>NC_136868.1:21416582-22016582 GCF_951799975.1 Gobius niger | reverse complement strand
TCTGCTTTCCTTCCCTCTCCAGTATCTAGGCCTGGCGTTCGTTGACACTTCACTTTCCTTTGATGCGCTCTTTAAAATATTTGGCCCCGGCTGTGACCAGGTGTAGCACTTGGTCCAGGCGAGGTGGGGTTAAGAACTCTTTTATTGCTCCAGTTTATGAAAGCCGCGTGAGGGGAATGGGAGACCCCAGCTTTGCAGATTTTGGGAGGAGATAAGCCCAGCGGTCCCTCCTTAGAAATTCCAGCTGGATAATGGAATACATTTGCCTGTATAGGAGCTGCAGTAGGAGACAGGAGTAAATCTTCCAGGCATAATAATCCACTGTTTGGCCATTTAGCACTGAGGATAATAACTCACCAGCAGTTAAATGTTCCTGCCTTCCCGAACGGCTGTATCTTTTTTTTTTATCTCTCTCTCTCTTTTTTTTTTTTTTTTTCATCCCAAAACGACTCAAGCTGTGCAGGTAGTTAGGAGGAGGAGGAGACAGCCAGGTCACGGAGTTCAACTATTGAAAACATAAAGGAATACAGCGAGATGAATGTCAGACATGTGCCGATGTGGAGTTGGCTAAGCCCCGTCTCTCTGCCGTACATCATTGTGTGTTGGTGTTCCCAGCTTCATCATTCAGAGGTTAAACAGTGTACAGGGGGGGCCGCACTAAACTGAATTTATCTGGGTCGGGATTATAGTATTTATTGGTTAAGCAGTAAATAATAATAAAGGTACAAAGAATGTTGAAGACGCGTTGAAAACTGCACGACTGTGTGTATTTCAGCTGGGAACCGAAGGAAAACAACTGGCTACCTTTCACAGTCTAAGTTGTTTTTCCACATTGTTGACATACTAGAGGTAATATTCAAATTTCACAGCCTCACCTAAGGGCTATCTGTAATTGTGTCCCTGGGCAAGGCTAATGTTTCATGGTTGCTATGTCACTAAGATGTGCAGATGTGCAGTTGGGGCTTTACTCATTCTTTGCAATTGATTACAACTAATTCTAATCTAGATAAGCATTATTTTCTTTCTTAAAGGGGCTAGATGCAAGTTGCTCGTTTTACACTCACTACTGCCACCTCAGGTCATAGGTGTAGCTGCACCTTCTATATTATGACACCACTATACCAATGGTCGCTGGCTGCTCTGCTTTATGACCAAGACACTGGGGGCCGCCATTGCTCCGCCATTGCTGTAGTACCTCCATATCGCCACTAGGCCCCCATTGAAAAGCATTGGAGTTTAGACACCTTAAAAACAACTTTAACGCCTGGTTTCAATTTTTTCAACACTAGACTAGGCTAGATATTCCTCCTGAGATAACGCTGGGTTAGTCACAATATATGAAACCAGGCTGGTTTTTGTAAAAATAATTTTTGAAATCTCGTAATGAGGCTCGGACTGTTAGCATTGGAGCAGCGCGAGCTACACGTCACGCAAGGGCCGAGTCTACGGTGAAAATCCTGCCCGTATGTCCTTTTTAGGAACATGCTTCATCAGAGCTGGGGAGGGGGAGTCTGTAAATCCTCCGTGTTGCGCTTATTCTTCCCAGCCATTTTTATTTTGTGTTGGTCAAAACAAAAATAGGCGCACTGTCTTTGCCGATGAAGAGTCTCTTTGATTTAAAGACATTTTAAGTTTGACAAAGTGAAGATTCATTGCCGGGTGCCCATTCGCTGGCTTATAGACTTGCACCGATCCAGCATGATCACTTCCGATAGCAACAACCAATATCCAATACCAACCGATCACACGAGACACGAGCTGTGAGTGAAAAGGTGAATGGCCCAATGAGATGTCTAGACTTTTCTACACTACATGACACAGACTATAACTACTATAACTAAGGTTACATCAATATCTATATTGAACTCACAATATAAAGTGATCTGATCATTACAACTTGTGCATTTGAAATACATCAGCTATTCTTCAATGGCATTTTCAAACACTAAATTACAAACACAGAGACCCTCAACAATGGCTAATATTATTTCATTTATTTTTTCATTTCTGTCCGAGTCTGGATTAGTGGATATGAGCATTACCATACTGCTGCTAGCTGTGGTATTCTACGCGGTGATCACAAGTACTTTCACACAGTGCAAAACTAACCAAGCAATTGAAAATCTCCAGGTTCCGAACTTCAAAATGAGGTACAGCAAGTCCATAGGAACTCTGGTTTAGTTGGAGAAAGTTGTGTTTCTTAAAACGGTGAGAGCCATAACAGGTATCGGTTCAGTTTTGGATATTTGGATTCGATACCCAATCCTGTATTCAATTTTTTGTTTTTGTTGCTGAATATCCGATATCTGATACCAGTATGTGCCCTTTAAAGACCATCAAGGTACTCTCTTAAAGGGGGGTATTATGCAAAATCGACTTTTTCAAGCTTTACATAATGTTATTATGTCATTCCCTCATTAAAAACATGCCTGAAGTGTTGCCTTGGCACATTCACGTATTTTTGAGTAATCAGTAAAAACTCTGATGGCGGCCATTTTAGGGATAGGTTTGCCTGAGTCCTCCTAGGAACGCCCCCACCTCCTGGAGACGCCTCCGAGCCTTCGTCACCAGCCGAGTAACCGACCACTGCTCCTCAGCAGAACCCCCTCCCCACTGATGCCACAGACAGCGTGTGGAGGGGGCGTGTCGGAAAGGGTCAGAGGTTCTTAAAGAGACAGAGGCCTATTTCAAGACATTCGCTACAGCCATTTTGAGAGAGCAATTTTATACAAGGCAGTTATTCTAATTTACTGCATTTACAGACCAACAGAAGGTCTCTTCATCATTGTAGTGTGATATAGACTGGTGCTATGTGATTGAAAAAAAGCATTATACCCCCTCTTTAATGTCTTTATTTTGAAACTTCCAACATCAAGCACGTGTAAATAAAACGCTTAAACATCTTCTCATTCCTGTCATTCCATCACTCTGCTGTGGCATGTCACCCCTGCTCCTTCTGACCTCCGTGAGATTGACTGGGTTCTCCTGGTGCTCGTGAGGGACAAAAGCCAGTCATAATAAGTCAGACTTGATCCTGGGACCCGGGGCCCCAACAGCCTCTGACACAAAGAACCTCTGCACTCCTGCTCCTGCTCACAAAGGCAAAGTTATTACGGCCAAGAGCCCTACGTAGTGGCATTGTCACTCAAACTCCACTCTGACGGAACCAAGGGAAGGCACTGACTGTTTTTCTTTCACTTAATTTAAGGAAATCAAAGCTATTTTCCTCCTTCTACCTTTTGCTCAAGAACCCTCCATCCTGGGTCCTTTTTTTTTCACTTTCTCATTACTTCCACTTGCTCCCACTCTCCAATTACAGACTAGTCTTTCATCTCTCCGGCCAAGGAATGGAGTGATAGGATCGGGAGGAAGAGTGAAGAAAGAAGCTTTGTTGAACTTTACGTCGCCCTCTTTAATGCCCCTATCTGGCCCTCTAATAACCCTGAGGGCCACTTGGGTCACTCAAAAGATTCCACTATACTTAATAACTGCCATGTAAATTTAATAACAGCCAGAAAATTGCCACATTTTTTAAGGTCAAAAAGCACCGGAGCACAGAAATCCTTCCAATGCCCTTCCACTATTATCAGTAACAAAAAAAAATAAAAAAAATGATAATTGTTATTTTAATGAGAGGTTAGAGAAAATAGGAACGCCATCTATTCATATAACTCAGCCACTGTTGCCAGTAGCTGTGAAGTCCAAAGTCCAGAGGCCGTTGGTGAAGCATAATGGGGAAAGTTGAAATCACTTGTGGCGTTCATGGCTGCAACACTGTCTGGCACATTTGAAAGAGCAAGTCCTTGGTTGTTGTCATAATATTGCCGATGTCTAGAGGCTGAATCTCTGCTAGCCGAGCTGTTGGAAGTGTGGCTGGCTGGTCTGTCGTGTTTTTGCTCGCATCTGTTGATAATGGCTAAATGAAGCAGACAGACGGTAAACACTTAAGAGCTGGTATAGTTGATGTGAGCAGTCTGGTCCCGCTTACAAAATCCCAAAATAATAAATGTTGTTAATGTCTTTGCTATAACTAAAACGGAACGAGCAACAAAAGGTAGATTGATACTGTCCAGTTGTTCCTTAATAAGTAAACAGCGAGTTTGATCGAATTTGTAAAGTTTCAAAAGAGAGAATGTATCTGTGTCTATAACTGGGGGAGGGATTTGTACCATGTTGCCATGCACCGTACCACAATGTGACATCACAGGACTTTTTTTTTCACGCGACAAATATTTAAGTTGATCTCAATAAAATGCCTTTAGTAAAGTCCACTATCCATAAGGTTAGATTTGGGGTTAGTTTGGATTAGTTTCTGTGTTAAGGCGAGACACTGCAGGTGAATAGGGAAAAAAAAAAAATGTAGAGATATCAATTTGAAACTTTTGCTGAACATTACAGATTTAAATATGAGAAAAAAATGTAGTGCATTTTTTCTGTCATTTTATGTTTTCACAAAAAATAAGGCATTTTGAGCATTAAAATGGCCAAAATGGCCTATATTTTGGGCAACGAAATCAAAATAATGAATTGAGCCAGATTAAATGTTATGGTTTTATTTTATTGACATATTAGTAACTAAGATTTTTCAGAGGGGATTTTGGATATTTTGTTTAGTTTTTCAATAAACTAATCATCAGTGAAAAAATCTGTAAAAACTCAAATTTCGCCTGTTTTTTTGGTTTCAAAGCTGAATAAATCAGGCTAGGAATTAGATATTAAAAAATCCCTCTAAAAAAACCTTCAAAATATTGTTAGGTCTCAGACTGGAAAGTTTGGAGTCTGTGGGAGCTTCTATAAGGGCTCACTCGCTGCCCAACTGCGGCTTCTCTCATTCAGAGAAAACCAGCCCTGAAGTTTTGTAGCGACTGCGCATGCGCGGCCCGTTCTCCGACTTTTCCGCACCAGCGTCTCGTAGGAGGAAAAATACCATATTTAGGTGAAAGCGTCATCACGGGGCCCCTTAGCAGGACACGTGGATGTAAAATCTGTCAATGTTTATGAATGAATACCCGCTTCAAAGACGGCGTTTCTACGCGGCGCAGCAGCTACTTCCGGGTTGCCCGCGCCTCGCAGACAGACAAAACATCATAAAATAAACATCATGCGGGGTGAGTTTTGACATTTTTATACTCTGACGTGAAAACTAAGATGTAAAGGGAGGAAAATAGATAAAAATCTCCACTTCGACCACTGCGTGAAAAATCAATACTTTCACCTGCCGTGTCTCGCCTTAAAAACCTGGTACCTGGTCAGCCCGGATTGGCTCTGACCTGGGTAGTAGGGACACTCGCCAAATAGGGTAGACCAGGCACTGGGCTGGGTAGGGCCTGCCAAAGGAAACAGGGCTATAATGTAAATAATGATCAAAGTGTGTTGAAAATGATCACCAAACACCTGCATCATTGAATTGTTCAGGGAGAGGTCACACCCCCTTTGAAGGAGGATTTGCTGCTGGTTGGATCAAGAACACTGCAAATCCGTCCAGTTTTGAATGGCGATGGTGGGACCGGTTCAAGATGGATTCTCGTGTGTTTGTAAACTCACAAATACCGCGAGGATTCAGCTTGCTGGCAAGGTAAATCCAGCACTGCAGTATGTCAAAATGTATTTATCTGATCACAACAAAGATTGACATTGTAGCTTTTGCTTTTGCTTCTTTAACTACTTCGGAAACTTGAGTTCACTATGGGCCCCTCGATTGCCGGGGCCTTTCCCAGGGGCCTGGCCCCCGCAGAGTGAGGGTAATTAGGCCAGGTGAATAGGGCAACAGCCTGTCCACAGTGGGGCCTTGTTCTCCACTGCAGCCCGGCCCATTGTCTCTGGTCTAAAAAACGGAGCGGGGACATTCGCTCAGGAAACGGATCGGGGAAGGCTCTTTAATTAGACTTACTATAATTGAGTATAATGCAACTGTAATTGAAGATTTGCTACAAGGAAGGGATCGGATTGGGATTGGGGCACGGTCCAGCACAATGGATTGTCCTGACAGAGGCAGAGGAGGGTCTGAGTCAGCTAAGGGACCGTCTTTCTCTCTGTAATGCTTGGAATGTTAGCTATGGGGCAATTTGCTGACGTGATAGGAATATTGTTTAATTTTACTGTTTTGTATGTGTCATTTCCTTTTTTTTCCATATCCAGGTAACATAAATGCTTGAGACAAAATAAATAATTTCTAATTTTCTAGCTTTTCCTGACCTCCTTTTAACAATGCTTGGGACCGGCACCGTTATGACCCAAATGTCTAATCCCACGTGTCTAGTTCGACGCAATAACTCAAATTAGCAACCAAAAGTGCCAACCGTGTCGGCAAACATGGAAGCGTTGTATGTTTCCACCCATTACATGCTCGTATCTGACCCCTCCCACTGCTGTCTGTTCCCCCCAGTCTGCAGGCGTGCTCCTCTTCCAGTCTGTTTTTCTCTGGTGCATGGAGCTGCTACAGGCAAGATAAGGCCGGTCTCCCCGAGTTAAGGCTTAGCATAATCCCTCATCCTTCTTGAAAAAAAAAAGAGGGAAAAAAATAGTAACTCAGGCTCATCAACACATGGCAGAAGAAGGGAGTGGGAAATAGAAAAGGAAGTTAGGAGTCAGGAGATAGGGGGGGGGGGGGGGACGCACAAATGGGGGTTGGGGGTGCGGGGAGGAGGTGAGATGGGTGTGTAGCCACGGCACCAGTAAATCTGTGCCGGCAAAAACACAATGGCGAGAAAAGAGGACGAGCCGTTTTGCATTGCCGCTGATCACAGTCGAAAGCTAATCCGTTGACAAGGAGGTCGAGGGGGAAACCCAATCCCCCCGACACCCAAAAGGCCTGGCATGCCTAAAATCTGGCAACCCAACTTTCTACGGGCGGACAATGTGGCCCCAACCCCCCACCCCCCTCTCTTCCCTACATTGAACGGGCTGGCGTTTGGCATAGCAGTTCAAACATGGGCAAGCTGCTCTCCACCTCGATGTCCACAAAAGGAAGGGGCTACGTTGTGTAGGCTGATAAAAAAAAAAAAAAAACGGCTTAGAACATGTCCGCTTGATGCATATATGTGTGTGCTGGGAGATAGGAGATGAATCCGGGCTCGGGGGGAGGGAGGGAGGAAGGGAGGGGGAAAGGGGATTTGCGATGCCAGTATCTCGCACATCTGACCTGGAGGTACAGTAGCATGAAGGAACTATCACACACGTGCTGCAAGGACCCAAACAGCACTGTCCTCTTTCACAGCCTACAAGGTCACAATGCAGACAAAGAAGTTTCGGTTTAATTGTTTTTTTTGGGGTGGAATCTTTAACAAGTAAATCGCTTTATGTATAGTGCTCGGATACTGTGATTTGTTAATTCTGCAATATAGCGGCTTGATCTTACCTAACCTAATTTTGCTGTAACAATTGGCAACATTTCGCGCCGCTGCAACCTCCAATGCGTTCATCATAAATAACGCGTTTCCCCTATTTAGCTTGCAGATACCCTCACAATAAAGCCACAGCAGCGTCAGTGTTTTAGCATCCAGTCATTTACCGATTAGGAATGAGGTTCAGCGCGTGCCCTTCCTGACTCAACCTTTCTCTTACACTGGCTTTTAATCCTATTAGCCCTAAAAATACCCTTGGTTATCGTATCATTTTATACTATGTTTGCGCTTTACTTTGCAGCACAGTAATCACACAGCAATAGAATGGAAAATGCTTGGTAACCTGGGATAGCGATGTTTCCAAAAAAGTCTTTGCACTAGGGTTAGGACTAGTTGTGTGGTTATTTATATCGCCATGTAATAAAGCACACGTGTTCTGTTTCCATCGTTACCTTCATTAGCACGTTATTCCACTTTTAGGTTCCATCCAATTATCCACCATTATAGCGCTGTAAACTAAAGTGCTACCAATATTCCTGGCTAAATCTGAGGTTTATGGTCTTCTTCAAATAGGGAACAAAAAATTCAACCTGAAAAGACATAAGACATAAACAGAGGAAAGTTTTACAATATGAAATACACGGCGATGATGAATGATTGACAGAGTCCTTTCCCCGGAGTCTGGACACTGGTGGTGGTGGTAGGGGATGAGACCCGGGGCAGAGCACAACGAGCAGAGCCGAGAAGAGCCCAGTCGGTGGAGGGGCGGAGGAGGGTTGCAGCACAGCAAGGCAATGGCCGAGCGATTGACAAGGAAGCTCAAAGGGGCTCGATGCAAGTTGGCCATTTTATACTCACTACTGCCACCTCAGGTCATACGTATACTTGCACCTTCTATATTGAGCTTGTGCATGACGGCAATTCGGACCCGAAGTAACACCTTTTTGAGTGACAGTGCAGGATTTTAGAGGCAGTTGTGGTGAATAGGTCTGGGCTCACTGTACACATTAGGACATGGCTGGAACATGTAGGGGGGGGGGGGAATACTTAGTTTTAACATTTTTAAACTCCTTATAGTCCCTTTAAGAAAGGGATCCTGGGCGATGAATGGCTGAAGCAGGAATGAGCAGCTGTGGTGATTGGCTGTCGCGAAGGTGCGGCTTGAGATAATGAGAGCTGCAGGAAGGTCTTCCAGGTTGAATTTGAGCTGAAGCTTCATTTTTGCATAGTCTGTATTTGCATGCACATTATGCTCAGTTTCTTTCATTGATTAGTCAATTGCTTTATCAGACAATTATCAATTAATTGCCTGGCCTGCCAAACTACATGCTTTTCATAGATATTTCAAAGACATATAGCATGGACCAAGCATGGTCTCAACTATTTCCTGGTGGGCATGATTGACAGACGACCAATTAGCGCAACGCTGGATACGTCACAGCAACAAGCAGCAGGAAGCCTTTTCAAAAATGTCCTTTTTTACGAGGAACGCTTCCAACGCTGTTTCTTGCTCCAGTTTCAGGGATTTAATGTTTTCCAAATGATTTAAAACAGACGAAAGAGCAGAAGAAAACAGTGTATCGGTCGCCGCGGTGCCGTCTTAAATGTTTTGGAAGAGTGTGTGGTAGTGACAGGTGACGGCTTCTGTCTCTTGGCGCGTGATCGGACCGATGTGGGTAAAATCGTGAAATGATCGGCTGCCCAGACGGTTCTTCTTTTGAACAGAAAGGAGAAGTGTCTGGCAGGCCAGGCAGATCAGTTAACTGTAAACCATCAACATGACGTCATCTTACATTACATTCTATATACCGTATTTTCGACTACAGGTCGCACTTTTTTTCATAGTTTGGCAGGGGGTGCGTCTTAGACTCCGGAGCGACTAATATGTGATTTATTCAATATGTAATTTCACATGCTGCTAGAGGGCACTGCAGGCTAATCGACCAGCAGAAAGAAAGTCTCTTACCACAAAGAAGAAAACAAAACAAAGCTAAATGCTAGATGGTCACATCTGGAGGAAGGAGTACACAAATGAGAGCTTGAAAAACATGTTGCTGGAAGAGGTTTGTCAACGGTGCAGTTACGCCTCCACGCCTAGTTCGTTGTTTATGTTTCATGTAGCTAACCATTAATCTGCTACGTTAGCATATCGTATGCCTATTCAGCCTGTTTTTTTCTTCATTAGGCATATTTTGGCTGGTGCGGCTTATACTCCGGAGCGACTTATAGTCTGGAAAATACAGTAGACAAGATTTTTCCCCCCAGTAAATATAATGAAATATTGTCAAAACAAGCTGAACTTTATAGTAGCCTATTTTGTTTTTTGTTAATACACAGCCATGAACACCCTTATTTTGCAGCACAGTGTTTTTAGATAAAAATGTCAATGGCACAATTGAGTTGCTCAGTAATACGGGCATTTTCTTTTTTTCAGGGTTGTACGCAAAAAAACAAAACCTCTCCAAAAAGGAAAGTGTGTTTCAGTGTTGATTATTATGCGGAATGGAACTCCAAATTAAATTCACATGAGATGAATGTTTTAATCAATTGGCAATCCGGAGATGACACCAGATTGATTGAGAATGCTTTATAGTCAACAAACAATTTCCACTGCAGTGAGTCTAGTGTCTGATTTACATTTGTGGGAAACGGAGCCACACGCAGTTGAAGCTGTGTTGACAAATAGCTAGTCTGACGATACGACTGTTCATCACGTCTGGCCTAGTTCATTCTTTTTTTTGAAGTTTTGAAAGAGGTTGTGTTCTGACTGACTTTTCTTTTCTTTATTCTTTTTTTGTTTTTTTGTTGCTGTCTGTTTTCGCAAGCAGATGAAAGGATTATCAGTAATTTTGGCGAGACAGGAAAAAAAACACAGGCTGAGAGCAGAGACAGTAAAAGATGGCACCAATAATGTCAAATGCGTTTTAGTGACGCGCCGTCTGAGAACAGTTCTAATGATTTATACATGCAATATGCACTTTTGGGCTCACCACGGCTTTCAGAAGAGGAAACGTTATGTGGTGTTCCGTTGATGGCGCAGAGACAAAACAAAATGAAAAGGAAGGTGGGAATCTGAGAGGCGTTTCAGATTTGTATTATCTCCCTGAAAGATTAGAAGTCAATTCTTTTGGAGTAGTACAAAATTTAGTATTTCCTGACATTAGGAAAGTGAGTAAAGTACATGAGGGTGTACATATGTATTTTTTACATCTTTTTTACACCCAGTGAAATAAAAATACGTAAATAAAAAAAAGAGAGAGAAAAAATAAATAAATAATAAGAATAGGAATAAATGAAAAGGAGAAAGGAAATAATACAACACAAAAATACATATAAATATATATACACATACTGTATACACATGCATACCCACACGTGCACATGTATACACACACACACACCCACATACATGTATACACACATATACATAAACACATATATACACATACATACATTGCTGCCCTTCCTTTCCTTTTCCCTTTTTCGCTCTTCCCTTTTCCTTCCTTCCCTCTTTTCCTTTATTAAATTAAATGAATTTATTGTATTATCATTACTATTAATTCATTCTGCATAAGCTACACCGATGTTAAATACTTGAGTACTTGAATGTGTAAAAGCAACTGTATTTGTTACCCATGAGAGACTATATTTCCCACATGTGCGCTGTTGATCCAGTTTAAATGCATCCATCCAATGTTTCTTCTTCTGTTCCTTGTGTTCAGTATTTCATAATAAATCATTGCAAAGCATAAGGTAAACTGCTGGTCTGCCGCCATAACCCTTGCCATCTTTTGCTTGTCAAAATTTCAACAGGTCAAACTCGTACATTCAGCATTTCAATCCACCGACTGAATCTCTGAACAAAAACAAGGCTATTTCTTTTGAAAGCTGCCATTCACTCCTTTCTGTGCAAACACTGAGTCACCTCCCAATGCGGGGCACAATGCCAGTCCAAACATACGCAGCATGAAGCGGAGCGTAAGACCTGTACAGTGACACGGGGGGGAAGCTGACAACTCCACCAGGTGCAGCGGTTAAAACAGGCTCTATTTAAACACGCTCGCTGCTGTGATTAGTCCGTCAGGATGATGTTAAGTTTTCAAGTATCGGCCACTTAGAGGAGGAGTAATGAAGTGTGTTGACAAGCAGCTCTCAAGTGTAGGTCATTACATCATCGGAAAAAGTGTAGCCGCTTTGACGTTTTCAAGCTGTATTGAATGTCACCAATGTTTTATTGCGTGAATGATACTATTATGCATACTATTTTACAGTTACTCCATCCAGACACTTTTCTGTGTCTGGATTTCCAACCGCTCGCTCAGTCATTCACTCATACACCACATTCATAGACTGAGCAGAAGGACCATGCACTTTTCTTCATTTGTCTGGAAACAACGCTAATGTTCTCTCTTCTTGTCCTTCTCTTTCTCCTCCTTATTCTCCTTCCTCTTCTTCCTCCTCCTCTTCTTCTCCCACTTCTTATTCTTCCTCTCCTTCTTCTTATTCTCCCTCTTCTTCTTATTCTTCCTCTTCTTCTTCCTCTTCTTCTCTTTCCCTTCTTTCTTCTTCTTCTTCTTCTTCTTCTTCTCTTTCCCTTCCTCCTCCTCCTTCTTCTTTTTCTTCTCCTTCTTCTTCTTCCTACTCTTCTTCTTCTTCTTCTTCCTCCTCTTCTTCTTCTCCTACTTCTTCTCCTTCCTCTCCTTCTTCTTATTCTTCCTCTTCTTCTTCTTCCTCTTCTTCTCTTTCCCTTCTTTCTTCTTCTTCTTCTCTTTCCCTTCCTCCTCCTTCTTCTTCTTTTTCTTCTCATTCTTCTCTTTCTTCTTTTTCTTCTCCTTCTCCTTCTTCCTCATATTCTTCTTCTTCTTCTCCTTCTTCTTCCTCTTCTTCTCCTCCTTCTCCTTCTTCCTCTTTGTCTTCTTCCTCCTCTTCTCCTACTTATTCTTCCTCTCCTTCTTATTCTTCCTCTTCTTCTTCCTCTTCTTCTCTTTCCTTTCTTTCTTCTTCTTCTTCTCTTCCCCTTCCTCCTCCTCCTTCTTCTTCTTCTTTCTCTTCTTCTTCTTCTTCTTCTTCTTCTCCTTCTTCTTCCTTTTCTTCTTCTTCTTTCTCTTCTTCTTCTTCTCCTTCTTCCTCTCCCCTTCTCCTTTCTCTTCTTCTCCTTCTTCCTCTTTGTCTTCTTCTTCCTCCTCTTCTTCTCCTTTTTCTTCTTCTTCCACTTCTTCTTCCTCTTCTTCTCCTTCTTCTTCCTCTTCCTCCTCCTCTTCTTCTAATGGGCATGATTAACAGGCAGCTTAGTCAATCGGAGAAACATGTGGTCCATTTCTATTAAAACAAGCATGGCAGGTTACTCAATTCAATCAACTTTATTGTCAATTATAATGCATATAAATGAAGAGAATCATACTCAAAGCTACATCAGATACCTACTTACAGTATACAGGCCCTCTCACACCAACACGACGATCTCCTGTCGGGAGTGGCTGGCCATAGAAGGTGAATGAAGAGCGGAAAACGTCAATTGCAGCTGGCCACGTTGTTGAGCCACTGCTATCCCATTACTAAAGTCTTCGATGGTATGAGAGCATTTTGGAAGTTGTTTTCTTTGCTTCGCCCTTGAAGACATTGCTCCAGTCAGCATGCAAATTTGAAAGAATGAAAACTCTTAATTACGTGCATCCCTTTTCTCCTGGGTAAATCGGGATTGACAATGACAGTTCCCTGCATGCTCACTTTTCCGCATTGCAGGAACCCAGTGTTTTGATTTAATCCTGGCTCCAGGTTATGCTGCAGACAGGTGTGCAGCCATTGTGAGAAGCAGATCCCGGTGCGATCGCGGAGGGATTAGAAGTTGGCACGTCACCGACTCTACCTGAGGTGCATTAGCCGAGAAACTGGGTGGAGCTGTTTGCTAGCGCTACATGTGAGACGAGGAACACACAACAGGAGGTTAATTGGAGCCTGGGACTTCAGCCGGGTGCCGGGGCTTTGTGGTGGATTAGCTGAAAAGTGAATTTGGAGATTTTGCTTTTTTGAGTCTTGGCTGCGAGTGTGTTGTTTGTCCTGTGAGTGGTGTGCCTCATTCTCAAGGTTGTTTGTTGACTTTGTTTAGTACAAATGTGAGTTAATAGACTTTATGCATATGATGGCTAGCTCATATTCTAGACATACAGTAAACTAGCCTCCATTATGAGTTTAGTAGTGAGTGTGCGTACGCCGTGTTTGATAAACGGGAGAACAACGGCTCATGGTGCCACTTGTATCTTCCATCACTATTACCCTTAAAGTAAAGGCATCATCACTCCTTCAGTTCACCGGGTATTCACTGAGCTTTTACGAAAGCCGCTGTCAAACACACCTTTGTCTGCAGCTTGAAATACTGCCGTGTTTTCCCCCAATACAGATCTCCAACCAAGAAACAAATTAGAAAGAAACTGGGGATGCCAGGTATTTACTGTCTAACCCTTTGGTCCTGAATAGGTGCTCGGCACAGGAAAGAGGGACATTAGTGTTTGTGAACTGGACCTGGACTTACGTCAGGGTCAACTACTGCAGGAAATGAGATGGCTGTCTTTGGAACTTAGAAATGACATCAATTTGTGGTCCTTTGTTCCCGTTTTCCACCAGGAGTCTCCACAGCAAGTGTTTAAGTGCTGCGTTCTGGTGGTAGCCTTGCTGTGCAGCTCGTGTTAATCATGTGGCCATTTACTGCAAAAGGTTTTTGAGAATAATAATAATAATGCATCGGTTTTATATAGTGCTTTCCTGGACACTCAAAGACGCTTTACATTGCACTGTTCATTCACTCCATACTCGGTGGTGGTTAGCTACTATTATAGCCACAGCTGCCCTGGGGTAGACTGACGGAAGCGAGGCAATCAGTCTGCGCCATCGGCCCCTCCGAGAAGATGGATGGGAAACGTAAGGTATGCTGCTACATACTTAAAAATACATATTCAATGGACTTTCCTTCATGGCATCTCATTGTTTTCAGACTTGGTTGTGATTGGTTGAAATAAGGCGCTTGATACAATCACACATTCCCCTCGCGCACCAACTCTTGTCACTCATATGTGTATACTATATATATTTACATTTTCTATAAACAATGCAGCTTTAGGGAGACTCGACTGCACGTGAGTTTACTCCATGAAGAACATATTAAGAGTCACATGCACTGACTCGAATGATGTTATTTGTTGCAGAGACTTGAACGGGGAGAGACCACACGCGCGAGATCTCAGCCAGCGGCAATTGGAGGAAATAATCATCAAGGTATAAAGAGCGTTCACCAAAGCAGAGATCGGGTCCATTTTAGTGAAATCATTTGTTCGACAGTTGGAGCAAGTTCCTGCACGTGGGCCCAGTAAGGAATTTTACATCCACCAAATTGAAAACCAGTCACAAGAGCTTCGTAATATATTTGAACAAATGGTTATTAACCAAACTGATATGGGACGCCTGCACTGTCCAGAGATTTCAAGTTTGTGAGGTAGTGTTTTATGCCTAATTCCTGTTCCAATTTTAACAGTGCAGAAGAAGGAAAAATGTGCTGACATATTTTATCATGCCCTAACCATACTTTAAATTATGCATTTTGCAACTCATTATTTTCACACAGCGAGTGAGAGAAGGGCCAATTTTGGGGGCATACATCTGTGCCTACTCGGTCTTATCTACTTACAGTTTGAGCAAACCTAATCCGGTCGCTGTTTGACGGCTGAAGTACAGTAGATAGAGCAAAACTCCAGGATTTACAATAAAATTCTAAGATCAGTGGGATTTGCAGCGAGCAAAATAATGTACTGAGCCTAAGCAGCGTATTATTGGGGGCAACCTAAATTTTTAATGGTCATGATAGGCTACAGCTTAATGCGTTAACATATTCTTAAACAGAGTACCACTAGATTTTGAAAATACAAAAAAAAAACAGACCCTGTTTAGTCAAGGGATGATGTGGAAAAGTGTATTTAGTCCCATGAAGTATAAAAACAGCAGCGTTGACAGCTTCATCCATATGCATGAGAGATCTTCCAAGACAAAATTCTCCAAACAACAACTGCACGATTCCTTAAGTCTCTCCTCCTCCCTTCCTTGTCTCCTCCTTCCTAATCTCTTCTTGGCCCTGATTTTCCCCGTTTTTTCTTTCTAATTGCTCATCTCATTCTAATGCTACACCGCGCACAGTTCACGCTCAATCTGCCACGTGTTGGCAGAGGAGCATATTTTATCAACAACAATTAGCAATTTACATAATAATGATGGTTACGTCCTTATTGTAGCAGAAACAGAATTGGCAGAACCGCATGCCCGCAATGTGTTTTAAATGACAGCATTGCTTCATAAAGAATGTATATAGAATGGGGAGTAAGTAGGGCCCGACCGATGCATTGGCCAGCCAATATTTGGGTTTCAATATTGACAGTTGGCCGGTATCTCCGTAACCAAAAGTGATAGAGACGTCAGTTTTTTTTTTTTCAATGGAAAGATCTCAGTCAAAACTTCCCACAACTTCCCAACTTCCCTTTTAAAAAAGCTCCCTCTGAAGTACCTGCGAAACATGAATATACAGCGCCCCCTGTGTCACAGTTCAACACTAACGCGTTTAGAAACATCAAACACAACATTATAGATGAGGCAATGACATTTAAAAAAATTTGCCCAAAAATATCAGTGGTGCATATCGGCATCGACCTTACAAAGAAACAAACGTCCACCTCTATTATTTAAGGCGAGACACGGCAGGTGAAAGTATTGATTTTTCACGCAGTGGTCGAAGTGGAGAATTGTATCTATTTTCCTCCCTTTACATCTTAGTTTTCATGTCAGTATAAAAATGACAAAACTCACCCGCATGATGTTTATTTTATGATGTTTTCTCTGCGAGGTGGGGGCAACCCGGAAGTAGCTGCTGCGCTGCGTAGAAACACCGTCTTTCCCGCGGGTTTTCATTCATAAATATTGACAGATTTTACATCCACGTGTCCTGCGAAGGGTCCCCGTGATGACGCTTTCACCCAAATATGGTGTTGTTCCTCCTACGAGACGCTGGTGCGGAAATGCGGAAAAACGGGCCGCGCATGCGCACTCGCTAAAACTTCAGGGCTGGTTTTCTCTGAATGAGAGAAGCCGTACATGGGCAGCGAGTGAGCCCTTATAGAAGCTCCCACAGACTCCAAACTTTCCAGTCTGAGACCTAACAATATTTTGAAGGTTTTTTCAGAGGGATTTTTTAATATCTAATTCCTAGCCTGATTTATTCAGCTTTGAAACCCAAAAAACATTTTTTCACTGATGATTAGTTTATTGAAAAACTAAACAAAATATCCAAAATCCCCTCTGAAAAAATCTTAGTTACTAATATGTCAATAAAATAAAACCATAAAATTCATTATTTTGATTTTGTTGCCCAAAATATAGGCAATTTTGGCAATTTTAATGCTCAAAATGCCTTAGTTTTTTGTGAGAACATAAAATGACAGAACAAAGGCAATACATTTTTTTCTCATATTTATATCTGTAATGTTCAGCAAAAGTTTCAAATTGACATCTCTACATTAATTTTTTCCCCCTATATTCACCTGCAGTGTCTCGCCTTAAATTTATATATATTTCCATGACCTTTGCTAAATAATATTTAACTATAGGCTATTTGTTGTAAAAAAATAAATAATTAAATTACTTAAAATATCGGCCTATATATCGGCAATGCCAACCCCCTTCATATCAGTATTGGACCCCTACTAGTAAGTGTTATTTAAAGCAATAGACCACCATTTTTAAATACTCAGATATGTTCTTACCTTAGTTTAGACGAGTTGATGTGTAGCTGTCTGGTCTTTACGCGTGCCCTCAGTCCGTAAACCGGGCACAGACGCCGTTAACATTTCACCTCCCGTATTCTCATCTATGGATCAAAACAAGTTAGAAGCGACCAAGCTCTTCCACGTTTTCCCTATTTAATGACGGTTACATGAGCCATCCAAGTATAGTCACACAAAATTAAACATGTGGATTTTCTAACTGGATGAAAAGTGGAAATACATTGTAAGGCGTAATAACATAGCTTGGTTTTTTCTAACTTCACCTCTGTTTGGATCCATAGATGAGAAGAGGAGACGCTATGCGCTAACGCCGTCTGTGATCTGTTTACATGACTGAGTGCACGCGTAAAGACCAGACAGTTACATATCAACTCGTCTAAGCTAAGGTAAGAACACATCTCTGTATTTAAAAACGGTGGCCTCTTCCTTTAAAGTCTTATCGTTTGACCGCAAAAGGTCAAGGTCATTTCTGTGTATCCTTGTCACATTGGACGTATATCAACTCTTGGCCTGGGGTTGCAACATAAACTGAACCACCGACTTCGCAACTTTAGAGAGCATCCTGTTTCCCCCCCTGTGTTGTGTTCCCGTATATCACTCAGATTTCATTTTCTCTGTCTTAATAGTCAAATAAGTCACAAAGCCCCACTAGCCACCATCTTCCAGCCGACACTGTAACCTTGAGGAAAGTGCACGGCGAGGCAGCTGACAGAGTGCGTCGTGTCCGAGCCTAAACTGTCGAACTGGCATGTATTAGCATAGTGTTAGCATCCCCTGAGGAGCGGCGCTAGCCTCGGTGTGAGCGTGGGAGAGACACCTACAGTGAGAGCTCGTGCGCTGGTGGGCGGTGCGCGTTGGCCCGTCAGGAGCACGGGGGAGGAGACTGACCCTGACCAGCTGTCCCAGACACTCGGCACAACACAGTGATCCACTACACTGTTTCATACAGGTGACTGATTAACCCGGCAAAAGCCAGGCATTTAGGGCCGGAGGGGCTGGTGTGAAGAGGGGTTAGCTGGATGAATGAGTGTAAACCGAGAGCTTCTGTCCCGGCTTAGTCAACTCTGACCGAAAGACAAGCACGCGACACCTGCATCCGGGCGCTGCATCAGTTAGAGAGACACCTTCACAAAGACAGCAGCTTCTCGGCTCTCGGCTGCAGTCATTTTTTTTTTAACTAAACGTGTGACAGAGTCGGGGTGATGTCATGGTAGTTTTGTGTGACGGGGGAATATTCTTACTACAGCTAAAAATGTACACATTTTTACTATCATCAAAAGACCCTATTTGTTTATTTGTTTGACACATTGCATTAAAGAAGAACTAAGTAAGTTGACTACCTTAATAAATCCTTTTCGTAGTCCCTATGAGGGTAATACAAGCGCTAATGGATGATTGGGGGTTCTTTCATCACCCCTGGTGTCTCTGGCCAGAAAACCACAATTGCAACTGAAGCTAACAGGCTAACGGGCGAAGCTAACTGCGGGCTATCGACACTTAAACAGTATTTACAGCATAGTTTGAGTGAAAAAAACATTATCTCCATTGTGTAATTGTATGTACAATATCCCTCTCTCCCTTTGTCTTTTTTGTCAGCGTAGTAGGCCTATTTATGGACAAATAATAAGTATAAAACATAGACTGTAAAAAATGATAATGACCACGGTCGTGGGGGAATTCATGGCGGATTTACAGACTCCCCCTCCCCAGCTCTGACGAAGCATGTTCCTAAAAAGGACATACGGGCGGGATCTTCACTGTAGACTCGGCCCTTGCGTGAAGTGTAGCTCGCGCTGCTCCAATGCTAACAGTCTGAGCCTCATTAAGTACGAGATTTCAAAAATTCTTTTTACGAAAACCAGCCTGGTTTCATATATTGTGATTAACCCAGCGTTATCTCAGGAGGAATATCTAGCCTAGTCTAGTGTTGAAAAAATTGAACCCAGGCATTAAAGTTGTTTTTAAGGTGTCTAAACTCCAATGCTTTTCAATGGGGGCCTAGTGGTGATATGGAGGTACTACAGCAATGACGGCCCCCAGTGTCGTGGTCATAAAGCAGAGCAGCCAGCGCCCATTGGTATAAAACCCTTACATGCTATCACACCTGCAGTGGTGCTTATGGCCTCTAGGGGCATGAGTTACTTTGTTCTACTTTATATGAGATACGAAACACACTTAGAGCTAACGTATATTCACTGCCACCTACAACCACAGATATTGCTTGTAAAAAAGTTTGCTATGTTTCTTTAAGCAGTTATGAACTGATCTTTGCAAGAATTTTGGAGTGAGCCCCCTTGTGCACTTGCCCATGATATGTACAAAAAAAGACTGATTAAAAATATCTATTTTTTCCCCCACCAAACAGTCGTCCTCAAGTCCAGGCAGGTTCTTTGTATAATTAGTCCCAGCGTCATCAGGGCTGGTTACCATGTTTGTTTTTTGTAACACGAGACTCATTTTTCTTGCTCTCTCTGTCAAGCAGAAGTGGCCCGTCTGTCATCCAGTCTGAGATTTCCGTAAATTCTTCCGCAGCTTGACGGGCCTTGTTAATATGAAATGGGGTGAATCTGCGCATGGATGAAAGGGAATGCCAGGATTTAGAACAACACCGAATTCACTGCTACTTTCACGATTCAGACTTGGCATGCAACATGGCCGCCCCCTCCATGTTGATGCTTTTTCAGAGACTTGTGAAAACAAACACTCGCACTGGCTGCCGAAACACACCATCAGCTCCCATCCGCAAAGTGATTAAGCGCACATTTTGGAAGCCTATAGCGCATGTAGATTAGCAGCAATGCCACTGTTTTTGTTGTTGTTGTTTTACATTGTAGAGTATAAAAAAACAAAACTACAGTTACTAAATTATTATTATTTATCTATTTGCTCAGTTGGTGAGATGGGGGCTATTTGTCACACGTTTTATTCTAGAGTTCACAGCTTCAAGAGAAAATCCCACAAGAGTCAGACCTGCATTACATGAAAGCTTGAACCCTTGACGCAACTAAATGGACTGTGAGAGTGTGGCCCACATGTGGGGCAAGTTGTCACAAGGCGTGGGGTTGGTTGTCACTATTGTTTTTAATGTGTTTAAATGTTGATGTTGACTTGAAATTTGATAAACCTTTTTAACTTTTTGAGATAAAATAAGTTTTAAAACAGTCACAATGCAATGCCAGATGTGTTCATATGCTCATTTGAACTTGCAAAATGTTCTACGAGGTGTAAAATGTACACATTCACTAAAATGACCCAAACATGTGGCCTCTAAAGCTAATGTTAAAATAAAGTGATCAGAAAAACATATTAGACACAAAAGAAAAAAAAAAGTCCCACCATTTATTCCCCATGTGACAAATAACTGCTCAGTTTTTGTGACAAATAACCCTGAGTGTCCACTTTACGAACAATGTAAGCTAGCTAACAAACGGCTTTAGCATGTTAGCTCTAAAACAGCTCAAATCAAAGCTAGCATCTCAGTGTCTTTTGTTTAAGGCGCTAACTAAAGGAAAGCTCTCATTACAGAAATAACCCAAACTTTAAAGTTTGGGAAAAGGCATAACAGCAATTGAAATGTGCCCTGTCCTCATGTCTTCAGTCCAAATGAGAAAATTATTATTGGAAGAGAAGAGGAATACCAATAATATATATCAGTGCCAGTATACAGCGCCCTCTTGTGTGGCTTTAAAAAGCAATGTGACAAATCACCCCACGTAACAAATAGCCCCGGTCTCAAGTCAAGCTGCCAAGATCAGTTTGGCTGCTTTATAGCCGACTAGATGCGCTAGTAGGCAGTGTTAGGCTATAGCCCAAAGATATACCCACAATGCAGATGGGAAATCGGATTGATAGCCCTTCAGAGAGAGGTAACTTCCATAATAATCTGAAAGAAAATTGAATTATTACAAATGTGTAGAAGTTTGAGGATATTATACATACGCAATACAAGTATGAAATGTTAATGCGATGTCTCTCAACAGACTAGACTCCCGGAGCTGCGCTGTCTGATGGCGTGCCCTGTAAATAACATTATTCACATGATTCATACTCACTCTAAACTCATCATTCAAAGGTGGAAACGCTGGGGGGGCCTCTTTCCAAACATTCAGCCTCCATTTAATCAGGTAATCCAATAAACCGCTGTGATGGGCCTCAGAGAACGTGACGTCTTACCTTTAAAGCAAATTAATTTAACCTCACAAGCCGCGCCATATCTTCCTCCAAATGTAAACAAATGTCTCTGGAACTGACGGACTGAATCGCGGTGTCTATGAAAGATAGGCCTGGGACGGCAAATTATTCAAGAGAATGCTGTAAATGTCAGATGCAAATCGTAATTTGCGCTGGCATTCGGAGCCATTTCACTGAGCGGCAAATAAACCACTACTGTTCTCATATCCACCAAGACTATTCGCAGCAAATTGCTTTTATTTACCCAAAATGTTATTGAGATGGGAGCGGATTACTGGGGATTTGACATTCTGCACAAGCCAAGTGAGGACATTCGGCTCCATTTGCATCAGTCATAACACCTCCTAACCACTCCAATAGAGAGTTAAGTGTTCCGCTTTATGAGTTGTTATCGTCTGGGATGCTGCCGTACTCTGTATAAAATATTTACAGGCCATTAAAGACTTTTAAGTGGTCTTCTATTTTTAGACTGATACTCGAAATGACTCAGTGGACATATATCACAAAAGGGTTGACGCTTGGTTTTCCCTGAACTCCTCAAATAATGGTCACATTTTTTAAAGACTTGCCAATAACGTATTAGAGGAATTCCCACGAGATTTGTGATTTGATGAACTCTTCAAAGACTCCAATCTCCGATGTTCAGCGTTGAATGCCCTGGAGTTTTGGACCAATCCCCTGACAGTACTGCTGCGAATAGGCGGGTTTTATAGATGACAACAACAAGCACTTTTATCGATACTAATAAACAACGCGACGCCGACGGAAAAAACACGAGGTGCTGCTTGCGATTTATTGTTTAGCCTGGGTTTGAGGTTGAGCTGTGATGGCTAATACGAGATTCGTTTGATCCAATCTGTCTGTCCTCTTCCCAAACGATTTTTACCAGGACCCTTTCCAGATTGACTTTGCTGAGCTAATGAAATTGGCACTGTAGTACAATCTGACTTTTGGCAGATTAGATAATGAGCGAAGAACTTCAACATTTGTCTGTGTTGTAGATTGGAACACTGGGAACACAATAGCGTTATGCCAACCTTTCTAATATGTAACACAGTAGCACCATACATTACTGGCGATGTATGAATTTGGAAGTCTATCTTAACACGCTCAAAGTTGTTGTCCACTTTCTTATCACTTTGCATCAAATATTTGAAGGTGTCGGAATAAAGCACTGATCTGGGTACTTAAGGCTTGTAGAGAGGATGATTGGCACCACAGCACTTTTGTTTCGTGTTGATTGATCAAATATTCACAGATATATTTTCAGATTACAACTGACCTACTCTCTGTTTATGGAGGTTATTAACATGCGCCGCTTTACATGTTGGGCGGAAACATGTCTGTCGTTTAATCAGGTCAGATGTTTTACTCCAAACGGATCAGAAAATAGTGTGCGTGCTCTTTTCCGTACAATGACACCAAACCCGCGCCCTTGGGCCTACTTGTAAAGCGGGTTGTAATATGGACAGGGGTAGTCAAAATGCTTTGCTTTATTTGTGCCTGCATCAGCAAACCATGCTCGTTACCGGTCTGGCAGAGAATTTTGCTGTCTGAGTGCTTCTTGCCCCAGTTGAAAGTTCTCTGATCTCGGTATCCCTGAATGCCCTGTTTTTGCTGTTGCATAAATTTGTGCATTGAGCGGCGTTGCAGGTCACCTTTGCGCAACACTTCACACTTTCAGATCTCACTCGGCTGCAGTCAGCTCTTACAGTTCGCTGTGTTACACCCCATTCATAATTCATTTACTCAGACTAACGGCGTCATGCTCTGAAAGTCTATGATCTTTTTTGCCGCACCAAAGTAAAAGGGCAGTTTTCCTTCTCCAAGACCAGCCTCTCTGCTATTGGAGGTTGCGTCGATATGAACGGCATTCACATATTGTCACATTCAAAGCTGCATTTTAATATGTATAACCAGGCAAGACATTTCCCCCATACACTAGGGACCCCCCCAAAGCTGGAAGTTTAGCCTCAATTGAGAAGACCTGCTCAAACTAAAATAAAAATAACAGAGGGAAGGAAACAACATTATTTATCCTTTCTTTGCCCCTGGAGTTGAATAGATTACAGCACGTTTATGTTGATGTTAGGAATTTGAGATCACTTCTTTGTAGTTTTCTTTTTCCAAATTCCCCTCCGGTTTTGCATTTGGCCTGCACAAAGGCAGAAATGGTCCTGGCCACTATACAGTAGCTCATTCCGTACGGACTTTGGTCATAGACTCAATGACGCCACCCCCCTTTCCCCCAGGTGTAGGCGTAAGTAACACAGATTTGAGTTATAGAAGAACAGGGATGGATTAAGGGGCGGCTGCACTGAGCACTATTAGAACCCAATGGCTCTCTGGTGGGATGCTGGTGTTAAATGGGGAAGCTCAGTGCCATTTTAACATTGAGTGTCCACAGGGAAAGGGCCTCGGTGGTTCGGGCCTGCCACAGCAGCCAAGATGGAGGGTTAGCGCCGTGACAAATTTGAAATTAAATCAAGCCCTTTTCCACAGAAATATCGACCGCTTTCTGAGGCACTGAGAAATGTGTGACCAGTGTGTAATGGGTATTTGTTTTGAGGGGTATGAGAGCGGCTTGGGTAGAAGTACTCTTTCTCATTTAACTATTCAAGTAGTAAGTAAATGTGCTCTATCATGACATACTTCCTGACATAATATACAGTTGTTAAGTGATTATGTCATGACTGTGCATCCGAGTCCAATGCAACGCTATCACCATTCTCTTTAATAGCTTTTTGCTGAGTTTAACCTAAGGGGGATAGTATTGTTCTAAAACGTCTGATTGCACAGAAATATTCCTCTGCTCTGGATTTCCTCTCGCTGTGCCTTGCAGACGTAGGCCTGTATCACAAATGATACACACGAAGTCAACGGCAGGTTCAATTGTCAAATGTGCAAATCGTATCCATTTTCATAACTGCCAAAAGAAGAGTCCCAAAAGAATCATGTGCAGCCGCGCTTATGTCACAGGCACCGTGTGAGCGCATGGAAAGAAAGAAATATTTCGAAAACATGTACATAAATTTGCTTCCTTTAGGTATGGCTAATAATAAAATTCTACTGGCTATTTGTGTTACTTTACTTTTTTATATAATGACAAAAGCATAAAGATAAAAAATAATATAAGCTGAATGTTTAATAGGGTTTTCAATTAAAACAACCCTTTAATAATTATGAAAATGTGCGTAAAATATCTTGCTTCTCTTTTGCAAAGATTTACAGTTGACAGGACTGTAAAGGTGTAAAGGCTTCCTTAATTTTGTTAATTGTGAATAATCGTTATATCGCAACATTTTTCCTCACAATAATCGTGACTCAAATATGTAGAATCGTGACATCCCTAGTGACAGGCATTTGTAATGTACATCTTGTTTTCCAATTATAGGAAAAATGCCCTGGAACGCCGCTCAAAGCAGTAGTTACAACATATAAACTCGGAGATGATCAGGTTACTCCGAGTTCAGATATGAGATGAAAACAGCAATGGCGGCCCCCAGTGGAGAAGTGTAGCTAATGATAAAACTTGAACAAAACCACTGCACCAGTGAAGTGAACGTTACTTCTGGTCACATCCTTATGTAGCATGTTTTGAATTATATCTAACGTGGAGAAATATTAGCATCGATCATATTAGCTAACTGTTATAGCATTAGCCTTTTTGTTTGCATACGAGTTTATTCAGCTGGAACCCTCTGGGGTCGTCATCATTAGTAATCAACTTTATTGTTTTGTTTTTTGAATCTGTGGAAATATTCACTTTTAAAATGCACACCTTTGCTTAAAGCACTGTACATTGCAGATACTGAAGTGGAAAAGAACCAGGTATAATCCCGTATTATAGAATGGAGAATGCAGGTGCGTAAGCTACAGTCAAATTGATTACACAAGTTCTTCAGAAGGACGTCTCTGTCAGAAAGGACGTCTCTAGCTCCTGTTTGGGGGAAAAAAGGGTGTTGCGTTTCTTCAAAGAATGCACTGGGTGAGTCTTAAATCCCAAGATATGTTCCCAGACAGCTTACCTCCGCCAATAGAGAGCTGTGCATGAAATGGTTGAATGTTCCCTCTTAAGAAGGAAGAAAGCGCAGAGACTGTCAGTTGCGAGACGTGTGGTGTCAAGGCGGATTTTGAATTCTCCGAGGAGCGGAAAGAAAAAGTCTGCTTCTTAAAAGTGTTTTTCTGGCAGACCATCTAATCTCCATCGGAAAATATATACTTGAAGTGTGTGTAGTAATCGGATTTAGTGGACATTATGTTGCATTTAGAAGGAAAGAATATGGTCCAGAACTGAATTTGGGGCAGAAGGTACTGTACATAATATCATCTTATGTAAGCCATGGATAGACCTTAAGCACTTATAATGTTTTGGCGAATGCGAGAGAGTTTAAAATGCCATTTTCAGACCACTGACTGCTGTGTAAGTGTCAGTAAGAGAACGCTTGTTCACCTGCAGTTGACCTCTGCTGGCAGCTGGACAGGGGAGCTATGGAGCTGCCTCATAATGATCTGGGCACAGGACGCCTCCGAAGCGAAAAATATTACTCACAAAAAACAGAGTGCAGCATCATGCATTATAGAATAGACTGTTTACCTTTTGCTGTGGAGAACTTCAAGGATACCTTTTATCTGCTCTAGCTATTTTACTTTATATTGACATATCGTATCATGCTTAGTTGTGGCCTCATCAGATATTTCACATTTTAAAGCTTAACCTAATATCAATGAATGGACAGGACACTTCATTTTCATGGACTGTGTTGGTTTGGAGCGCCCTCTATGGGGAGGAGTGGGAATTGTGAGGGTAAACAAAAAGTACAAGCTTTCATTTTTAACTAACAATATGCTAGCAAATCGATGGCGACACGATTAACACAATTTGAATGCGGAGCTGTCTCAAACAAAACACAGATTGAAGCGCTTCAGCACTTGCAGAAGAATGTCAGGAAAGGACTTCCAATAAATACTTTTTTTTGGTGTTCTAATTATTCCATTATAGATGCATCCTCTGGTCACAAGTGGGCACTATAAAAGCAAATGATGATTGCCTTTTTTGTGCATCCATAGGGCGGAAATACCTAATTTATGCCCTTAGATCTGATAACTTCTTTGCCATTTTGAAACGACATTATCACTATCATCTACTATCTCAACATCAAATTCATGTTCTCCTCAATACCGCACATCACGCAAAACACACTGATATCAAGACCCCTGCACTGTTCTACTATAGAAATACAATGTCTAGACTCGCTTGACATGTGCATCTGGCTTCCCAATGGTTGTAAAAGCCCTATTAATTTAACATTGAATACATGGCCGGGTCAGAATCTGAGTATTTGTTAATGCTTCCACTGAGAAATGCTGTCAATTTAATGCTATTGATTTGCTGAGCTTGTGCAGTGGAGCAGTGTGGCAGGCTATTTGAATTGAAGTCAGACTTTCTGCACCAGCTCTGGCCGGCTGCTGCCTCCGTGCCCCGGCTGTCTTGCTCCTTGCTTGTTATTGGCATTCTACACTTTCTGACGTTTTCCCTTGGTTTCCCGCCTTTTCAAAAATGTCCACTAAAAACCTGTCTCAAACTTGTAATCGTTTGCGTGCAAGCGGCCAGGGTTATTGAAGGGTCTGGACCAGGAGTCGTTAACTTTGTATAACCTTTAACAAAGCTTCAATTGTGTAACCAGGAGTCAAGTCGAACGGGGGGGCGAGCTAGAAATCAGCCAAATTGTTTGGAATTCAATTGTAAAAACAAGGTTACTAAAAATAGGCGCCGCTTTCCAACAAAAGAAGATAAAGAGAGGAGCAGATTAGGAGATGAATGGAAGCGCTGCACGGTGCATGTGACAAGAAATAAACAAATGGACAAACATGGTAACACTAATGGTAATACTGTTAATGTTTAAACTTAAGAGCTTTGAAGAAAAGACTACAACGGGGAAGCATAAAAATGACAACCCTTCCTTTGGTTCACTCTCCACCAAACTGCGCCAAAAAGCACTCACTCCCAAAGAATCTGTCCGCCAAACTTAAGGGCACCCACTTTAGCGGGAGGGCAGCCTGGGTGAAAGGTCAGGGGTTAACTGCAGCTCTTTGGCCTGGAACCAACTTTGATGACAAGTTGTGTTGCTCATGTGACAGCGCTGGAGGTCAACCAGACCCCAGCGGAGGTTCGGGCGCTTCATCACTTTAACGGCACCAATAACAATCAATTTGTCATGTGTCCAGCAGCCGACATTTGTCTGTCTGCAACACAAAGCATTAAAACTGCTGGGCCTTTTGTTTTTGGTCACCTTGGATATACAGAGGATTTTTCATCTTCAAAAAAAAATGAATGACAAACGATTTATTTTCTTATTTAGTCTTGAACTGTGGCACGTTTTGTGAAGCAAAGCCCAGACGCAAATGTTAAATAATTGAGAAACTGTTTATCTTTTACATTAAACTACTTGCTGCATACACGGGGAGAATGTAAAGGACTTTAAAATGTCATTGACAAACATCCGAAGACACCGAAATAGTGTTTCCCAATAACATATGCACATTTGCTGAGGCACTGTTGCATCTTCCAGCGCTCACCTCTTGTTTATTGATGGCTCATTTGTAGACAGCCCTAACTGCACAATATGTCTCCCCATTACCATCCTGACCTCATTCTAGCTTGGGGACAACATTATTCATGTGTTGCGCCCGAGGAAAGGAAGCCAAAGAAGGATCGGTGCATTGGGGGGGATGTCTTGTGTGTGCGTGTGAGTGTTGGGTTTAAAAAAAAAAAAAAAAAAAAAAAAAGGACAGAGGTCTATGGGATTATCATCAATAACTCCCCCCCCTCACCCCCAAGTGTTGTGAATGGGCGCAGGGGAGTGACAATGAAGCGGCGGCGGGGTCACACGGGGCCAACCACTCCACCAGAAAGGGTCCTTGTCCAAATGCTATTTTAAGGTCCTCTTTCCTTCTCTCTCTCTCTCCACAGCTTGGGGTAATTTAAGAGTGTCCACAGCCAGACAGTGTGCAGAGGAAGTAGGCATTTATCACTTGAGGAAGACACCAGTGTTCGCAAGGAAAGAACGATGAGGCACTGACGAGGGAAGGAAGGAAGGAAGGAAGGAAGGAAGGAAGGAAGGAAGGAAGGAAGGAAGGAAGGAAGGAAGGAAGGAAGGAAGGAAGGAAGGGTATTTTCACACACTTTTAATTGTTATAATTGTTAGTATGCACCTGGGTTAGCTTTCTTTATCTTAAAGGGGCTATATCATGCTATTTTAGCCATTCCAAAGTTAAGTATAGGCATTTATATGATATATTGTACCTCTACCATTATGGAGCACTCATTTTTGTGATAAATATAAGTGTTTTCTGGAGGTATTTTTCAAACCCGGAAGACACAACGCTTCGATTCAGTTAACTCCGCCCCCTCTCTCCGCGCATACAACTTTACCGTAATATAAATAAACAACAATAAGTGAAGTCACTTCACGATGCAGTTATACGGAGTTGACATCTGCAACACAGCTTCATAAATGGCTAACACACATGCTAATATGCTAACACACAAGCTAACCCGCGTTTGGATTGACTCACCGCTCTGCTCCATCGCTGTTTACATTATGGGACTCGCGCTGGTTATAAAAGTTAATCCACTTTGATTCTGGCGAAGGTTCCCCAAACATCCATCAGTGACAATCACAGAAAAACACCATTTTGGCTGATAGTCGCTGAATCCCGGAGAAAAAAACAGCTGAGTGGCCTCTTCCTGAAAAAGGTTGAATATAAACTCCTCGTCCTCGTAGCCAAACGCGCTTCTTTTTCTCCGTGACATTATCGTTAGTTAAGAATAAAAAACAGGTGTCGAGAGTAGGTAACGAGCTCCATCTTCAGCTGCAGCGCAAACATGACTGATCTGTTCAGACGCGATGTGTTTGTTTTGGCCTCAGCTGACCTGGAAGCACTTCGGGCACATCCTTTTTTTTTTTTTTTTCTTTTTTTTTTTTTTCATTTTTTACTCTTTGTTTCTCTCTTACGACAGAAATAATGAAAAAGCTGTTTTACAAATTAAAATCAGGCCGTAAGCATAGAATTAAGACATTACATTACAGACGTCAAGCACTTCCGTTCCGCTGTTACGACACAACTGAACACTCAGTCGTTCACCAGGAGAGGGAGGAGCAGCTGCTCAGAGAGCAGGATTCAGGAGGATTGTGGAGAGCTGCGTGAATGAAGCCGCAAACCACTCTGGGGGTGTTTTTGATAAGGAAATAGCATAACAACATGGCTAAAAGCTCCAAAAAGTTGATTTTGCATGATATAGGACCTTTAATGCCTTGAACTATCGCTATCAAAGCCACCAATAACACTCCAATCAATGTTCCTTGGCCAAGTTGTCTCGTACAAGTCTAACTGGCCTTCTTGTCTCTCTTTTGACGCCAACTTAAACACTGTGGACGGGGGACACCCACTCCGCTCGTCGCTAGGTCCTATTGGACATTATATTTGCCATTATATTTACCTGAACTTTTAATTGTCATATTTATTGCTCTGTTTTATTGCCTTGATGTCTGGTGCAGCCCTGTGAGGCGACCTCTGTTGTGATATTGCGCTATACGAAACCATTAACCTTGAAACTTGAAACTTGAATAAGCGTCGGCAGCAGGTGGCGACGAGCGGCGTGGGCGTCCCCCGTCCTTAGACTCTCCAGCACGGCAAGGAAAAACTCAAAAACCCGGCAGGAGAAAAGAGAAACCTTGGGGAGAACCACAGAAGGAGAGATCCACTCCCATGGACGGACAGGCTATAGAGACCCAGGGCCGAAGGATCCCTCAGCAGACGGGCCAATACGGGATACTACTACTTCAGAACGCATTGATCAGTGACGGGATTGAACCACTGGCCATTGGAGGCGTGTGGTCAAACGCTCCGCCTCTGAGCCACTAATCGCCCCATTTTTTTTTTCCATTAGCTTTCCAATGGTATCGTCTCAACTTTCATCGCATTGCTCATTATTCACCTCGTCATCGGTTGTTGTCAAACTCAGTCCGCTTGTCTTCCCCCACCTGTGGTAATCATGCTGTCAGGTTAATTGCAGAAAAAAACTGTCTGATCCTTATGAATTGTGATGTGGAAGTGGGAACCTCCCTTTCGGTGTGAGAGAAAATTAAAACATGTCAGTGCTGCGCGCGTATCGAGCGAGCAGTCAGGCAGAGAGCTCGGATTCCCACCAGTGTTATGTCACGTCAGGAGAGTCTTTCCGTTATATTGAGCTATGCCTGACTGGTTCGAACATGCACCAAACAATGATTATGCGCATGTGACATTTCCACATCGAGATAAGCTCTTTGCTTTCCTCATTTTCCCTAAATGGCCTATCAGTTTAATGGATTCAAATGAGCTCTGGTGATTATTATTAATTATATTTCCTCTGCTTGAGGCTCTGAGCTTAATTGCAGTAAAGTAAATGTTGATGTTGATTTTCTGAAATAAATCAAAAGTATTTATGCCAAATTTGAAATAATGAAAAGTTAAGAAAAGGACACAACACTTGAAAAAATCAGCAGTCCAAACAACACCACCAGGACTTTGATATATAGATGTGGATGCTTTCAGTAACATTGTATTCAAATCATTCATCCCCCATGTACACAACTGACGTGAGTAATATCTGGGTTGAAAGGTGACCGAAGCTACACCATGTTGCTGTTGTTTCAGACTCCCCCAGTCTAATTAGAAAGTGGGTCTTGGACCGTTTTGCTGGCAGGACAGTGCTAAGCTAATGCGGCGTGAACAAATCATTATGCCCCGCTACAGATGGGCCCAGCCATGCACAGGAACCTTTGAGCTGTCTGGAAAGCCTCAAAAGCAGGATCATCACAACAGCCAATTGTTGACGACAATACGTTCCAAGGATAAAGGTAAAGACACAGAAAAAAAAAAACAGTTTGGGATATACGCAAATCATCAGGTAGCCCAGTACATGTAAGAAATATTGTACAAGCCGTTCCTGCAGCATATTTTGAGCAATCCTGAAAGTAGCACCGATGCTGAAAACAAATAGCATGTTGTGATATTATGTTTGCTTGGACACTACCTGAAATGTGATTATAATCTCATCACCAAAGTCAGGAATGTGTTTGGACTACAAAGAATCTTAAAGGAATAGGCCATCATTATTCCACACTGAGGTATGTTCTTACCTGAGCTAAGACGAGTTGATGCGTACCTGTCTGTGTCTTTACCCGCGCCCTCAGTCACGCAAATCCACCGAACATGTTAGCATTTAGCCTCCCCTCCTCTCCACCGTCGAGCTAAACGGGGGAGAAGTTAGAAGTGACCAAGCTCTTCCACGTTTTCCCTATTTAAATACGGTTATGTGAGCGTTTACACGACCTTAGGGGCCTTTGACGTCCAGGCAGTAAAGTCGAAGTGCTCCCAAGGTGTTATTACGCCTTACAATATAGTACCCTTTTTATCCACTTAGAAAATGAACATGTTTAATTTTGTGAAACTATTCTTGGATCGTGCAACTACTCACGTAACTGTATTTGAATAGGAAAAAAGTGGAATAGCTAAGTGCAAATGACATGTTTTTGCTTGACTGAGCGCATGTGTAAATACCAGACAGGTACACATCAACTTGTCTAAGCTAAGGTAAGAACATATCTCAGTATGGAAAAACGGCGGCCTATTCTTTTAAACCTACCCCCCAGTCACATGTCAGGGTCCGACACAAAAAATCCCATGTATTATTAGTGTTGACTTTTCGAAAAAGTCAATTATTAAGAGTTTAATGGCACGACGCCGGCTAATCAGCTATGTGCTAACTACCGACACTTGTGTAGGTATTTTACAAGAAAGAAACAAACAATACTTGAAAATACGACGAAATGACTTTTATAATTTTGCAGTTTATAACGTTTTAGACAAATATTCAATTTTACCCGTATGTTTCATGTCCGTGAGTTAGCACATAGCTGATTAGCCGGCGCAGTGATGTTAAACTCTTGATAATTGACTTTTTCGAAAAGTGGTAATGATGCACTTTTCTATGCTAATAATACATGGGATTTTTTATGTTGGACCCCGACACGTGACGGGGAAGACTAGCTTGTGTTGTCTGTCCAAGTTGGTTCTATTGGAGATATATAATGAGGTTCCTGCACATGGTCATAACCTTGGTCGGTGAACAACTCAGCACCAAGCAAGTTAACTTTAATCTTTGTTTACTCAAAGGCTAAAGGAATCAAAGACATAATCATGTGTTTCGTTTTGTATTTTTGGAAAGCTGATGCCACCCAGACCGAACATTTTTGTTTTCTTTTGAAGGGTGGATAATAGGTCAAGGTCTGGGTTCAATTCCAATCCGATGTATTGATCGGCGCAATAATTCCATCAAAGCCGTTTTCCAAGGCACAATAAGTCCTCTGGCTTTTTAAAAACACCATTCTTGGCTTTTACTCCCTTTTTCAGATCTTCTTTAAATCATGTCTCTGCTGAAAGTCTTTGTAGAAATCAGACAGCAACCGCATTATAAACCCAGAGGAGGGCCATGACTAAGAAACGCAGGATTCTTTTGAAGGTTGTGGACGATGGCTATTGAATGATAACCTTTTCACCTCGGTTTCCTTCAGAGGTCAATTGGTCGAAACAGACAACGCGCATGTAAACATGTTTTATTAGAGCATAAAACTCAGCGGAGGTCATGGCACGTCTGGACTTCCTTTAGGGCTTTTATTTGCTGAATGCAGTTTCTCACTGAGCTCTTAAACCGCTTCAGCCGTAAACATGTATAGCTAAGTGCATGTTAATGGCCCAGGGGTTAGGTTAGGGAGTTTGAGCTAAGTCAACTATCTGATTTAGATGCTACATCTTACCGCAGTAAAAATGTAAGCAGTGAAAGAGACCAGAATACCAAATGCTGAAGTGAAAGCTTGATGTTAATGGTCTTTTACATCTAACCTGATATATTTGTTAATGTCTAGTGCTGGAATGAAATTTGTTTTCTTCATTTTTGGCTTTCTTCAGTAGTATTGTAAAAGCAGACATTTGTGAATAACGTCCATGGTGCTTATGTGTATTGTAAAAGTTGGAAATGGGGAATGAAGACCTTTGTATCAGGCCCTTTAATTAAGCCATTTGTCTTAAAAAAAGAAGCTTAGCAGTGGACACAATTATTTCAAGTATTTCAACAGAACATTGCCAAGTGCATTAAGGGCATTCATGTTCTTTCCTGCTTGTAACTCAGCGGTGAGATGTTTGAATGCCCATGTAAGTCTTTGGTGTGCAGGAGAGGCATTGTGTCTATGCGCCTTCACACTCCATTTTACAATTTGAGCTCAAGAGCAAATCCTTGGGACTTCAGAGTGTCCGTGAGAGGGAGCAGCATGTAAACCAGGGCACCATGCCGTGACACTTTTATGAGTTGCCTTTTTCACAAGAGCCATACCACTGGCCCTTTATCACCCCTGACCATGTAACGTATCCTACACCAGCCACAGCAAATGCTTACTCTATATAATCTGCCACGGAGACGTCCATAAACTGCAGACTTTTACACAGCGTAATTTGTTGCCTTTGTTAAAAAAGTAGCAGCAGTCTTGTGTAATTGGACTTTTTAAAGCTCCCCATAGGTTCATTTGGGTGTCATTTAATGCAGCAATATGCATTCTAGCCTCTAGGGGCCACTGTATCACAGAACAGTTAAAACATGAAGCTTAAAGGGATATTTCAGGATTTTTGACATAGGGCCTCATTTCCTAGTTATCGAGAGTGTTGTTGATTGCTTGAGATTTATATATATTTTTTAATTCATGCAGTCCTTTTATTTGAAGAGTTTAGTGGTGCTAGGCTAGAGCTAGGCTAGCGCATGTCTATGGTAACTAGTAGCCTGCATCAAAAAACAGTCTGATCCAAGCGTAGAGCAGCTGAGGCAAATCACTTATAACACCAGACTACATATATAAATGACTGAATCATTTTTTAAATATGACCATTTTGCATTTAAAATAACGTATATTTGAGCAGCATCAGCTTCCTGGTTGTAAGCTACGCAGTGGCGGAGTGATCTGCTAGGTTATCGGATCTACAGTAGTTTGTTTACCTGCGGCCGGCATTACTACATGTGGAATTCATAAAGGAGCTTTCTACAAATCAGATATGGCAACATTTGGAGGACTACCCGATGAGGTTTTTAATGCAGGCTACTGGTTACCATAGACATGCACTAGCCTAGCAGTAGCCTAGTACCACTAAACTCTTCAAATATAAGGACTGCATGATTTTAAAAAAATATATACATCTCCAGAAATGAACAACACTCTGTATAACTAAGAAATGAGGCCTTAGGTCAAAAATCCTGAAATATCCCTTTAATGGATAGGCTGGTTGTATTTGACACAAGCCAGTCAGAAAGCAGTCTCAGTACAATAAGGAACATGTGCTGTCCCAATCCTGGATAAACCGCACTACCATGCTGCTAAAGACTATATTGTAAGGCGTAATAATACCAGGAGTAATTTGGCATCCGCGCAGTAAAGTGAAGATTACTGCGCAGATTTCAAACTACTCCTGGTATTATTACGGTTTACAATATAGTTTCCCCTTTTATCCGCTTAGAAAATCCACATTGTTTAATTTTGTGTAATTATACTTTGTAGTGTAACACTTCACGTAACCATATTTAAATAGGGAAAACGTGGAAGAGCTTGGTAGCTTCTATCTTGACCTGTTTTGGAGCTATAGTGGAGAGGGGGAGAGGCTAAATGCTAACGCCGTCTGCGCTGTGTTTACGTGACTGAAGGCACGGGTGAAGACCAGACAGGTCCTAAAGAACTCGTCAAAGCTAAGGTAAGAACATATCTCGGTGGCCTATTCCTTTAAGCATTTATTTGAAAATATTGCTTCTTATACAAACTTCACAGCAGTGAAATGTAACTCCAAACCACATGCTGATACTAATGTTGAAATCACTTGTGCCATAACTATAGAGAAAGACCTCCCTAAGTCAGGGACATTTAGGGACAATTAGGGACTTACTGTATTGCCGGCAATTTCCCTGTAAACTGAGGCGAGGAATGCCGTGCGGATACTTGGAGATACCGATCATGAGATACACATCTACAGAAGTCACACTTACAGTGGCAGCACTCACAAACTGTTCCCATTAGGTGTAATTGGCCGTGTTCGAAGGCCCATCAGTTTAGTAGATCTTGAGCCGGTCTCCAGCCGTGCACTGTGGTCTGTCAAAGAGTACAAGTGAACTTTAATTCTAACTCCTACTTCTTTAGCACGCAGACCCCGGGTCCATCGGAGTTGCCAGTCAGGGGAGTGGCTGACATTTAACCGATTGTTAAGATTTAAACAGCTTGCCCGCAGGAGACGGAAGACACAAAATGGAGTGTGTGACTGAAATGGGATGGCCCACAAGACATTATCAAGCCATTCACTTCGCACTGGTCTGCATGCATAAGTGACGAGACCTTTTCGGAGATAGTAAAAATGCACTGGTTTTTACTACACCTGTAAGTCACGCTGATATTCTGTATGATTCAGCTTCAGAGATGCATTTTAAGATTCCCCCAAAAAATTGCGAATGCCTAGTCTTCTTGCAAAAAAAAAAGAAGTTCCATTACCCATAATTATTTGAGCCACATCAGCATATTCGAACAGTTTGAGTAATGAGAGGAGCTTGGAGCGCGGGTAGATTACTAAAGCCAGACTTAAATTAAACATGACTGATGCTTGTCCCCCTGTTTGTAAGGTCTCAATTCTGTCGGAACAAATCCATCAGCGACTTGTATTCGCTCCGACGTCCTCCACCTGAGTCCCCCGGAGGAGGGGAAAAAAAAAAAAAAAAAAAAAAAAACTTTATTTATCCGCCCCCGGTCCTGCTGACGAATGGATGGAAACCAGGCGGGCAAATTAATAACAATGTGCGATGATAATGGCAAAAAGGGTTCCAAGTGATATTGATGACTTAATCACGGACAGCCAACCTCCAGACGGTCATGATTTGAAATGACTCATTGCTTTGCGGAATCCCATTTTTATCTCGCGCCAATTACCGAAGCTGAAGGCAGGTAATGCATAAAACTTATCCCTGGTATTTATTTTGCACTGGGAGGCTTTACTGATGCAAAACGCAGCCCTCAGTGATTCCGCTCCACTCCCGCCTGATTCTTAATAAAAAGAAGAATTATAGATTTTATTTCAACTCCCGTCTTCTGCTGTTTTTTTTTTTGTTTTTTTGGGGGGGGGTGTATGCTTTGCTCAAAGCCTGGGTAAGATGGCGTATGCATGACTTGAGCAGCCAGAGGACTCGCCAGTGTGCGTCTGCGGCTCAGCACTTAAGCACAAAACCAGGATCCGTGGCTCGGCTTTGGCAGGGCTGTAGCGAAATGTTTCAACAGCATAAATCACACATGAAGAGAGAGGTAGACTGCGGGAGTCAATATTTTTAGATGAAGCGTTTTATTCCTAACGCTGACATCTTGAACATATATCACACGTGGCGGTTGATAGAAAGTATGCAGAAATGTAAAACAGCAGTCTTTGTTTTAACGTTTGATGAGCAATAAAAGCTTTGCCTATAGCAACACATTTCAAAACATTGAATACAGAGGGAATGTTGCTATTACCTACACAATCTTATGAAGTGTAGAGTCAAATAATAAATACACACTCACTGTTTCTGGCCCCCGCGCGATTCGAAACCTTTCTGTCTAAGTCGAGCTGCGGTGAATTAGTGACCTATCAGTCAGGTTGTGTCCACACCGAGCACTCTCCCTGTTTGGACAGGTGTGTGGGGGCACTCTGCCTCTGTCTGTGTACATTCTCTATTGGCTTGTTGCATTTAGCCGTACTTCACCAGCCCCGCAAAACGGCCAAGCCTTTCGATGACCATATAAAGTGAGTCGCCTATTGTCTTTCTTCAAGTTTGTGTGCGTCGACTGGTCAAAGGGTAAAAGTGCACTTTGGAGTTCAGGAGTTCAAAATGCTCAGTCCAAACCAAACGCCATCAGTGTCATTTTGGAACTTTGCGAACCTAGAAAGCTGTATAAAAGTCAGCCTTTTTGATGGATTGTGGACAAGCAGGTTATTTGTTTTTGTTTGCCTTTTATCGTGCCAGTGTTGCTTACGGAATGTAATGAAAAACCGTGGGTTATGAATGTGTTGGGGAGTGTTTAAAATTACATTGCTCCCTCTTTCATCGTCGGTCAAAAACAAACAACCAAACAAACATAAAAAGATGTACATGTAGAGCCTTTGAAGACTGATCCGCTTGCTTAATTCGTTGCAAAGCTCACCGTTGGAACTTCAACATTTTACCATCTTTACAACTTTTACCGTCTTAAAGGAACAGACCACCGTTTTTCCATACTGTGATATGTTCTTACCTGAGCTTAGACGAGTTGATACGTACCTGTCTAGTCTGTGTCTTTGCCCGTGGAAGAGCGTCGTAGCTTCCAACTTCACCCCCATTTGGAGCCATAGGAATACATTGGGAGAGGGCAAATGCTAATGTAGCGGACACTAGGGGGCTCCCTCCCGAAACTATTGAATAAACTTTAAATCTCCCCGCGCCTGGCACTCACTCTCGACTGCTGTTGGCTGGTGACAGGTGTGTTTTTAATTTCTCCCCTCGGTTTTAGTATTTTAATGTTCATTTATCTTTCTGGTTTTAGAGCTTTTTAACGTACTCCGGTTGCGGCTATTTCCCCCCGTTTTTAGAGCAGTCTTAAGGTGGGACAAGCGTTTAATATTTTGTTTACATTCATTATATTTCGGTTTTAACGTTTGTTTCTATTTTTAATTGCAGATTTTAGCCTGCTACTGTTTTGTTTAGAGTTCGTTTTAGGGTTTATTTTGGTTGCATTTGAGTTTGTTTTTGTAGCCTTTAAAACCCTTTTAGCTCTGCGCCAGTTTTGTACAGTAGTCCCTGGGTCTTTTAGTCTTTAGATTTCAGTTCCCTTGGATGTGCACTTTTAACATTGGCCATTTTTAATATAAATTTTAATCATAGTAATAAATACTTTTAAATATCGAACTCCTGGTCCTTTTAAATAAACTTTTAATTACATATTTTAAAAGTACTGTCTCTGCCTCTGTTTTTAAAAATCCTTATCTGCGTGTCCTTTGGTTTTATCCTGGTTTTATCTTTGGGTTAATTCTTTTTTTTTAAAGTACCTCAGGTCACACTAACAACATGTTTGGTCTTTTTGCGTTACTGAGGGCACACAGTTCTTCCATACTGTGATATGTTCTTACCTGAGCTTAGACGAGTTGATGTGTACCTGTCTAGTCTGTGTGTTTGCCCGTGGAAGAGCGTCGCAGCTTCCAACTTCACCCCCGTTTGGAGCTATAGGAATACATTGGGAGAAGCCAAATGCTCTTTGGTCGTTTTGCGTGACTGAGGGCACACACAAAGACCAGACAGGTATGTATAAACTAGTCTAAGCTCAGGTAAGAACATATCACAGTATGTAAAAACGGTGGCCTGTTCCTTTAATCTTGGAACGTCACCCTATGTTATTTTGGTTGGTTGTTTTGAAGTTTTTAGTACAACATTCCTGTGAAGACTGTCTGAACAATTGTCCTCTCATCTAGAATTTTCGGCAGAGCAACAATAACAGTAAGATGTTTGGTCTTTCATCCTCAGTTGGTAGGAAGACATAAAACAATCATCGCCATGAGCCTCCCAGCAGTGTACGACATGTCATCGGCGCTTACGACTGGTTACACTTTTGTGGCAGCTCGTGCACCCCTGAAGCCTTAGCCCTGTTAGCTTTTGATGTTTGCCTAAAAGGTCTAAACGACCCATATAAACCAGTGCTTGAAAATGTAGTTTGCTGTGTGATTCCTAACTACAGTATGTAAAACCAATGGCATAGCAGTGGCATTGCGGGGTGAATTGCTGGAAAGCTACACACCAGATGTTGACCCTCACATTGCCTCCGCACTGTTTGCTCCTGCTGATAGTACCCCACAGGTTATGTTATGAACAGGCCAAGTCACCACACAGCCATGCAACGATGTGCTAATAACTACTGCCTACTGTTTTCAACATCCATTATCCATGTGCAGCTGCACAGAAAGGAAAACATGGGTTTCTCATCTCGTTTAAGATTACATTTTGGTGATATTTTCAACATTTTAGCTTTTAACGTATTGAAATTCTGAAAACGTTGCATTTCAAGGAGAGAGAAAGCAAACATCAGTACATACCGTCATTGATGTTTTTTTTTTTTACCAAACAATGTTAAAGTAGTTCAAGTAGCTCCACAAATAAATGGTTGCCACCCCTACACGGGTCCATTCTTTGGAAGCCAATCTATGTTTACAAACATTCACAAGGTCATATAAGAGTAACTTCACTTTTAAATAATTTTGCTCAAGAAGAAGTAAAAAGTAAATTAATTACTCAAGTAAGACTAAAAAAGCACCCTGAGGAAATGCTACTTGAGTACTGTGAGTACTGAGTTATCAAAAATACTCAAAAAGACGAATAAGGTGCACAAAACACAAACTACATGTGTCATATGAAGCTTTCGCCACTTAAAGATTTACTCACTGTGGAAAAAAGTGTTTTTTTTAGATTATTCCTCAAATAGAAGTATAAAAAGTAACACACTGTAAAACTACTCTCAGAAGTACAATTACTTCTAAAAGATACTGAAGTACTTCAACACACCTCTGCATCTATCTGTATTAGGGACAGAAGACACATCAACTGTTTCCCATTGTATTTTTCTTTAGGGCCATGAACAAATATTGAACATATTGCTGAAACAATGCTTTTATTCATAGTTTTGACATTAGAAGTAGCTGTGGGGATTGTAACTTGAAGATGGCCCGTCACTTTTGCTTTTGTCTTTTTGTCCCTGTGCGTGGGAGTAGAATTACACCTTATCTCTTCATGTTTATCACTACCTAGTCCTTGGATTGAAAGAGAAAGCAAAACTTTCTGAAATGTAATACAATAAATAACCGTCCTCTCTACGTTGTTACTGTTGTAAAGATTTTCGAATATCGTTGGACTGGACTGGGCTCCGGGGCCTCAACTCAATCAACCCAGTCCAGTCAATGATATTTGAAAATCTTTACTACAACGGAACATTACTGAATGTCTCAGCCTACGGAGACACTTTCTTGCCATTACATGCACAATATATATGGACACTTAAGTAAATAGAAAGCTTGAATAAATAAAGGCGTAAATGATCTTAACCCTGTTCAGTTGTAGAGCAGAAACAGACTACTGTTCATAATCCAGGAAACAATAAAGGCTTTTACTACACTTTGTCTGACAATAATCGTATCCCTGGAAATTGTAATTTGAAGACAGCATTGTCAGTTACTGTGTGTTTTCTAGCTCGTGTAGAATAACTATCCAACTATAGATATAGCAAATGTTCCTCATATGTTATTATCTTTACTGACTTATTCTTTTTCATTTGCCGTACAATGTGAAATATTAATCAGGAGTAACCAAAAAGACTAGAAAATAAGTAGATATAGTGGTATGTTGCGGATGTTCTTAATTTTATTCTCTTCGCGGACGACACAACGATATATTGCTCTGGCCCAAATCTTAAGGAGCTTGTGTTGGTGGTAGAAAGAGAATTAAATAAACTAAAAAATTGGTTTGACGTGAATAAATTGTCACTTAATTTAGATAAAACAAAATTTATGGTATTTAGTAACAAGGAGATAAATGATGAGATCAAGATCAATATTAATGAAAATGAGATAGAAAGAGTAAATCATATACAATTTCTTGGAGTAATTATTGATTGTAAAATGACATGGAAACCACATATTTTAAACACGCAAAAGAAACTATCCAAAACTGTTGCAATTTTGTATAAATTGCAATATATTTTGAACAAAAAAGCATTACATTTACTTTATGATTCTCTTGTCACACCGTACCTAACGTATGGCATAGAGATTTGGGGAAATACTTATAAAACTGGAACCAATCCAATTTTCCTATTACAAAAGAAGATCATCAGATTAATCAATTATGCACCTTACAATTCACCAAGTCATTCACTGTTTATCCAATCAAAAATCCTGAAGTTCTATGACTTAGTCAATTTGTACACGGCAAAGTTCATTTACCAAGTTAAGCAAAATAAAATCCCTAAATGCTTGCAAATATTGTTTACCCAGCGAGAAAGTAACTATAATCTCAGAGGAACATATATATTTAATCAACCGCAAGTACATTCTACATTAAGAAAACACTGTCTATCAAGCAAAGGAGTTAAATTATGGAATAGCTGCTGCAATGAATTAAAACAAGCTACGTCTCTGTTTCAGTTCAAAAACACTTACAAGAGAATAATAATGGAAAAATATTTGGCAGAATGAAAATTTATTAAATATGCTTCTGGAGCGGACAATGGTCCACCTGTGTTAATTCAGTGAACGTATGGTTATTACCATTAACGTGCTGCATTTATGATTTAAAAGTGAAGGGCAGGCACAATAAGCTTTAGCTTCTGCCTGCACCTGGTCATTTGTTGTGTTCATTGTTTGACTTGTATGTTTTGAATGTTTTGAATCATTTGTAAATGACCAAACCGAAATAAACCGAAAACCGAAACCGGTATGCATAAGTATGGGCCCCCCTTTAACTTTTCGACATTTTGCCATACTATGGACCATAAACAAATATTTTTAATTGAAATTTTATGTGAAAGACACACACTAAGTGACGCACAATCGTGAAGTGAAATGAAATTTATACATGATTTAGACCAAGCAATTGCCTCCAGAAGTTGCCTGATGATTTCTGAATGATCACATGTTGCCCCAATGACTAAATCGAGTCTACCTGTGTGTGATCTAATGTCCGTTCAAATACAGCTGCTCTGTGATGGTCTCAGAGGTCTGTTAAGAGACTATTGTGGAGCAGATACATCATGAAGTCCAAGAACACACCAGACAGGTCCGAGATAAAGTTATTGAGAAGTATAAAGCTGGGTTAGGTTATAAAAGGATTTCCAAAGCTTTGAACGTCTCTGAAAGTACAGTTAAATACACCATCCAGGAATGGAAAGAGTATGACATCACTGCAAGCCTACCAAGACCCAGCCGTCCTCCTCAACTTACTGACCGAGTAAGGACAGCACCGACTAGAGCTGTTACCAAGAAGCCTCTGATGACCCTGGATGAACTGCAGAGAGCTACAGCTCAGGTGGGGGAAACTGTCCACAGAGCAACTATTAGTCGTACACTGCACAAATCTGTCACAAATGTATGAATTTCATTTCACTTCACGATTGTGTCACTTAGAGTGGGTCTTTCTCTTAAAATTTCAATTAAATATGTTTATGGTCCATAGTATGGCAAAATGTCGAAAAGTTATGCATACCACTGTTGATAAATGAAGACACATACTGTGCTTTTGGTTATAGGTTTATTGCTCCGTTCTTGGTATCTCTGTGTTCACAAACTTTATAAAGGTGAGAATTAACCAGCCCAGCTGTCGTGTGGAAAGAAGTTGCACCGAGTGTTTTACAGGTTTCCAGAGCCAAACGTTGAAAATGTGTCACATACTCAGGAAACAATGCTTTTACTATGCATTGTTCTGTCATAAATAGCATCACTGGGTATTGTCATTGGGAGATGGCATTGTCACTTGTGCGTGAGAGTATAAAATGACTGCTTATCTGTTACATGTTTGGCGCTATTTTGATACTAGTGTTTTCCGGTGCAGCGCTGATGACACCTCAGGCTGTTGTCTGTGTGAGCCCACGGGTGCCCGGCCCAGCTGTGACTCACACCAAAGCCGCTAACAGATAAGCAGTGGGAAGGCGCTCTTGTCCGGGCCGACACACTGAGACACAGAGAGAGAGAGAGAGAGAGATCCGGAGCGGACGTGAGAGCTACTGTAAATATCACACAGTTCAACTCGACTGGCAAGGTCAGAGTGCTACAGAGAGGAGAGCACTCTTTGCTGTGCTTTTTTAGTTGGTACTTTGTTGATCAGGGTTGTTTTAAATTATAAATCAATACCTACACGTTTTTTGGGGATATGAGGACAAAACACCAGGGTGGAGAGGCTAGGGCTGGCTTTTGGGATGAGTAATAATTCTAGTTCTCACACTTTTCACATCAAACACGATCTTATGTTTGACCTTCCTATTACCACCAGGCCGAGTCTTAGCTGGGTGTAAATCATGTCTAAAACAGAAAATCACTTCACATAAACACATTACAATCACCTGAAGAAGCCTGTGCATGCACCACAGTTTGAGAACCACCGCTTTAACCTCTTAACCCCCAGCTGAACTGAGCACATTCACACAAATCTAAAAGCTTCTTGAAAAAAGCGGCAAAACAGCGGCAAAAACGAGAGTGAAAACGTGACACAAACGTGGCTAAAAAGCGACAAAAAAAAAGATGCCGGAAAAGCAACAATAACACCAAAAAGAAGCACAATTAATGAGTGATGAAAAAGCAACAAAAAGCCACAAAAAGGTGACAAAAATGTGACGAGAAAGGGATGACCACACGACCAAAAAGCACAGAAAAAAGGTGTTGAAAATGCAACAAAAAGAGACAAAACCATGACAAAATCATGGTGACAAAAAGGTTATGGTCAGTTTTGTGTAGATCTTTCAAATGAGGTATTACACTGGCCAATAGGCTGTAAGCTCCAGTGGAGAAGCTTTTAGATTTGGGTAAAGCCGAACTGCAGTGGAGAAAATGTGCTTGGTTAAGGCTGATGGCAAGATATAAATATATGACCATAGATCCATCCTGTAAGGCCATCAGAATGCTGAAAATTCTATTCAATTATTCAATCTGTAAGGGCCACTTCTAAACCAATATACTTAGAAAAAGAAAAGAAAAAAAGTGTTGTCACGCCCCTGCAAATGCAAATGATTTCAAGCTCCCACCGACTTGGATCTTCCTGTTCAGAGCAATAACAGAAAATGTTGGGGATAATCCTCCAGTCGAAGCTCTGTGATCCCGACCCCGCTTTCTCAGTGTCTCTTTCTAATCCTTACAAAGTGACCGCGAGCCTTTACCTGTACTACTTTCACTGTGAGATTAAGGGCATCTGTCTATGCAAATGACTGTTAACTGTGCCCATTTAAAATCCAATGACACAATCCTCAATGCAAAACAATAGGCGGGACCACCTTCTGCCACCCGCGCACACACGGACACACTCGCGCTGGGGCCTACAGGAGTCTCACAGCTCCCCGGGAGGAAGGGATTTCGCTCCACTCTTTCCAGATGACCTCCCCTAAACTTGGGTCCCATAGGCTTAGCACACAGAAGGCAGCACAAGGGGGAACAGTGTTGCAAATTTGTCACCCTGAGTGTTAAAATACCCCCAGGAATGTTAATCTGGCCAGTTCTGCCGGCACACACTCCCGTAATCCCCGGCCCCGCCGCTTTACAAGGATTTTGGTTGTCTACTACTACCACTACTACTGCAGTTAGTAAGGCTATACTATAGTTGGCTACTGACCCACATGCTGATCAATTTTGCATGGTGTTCGTGTGAATGTTGTGCATTTGAAACCAGCGTTGAGTTACCAGCTACTGAACTGATAAAGTGTACTTTCATGCATTTTCTAAAACCTTTACTTTTAGACTACCAAATACTACTAAGAATTCAGAAAAGATATTTGAATTTTAGCATTCCTTACAACTTATTAATGACGTTATTGGCTAATGGCATTGAGTTTCAGTTGCAGTATGAGTAAAAATGGTCTTTTTAGCAGTGCACTATATCAGCATTAAAAATGATGGTCTAAAACGTGTACAACAGCAGTTTTGGCTGAAATTGAAAAAAAAAAATTGCTAAAAGATTATTGTTTTGTCCAATTTTCTTTCCTCTGTTGCGCTGATTTCTTTTCTGCATTTCGTGTCAATGAAATATAATAAGTTTAAAGTCCAAACCGGGTGCTCTTCAAGATTGCGTGGAGTGAATCCATAAACTTTAAAGGAAAAGGAGAGGATCCGAGGCACTCCGATTAATAAAAGTCCTGAGTACAGGTGTGCTTAAAAAAACAAGCCCACAGTCACAGTCACATGACTCAGTCACATATGAGCAAGATCAAACACAGAAAAAAAAAGATACTTTTTTTTTAAAATCACATTAAAAATAAATGAAGATGCGGTATGCAATAGATCACATTCATGAACCACATATAGGAAATATATAGCACCCCTACACTCCGTGGTCGACCACAAAGAATACAGAATTCAAAAAAACTTTTGTATGTTCAAAAAGTGACAACATGAATATTAGGATGCCACATTCAAGAAAACAATATAATGTTGGTGAACATTGAGATGGGGCTCCCAAAGAAACATTTAAAGATAGTATTTGGGCATTAAATTTTACTTGCTTCCCCCTGATATTAATAGGTTTCATATGATTGAAATTGGCCCTACTACATATTGTCCCCAAATTATTGTCAGCGCTCACTGACAACCTGCTGCTCTGGAGTGAAACAACCGGTATCGACATCAGCAATGAAGAAGAACAATGTTGGCCGATCCCTACAGTAAATGTTTCTCCTCAATATGACACTTTTTTTTTTTTTTACGTTGTACTTTTCTTTTTTTTTTTTTCACCTTTTCTCACTCTGTATAAACTCACTAACCCGAGCAGAGAGAGACGAAGCGGGAAGCACCGGGGCCTTTTAAACTTCTTGACCTTCAGACATGAATGAGTCCGTTTTGCCGCTGACTGGGACAAAAGGATTCTGAGAGCACTGTGAGCATATGAGTCAGCCTGCACTTACAGTAGTGTGGATAAAACAAGGATTTGGGCAGTGGAGAGGAACACGGGAGAGGAACGGAAGGCAGAGAAGAAATCATGGCATGACTCCAAACGGACCAGTGAGCTGTGAGGACGGCTACTCACTGAGAAACAATGTGTGCATCTTTATGGATTTTTTTGGGGTGATCTGACGGCCTACATTGTCTTTATTTTTAAAAACCTTTATACGTGCCTTTCAGTCATGTGACTTTTGTTGTTATACTTTTGTACTTTTGTAGAATTATGCAGTAGCAGATCGACAGTGGTATTTTTATGTACTGGTAATCATTGCTCAAGAAGATAAGAGTGAAACACGGCCCCAGAGACGCACGTTTATGTGAAGAAATCAGTGAGTCAATGTTTAAGCTGCTCAAGACATTAGCATGCTACCGGTTAGCATTTAGCTTCAACAGCACAGCTCTGACCTCTCCAAGAGAAAGCTCTGAACCAAACTCCAAACATCTAGCCTTGGATACAACATGTGACAGAGGTCAGAGCTGAGCTGTTACTGTAGTATTTCCTTACTGTTCATAGATGTGAGCCACACACGTATTTATCGTGTTGAAGCCAATGACAGTTGATTGAATCAATGGTTGACAGTTGCTAACCGGTAGCATGCTACCGTCTTGAGCAGCTAAAACACTGACTCTGTTGACATGACAAACTGTAAACATCACAGAGAAAGATTTTCTGTTTCCTCTTTAATGTACTAATTTAGTCTGAGGAGTGAAGCAGATCTTTACATTTGCTGGTTATATCACAAAAATATGCGCTCTCTGCGGCCGTGTTATCTTCTTGAGCAATGATTACAAGTCCATAAAAATGTTGTAGTACTGCATAATTCTACTTCGGTATTCAAAATGGTGGCCGAAACTATGTGTTATGTCATTGGAAAGGCATGTATATTCGTTAGATCAATTATTGTTCTTCTGCCTGTACGCAGAATAACAGCAATCAAGCAAACGTTCATATTCAGGCTACAGAGCCGCTTCTGGCCTTGTAGGATGTCATCAGTCAGGTGGTAGGAAGTCGTCCATACCCTCAGTGCAGTGTCTGTGGGTAGTGATGATGGAGGGGCAGCTGCAGGCTCCGGCCTCCTCAGCGCTCTGACATGTTGACCCAGTACAGTGTTGATGTGTCCCTGCTCCTCTTTTGTGTTCTCCCCCCTCTCATTCATCCACGCTGACGATGATGGCTTCCTGGTGTGACAGCCCTGTTGTCAGAGCCTCTGTTGGAAAAAGCATATGAGGCATAGAGCAGCAAACAAGTGGTGTGAAAGTAATGAGGTGAGCAGTAGCATGCGTGTAGGACAAGCAGTGTGCGTGCCAGGACATACACAGGACGTGTGTCAAATCAGGCCTGCACGTTCACATGAAAGGCTGTTATCTTATACCATGTCTAAAGAATGCTTTTGTTGCCAAAGTGTTGGAGATTATACGTTTCTCCGGCATACCTAACTTGTTATCTTTTCAGTGGTTATTTTCCTTTTTCCCTTCTAGAGATAATTTTTCCTCCGTAACCTTGTAAGCGACAAAGTAATTTAAGTTTCTTCCTGCTAAGAAAGTGATCTTAAGCTGGGCGCGGCAAAAGTAATGTTGTAGTGTGGATTTGAGTTAAGTCCTGACCCCAACTGTTCGACCGGTGGACTTCTGCGTTGTGCTGTTTGTGCAGTTTGTGGTGCATTAAGGAGCCACGAGACACAGCGGAAACCTTTGGAGGCGGTCTCCATTTACTCTGGCAAATAGACATAAAAATACAATCAGCAAGTGCCGCTAACAAGATCCAGCCCAAACTAAAGGGGAGAAGACAATGGACAATATTAGCATCTCCCCGCTTTGCTTCACACGAATATATAAAAACACCGGGGCAAGGACGGAGCTCAATATCAACGTGAATACAAGTAAAATATGTTTACAGAAGAAAATGAATACTTAAAACTTTGGATTTGAATGGATGACTGACCTCTTCCCAATGTCGGCTTTGCAAAGGGAAGAGGCAGCGGCCAAACCCCGAATTTATACCAGGGGCATGTCAAAGGTCACACGAAGAAGAAACAAAAACATAGAAGAGGCTGGAGGACCAAGTCTGCACGATGTATCAAACGGCAGGTAATGGACCATTGACTTAAAGCAGTACTGTTTTTACCTGAGTAAATCCTTTTCATAGTCCCTCTGGGGGTAATACAAGTGTTAATGGGATGATTGAGGTGTCTTTCATCTCCACCTGGTGTCTCTGGCCAGTAAACCACACTTGCAGCCTACCCTGCTCCGACCCGGAGGAACCAATACACACTAATGGAATCACGAAGAAGAAGCTAACATGCTAGCGGTGGGCTTGCGCCACTTTAACAGCCAAGTTTTGCGTGAAAAAAAAAAAAAAATCTCATTGTGTAATTGGATGTACAATATCACTCTCTCCCTTTCTTTTTTTCTGTCAGCGTAGTATTTATTCTCACGGACAATTAATGAGTTCAAAAAACCGCAACATGCTACAACACCTGCAACAGCGCTTATGGCCTCTAGGGGCTGCTTTAAGTAAACAAAAGGACAATTTTGTGTAATTGTAATGTTGTTGCGGGTTACATCTCCCCACTCCTCACCCCTTTTCATGCTTGAATTTCAGTTTTTTTCTTTTGTTTTATATTCTCATACCTTGCTAGAGCCATATCCTTGTTTTGCTTGTCTGATGAGTTTAGTCCACGTCTGACGGTAATAGCGAAAAACATAAATGTCTTTTAACTCCGCCCCTCGACTACTTGCTCCTGTCTGACTATATTCCATTGTAATACGGTATAAAGTTCACAAATGCAAATGTAATTGTACCATTATCTACCCCAAAAGAACAATTAGCCTACATTTCCATGCTTTCATTTGGCAGGTCAAGCTGAATCATGTCTCTCATTGATATCACTTAGTAAGACGGTGGCTTGACTTGAATTACTCCGCATGTGTAAATGTAGACCAATAATATCACCCATCATGTAAACATATTGGCGTTCCTCCTGAGCAGCTCCAGACAGACAGAAGCCTATTCTTATTTAACCAGTGTATCATGTGTTGTCCGCCTGAAGCTGGTGGCAGTGCTTGAGGGGGATAGTTTTACAAGAGCAGACAGGACCTGGCAACGCGGGCCAGCACTCCAGTCTGATATCCCCTGATGAAATGTTCTGGGACAGCCCGCAGTTATTACCCCCGGCCAGCGGATGTTATTTGACTAAAGTGAACACGAGTAATGAAATGATGTATGGGCTTTTACCGAGCCGGGCCAGTGCATGTTATAGGCCACATGTGCGTAAGAGGCGGCCCCATCTGTCTGAAAGCAGCAACAAAAACATGATGAGATCGAGCCCAAGTGGAATGTGGTCCACTTTGTACCAGGAGACAACCTGCTCCGACACAGAGACACCAGAAAGCTATTTGTTAGGATTTGATGGTGTCGCCCTATTCTTTGGGTTCTTTTTGTTTTCTTGCCAGCAACGGATGAAAGAAGCAGTGATACTTCTCGGATAGATTTTTGGGTTTAAAAATGTGTGAACTGCCAAGGGGTGAAAAGTAACAAGATATACTTAAGACATTTTCTCAGTGTTTTGAAACAAATACACCCCCCCTTTTCCCCCAGTACTAATGATTATTTAAGTATCCTTTTGTCAGTCAAATGAGACGGTTCAAAGGTTGTCAACGGGACTGGATTGATTGGATATTGTGCACGCCTGAATGATTCAGAGTGGAGTACTAATTGTTCTGAAATAAGAAACTTTGTTTGTGTTTCGCTTTTTCACAGTTTTTTTGTGGTTAATGATATGATTAACATCACAAATAGCAGCACAAGTAAAGGTGTTAGTAATACTACTAGAAGTAGAAGTGGTTTTAAAGCGATAGTCTGTAGTCAGTTGTTAGAATGCAAGTAATGCTGGTGATGTATGTAAGTGAGGGGAGAGTGAGAGTGAAATTTGAAAGTGAACAATTAAGTTCCTCCCTCCCCTCTGGGTAGGACCACAAAGCAAAATGAGGAGAGTGAAAACAAACTTTCAGAAGTAAATGATCAAGCTGCTCCTCACTCCTAATTATCAAACCTGACTCTCATTGGTCAAAGTGATGGCACCAGGGATTCTGATTAGTTGCTGAAATCAGCAAAGGGAGGGACTTGAACAAAAAGTATATTTTTTAACATTATAACTACAAATCTTAGACCCAGCCAGTCAATTACGCAATCTATTATTTGTATTTAAACTTGCAGACTATCACTTTAAGAAATGGAAATAAGCCAAAGGACTCGGAACCTGAAACTTACTTGACCAATGCTCCAGAAAGGCTTGACTTGACTTAGAACTCGCCTTTTGTGACTTGAGATGTAACTTGAGACTGAGGCCAATGACTTGTAATGACTTGCTGTAAAATTATATTTATTATTGAGTCTAGTTTATTAAATAAAGCAGATAACTGGGTCACATAGGGCAAGCAAGTGTGGGCAAATCTTTCAAGAGCTTTTCGGTAACGTTTTATATTAAGGTGTGTTCATTAACTATTGATAAGGCATCAATAAGCATTACTCATCTGGCTATATGTGTTTTATAAGCAATCTATAAGACTATTAATAAGGCATTTAAAATATCTTTATAGGCCATGAACAATGTGCTTGCAAGCAGCTTGATTTGCCTTGTGTATGAAATGCATGGTAAAAATGCACATGCCTTGCCCAACTTAACAATACCTTTAATAAGCTTCTTATTAATACCTTTAATGCGCTGCTTATTAATTCCTTTAACAAGCAGCGTATTAAAGGTATTAATAAGAAGCTTATTCATTTAGGCCTAACTCCAACATTTGCGACTTGAGGTGACTTGCCAACTAGTGTGACTTGACTTGACTTGACTTGACCCCATGACCAATTGACTTTGACCTACTTGCAAATTGGGCGGGAGGAAGATGATGTGTTATAGCAACTGCACAGCAACAAATAAGCACCACCAGTCGTGTTATAATTACTGGGAGAAGTAATCATAGAAACACACTTTAACTGCGGGGGTCAAATCTGAGCAAGATACGCAGAAGCAATTTGATGGAGTCACCCAATTGCCCGGTTTGTTTTGTTTGGCAGCCTGGCACAACAGAGGGGTAGGCCGGTCAGCTAGTTAGGAAGGAGCCCGGCAGACTCTATGTGGGCGGGGGGAGGGGACTGGGGGGGCACTGGGTTGTGTGGAAGACATGGGAGGGCGGACGCACTTACAGCTTGTCCCTCAGTTCCTGGAAGCAGACGCTCTTTGTTTGACACCTCAGCTGAAAGAGAACACTGAGCAGGCACGTCCGCCGCTGGCTGGCACACTGGCATATCCTGTCTCAACCCCACACCTCCCTGTTATCCCGGCCAGCGGTGAACAAATGATATCTCGTTTGGGCAAAGATAAAGCAGCGGAGAGGAAAGCGCCGCCAAAGAATGCATCCGAATTTTGGGCCAAGAAAATCTCCGACGAGGGATTTTTCATTTTGCGCAAGACCCGGATGCCGTTCGGGTTGCCAGATGCCTTGTTTGAAAATCTCTGGTTTCACTTAGAGAAGAGGGCTTTGTCTATGCAACGGGAGATCCAATGTCTAAAGTCGGCCCCAGTGTTGAGTCCGCTTCTGTCCTTAGCATATGTACACAGAAACCCAATAGGCTTGTGGAGTTCACTTGTCATTTATGCATATTTATTACCACTCCCGTGTCACTGCGGCGCACATCACGCCAGGCATTCCGTGTTAAAGCTGCAACTCATACTATTGGAATTAGGGTCCGGTGTCCCAGGCAGATGGATGCCGCTGTAGTGAATGCCCTTAGCATGTGGAGCCAGTAATATAATCGCAGAGGGTGGAGGTAATTTATTTTTATTACAGGTAGATCATGGCATTAAAAGCAGTTGGGGAACTTATACAGTTGTGGGAAGCAAATATTGGAATAGTTCTTGGGGTGAGTTAGATTATGTGTCTGTTGGATTTTTGCATTTAAGTGGTCAGACGATCATGTTCATGTTTGGTGGAGCTCAATCACATTTGCAGAGTCGGCCTACTTTCTTATTTTCACCTTCAACGTTCAGAAAATAATTAGCCTCCAGCTTTATAGGAGGACATACTTTATTTTGCAGCAAAACAAGTAATTAAATGTGAATTCATTTACTGTCCTTGTCCATTTCTCGAAACCCCATAATGCATAGGGAGAAGCGTCAGAACTCGCACAGATGGCTTGTTACGTGGGAGAGCCGAGGCAGATGTTTGTTTCTGGGGAGGGACTAAACGTGACCATTCATCTTCAGCCCTGTTGTGGCCGGGACCAGAGAGTGTGACTAAATTGAGTTAACATACATTAGCATGACTTCCCCCATGACAGGTCACCACTATTTTTCAAATGTCGTGCAGCTCGGCTCAGTTCAATTACATTTCTTAATCTCGTTTTGTAAATATTGTCTGTTCGAAGCTCTTTGGGGCCTCTCCGCAAAGAGCCTTCTGCCATTATGCACTTGTGCGTTTGGCTGTTTAGCCTGTGTGGCTGAGAGCTGAGGGTTGGTCTCCTCTTTCCTCGGCGGGGCAAGGAGTCAAGCGTAGCGAAATGTGCGTATCTTCTGCATCATTACAGCGCTACTTCAGGTTGGATTCACTGATTTGAACTGGACAAGCTTGCATCTTCCGTTGAGCTGTTCCCTCTTCACTTTAACAAGGGGACAGGGCTTTTTATGTGTTTGTTTTTGCATGTTGGTCAGCACTCATGGTTCTCATAGGATTAGGGTTCAAAAAGGGCAACAGTGCCTGCACTGATTCATTATCCTGTGTTTGATATTCTAAGTCTCTAAGGAGTGCATTGAAAGAACAAAGACGATTTCCTTTTTCTCCATTTTGTTGTTCTTACTTATGGATATTTCACTCAGAACTGTTCCACCTCTGTTGAGCTTTCAAAGCATGTTCCCATCACATCACATGCATGTCCATCCTTTGGCTCCACTGTTGAACACGCTATCAACTGAGCTGCTACTGTCAAAGTGAGAAAAAAAAATGTTATGCAGAACTTATATGCAAATGCAGATTTTTATAATACAGCACTCCTGCTGATAATTTAATGACAATAGCTATAAAACTGTAATGGAAAAAATACTTTGGTGTTTGTGTCAGAGTTTTTCATCACAGCAAAAGTTTTCAGTCTGGTATGTAAATGCAGACAGCAATCTAATCATGCTATTTTAGCCATCCCAAAGTATTAGTATTATATTAGTAAAATAAATATAAACACACATTGCTGTGCTAATCACAGCAATAAGTGAAGCTACTTCACAATGCAGTTGTAAGGAGTTGACATCTGCAGCACAGCTTCATAAAAACACACACAAGCTAATGCGTTTGGATTGACTCACCGCTCTGTCCTGGCTGCTCCATCGGGTATTTACAATATCCATGGGACTTGCATTGGTTAAAAAAGTTAATCCACTTTGATTCTGGCAAAGGTTCACCAAGAATCCATCAAGAGACAGTCACAGAAAAACACTATTTTGGCCAATAGTCGCTGAATCTGGAAAGAAATTCCAACTTCTGGCGAGTGGCCTCTTCTTTAGGAAGATTGACTAAAGCCCTGTACCTCTCAAACACGCTTTTCTCTGTGACATTATTGTTAGGTAAGAAAAAGAACAGGCGTGTCCTGTCCAGAGTAGGTTAGAAAAAGGTCCTTCTTCACAACTTTCACTGCAAACATGACATCTGTTCAGACGCTCAGGGGGTGTGTTTGTTTTCTCCGCAGGGGCAGCGCAAACGCCTCGGGCACTTCCTTTTTTATTTGTTTCTTACAACAGAAATAATGAAAAAAGGTGTTTTGTAAACAACAGCCAAGAGGCATTACATTACAGACGTCGGGCACTTCTTGTTTGACACTATCATTTTCATTTTCCAGGAGAGGGCGGAACAGCTGCTCAGAGAGCAGGATTCAGGAGGATTGCTTAGAACTGCGTGAATGATGTCAAAAAGGAAATAGCATTACAACATGGCTAGAAGCTCTAAAATTTGCATGATATAGGAGCTTTAAAGCAGTACTAAGTAACTCATGCCCCTAGAGGCCATAAGCGGTGTCGTAGCATGTTGCGTTTTTTTTTACTCATTAATTGTCCGTGAGAGTAAATACTACACTGACAGAAAAGACAAAGGGAGAGAGGGATATTGTACATGCAATTACACAATGTCGATATTTTATTTTCACTCAAACCTGACTGTAAATACCGTTTAAGTGGTAATAGCCCGCAATTTGCTTTGCCCGTTAGCCTGTTAGCTTCTTGTTCCTGATTCTTTTAGTGTGTATTGGTGCTCCAGGTCGGAGCAGAGAAAGCTGCAAGCGTGGTTTTCTGGCCAGAGACACCGGGGGAGATGAACGACCCCCGAATCATCCCACCAACACTTGTATTTCCCTCAAAGGGACTACGAAAAGGATTTATTAAGGTAAACAAGTTACTTAGTACTGCTTTAATTTGGTTTAGATTTTTGTAAGTATGTCTAAGGCAACAATGCTGTATCTGTAGTCCATGTAAAACATACTAGAACGTCTGCAACCTTTAAGAATATACATCGAGAAGTTTCCTCAATGATTTCCTCAAGGTGCTCTATGCTTGACACAACGGCATGTCCTTTTAGCATATTCATAATGCTCGTGGCTGGTTGCATTAATGTTGGATGTAATGTGATTAGGTAAAGTCCTCGGAAAAGTAAAGTCAAAAAGTCACTCTTATGTCGAGACGGAGTGACTTCCCCACCACATCTAATTTCGAACTGCACGCATTTCAAAAACAGTACGTCCTGGTCTAAGTGTCCCTTGTGCCTGACCTTTGCGACCAGTTTTCTCATGACCTGGTGACTTACCCTCATAATTGCCCAAACAATTAAGATTAAATGTTCGGAAATGGGATAATTCTGTAACGTGCATCACAGAAGTCGTTGTGGTCTTCGTAATCGTAATTCAACACAGACGGTTGCATGAAAAAAAGAAAAAAAAATCTGATTTCCGAGTTCAAATCGAGTCCCAGCACTGTACATGCCCCGGTGCATAGGTAAAGGTCCCTCCAACAAAAGAGGTCTTTGAGATGGAAAATCAAATCACCATCCGAGAACCCAGTCAGGAGTTGGGCGTTCATGTGCGCTCCGAATGAAAGAGGTTGTTTGTGTTGGTCAGAGAGAAACATATCTACGATTACAGTTTAGGGCCGACAAGTCCCTCAACGTGCAGGGAGACGTTTCTATTCCACAGCGACTTCAAGATACAAATGCTTTTGAATTACCTGGCGCAGTCTGGATGAATTTGCTCAGGAAAAGGGCACATATACACAGCCTGATCACTGGCATATAGTGGACTACTGAAGTGTAAAAAAGTCAAACTATGACCTTTTGGGGATTTCCTAAAGCTGTTTTGGATATAAATATTTTCGGTTCATTCCAAGTAAAGGGAGAAATATAACACCGCTCACTTAGTCGTGTGGATATAGACATAACAGACATTTCCCCAAATATGAAAACTGGATCTTCCTCAGGTCATGTCTGCTTTCTTCACTTTGAAAGTTCACTGTTGTAGCCTAGCACCTGCGGGAGATGTGTGTATACCTACATTGGTCTAATAGTAAATCTATCACAACACTTGATTCAATACACAGGGATGATTTTGAAAAACATAACTATAACATTTGGTAACGCTTTATATTAAAGGAACAGGCCACTGTTTTTACATACTAAAATATGTTCTTCATACTTGACAACATTGGGTTTTTACTTCATATTTATCCGATGAAGGAAACTTGTGCTGGAAATATTTTTTGTTTGATTTTTCATAGTTATTATTCTGTTTACCATTGAGGTCAAAGAAAATAATGAGCAGTTTTAATTGTTGAAAAGAGTACCAGAAGTAGGGAGACCAGTTCTATAAGAATGAAAAGTCGGAAACTTGAGCTCAAAAGTGAGCACAAAGGGTCAAAAAATCTATGGAAAATGAGCCAACAATCTTTGATTAAATTAAAATGCTTATTCAAAATAGGAACAGGAAATATTAGGCTTAGAGCATATATTATGCTTAGAGCATAAATATTTTTTTAATATATATAATTTTGTCAAATATGGTGTGAGAATGTCTCCATGGTAACTCTGAGGGGAGGAGCTGACCAACCGACTCTCTAATTCTCTCCGTTCTCTCGTGTTATTGAAGTACAAAAACAAACAGAGCGATGAATGCGTGTTACCTGCCTCTTCCCCCCCCCCGAGTGTGAGTGTGAGCGTGAGCTGCAAGGCTGTCCTGTCGGACCGCCTTGTTGGTGGATGTTGTCTCCAACAGTGGCTGTGGCTGTGGCGAGTCTAAGTGAATAACTACGCAATCAGCACTGAGTAGAGCGCTGACACAGAGGCAAAGGAGTGATATTTCTAAAGGATAGGGTTGCCAGATTATGCAAATGTATCCCCCACAATCTTACTTGTTTCCTTCACTGTAAAATCGGGGGATTAGCGGGAGAAATGACTGCGCGGGAGCACCGCGTGAGATAGGGTTAAAAATCGGGAGTCGAGAGTTGGCAAGTATGGTTCTTATCCGAGCTTAGACGAGTTGATGCGTACCTGTCTGGTCTTTGTGCGTGCCCTCAGTCATGCAAAACGACCAAAGATGTTCTTAGCATTTGGCCTCTCCCAATGTATTCCTATAGCTCCAAGCGGGGGTGAGCACAAAGACCAGACAGGTGCGTATCAACTCGTCATAGAACATATGTCAGTATGGAAAAACAGTGGCCTGTTCCTTTAAGGTGTGCTTGTGTTGTGTTATTAATAAGGTATTAATAAGCATTAATAATATGTTTGGAAAGTTTAATACACTTCTTATTATACTTTTATCTGTTAAAATACTAATAGGCCATTAATAATACTCTTATTCATAGCCAAGCCTTAACCAAACCCTAACCCTGACCTTAACCCTAAAATGATTACTAATGCTTATTAATACTTAATGAGCACACCTATCTAAAGCGATACCAAATATTTTTTTCAAACTGTGAAGCCAGCTCAAATCCTCCAAATAAACATATTTTCCACTCTTATTAAGTCCATTGCTGCAGGGAGGACTAATCAATATATATATATACCCAGCATTGTGAGAATCTGCGCATACAACCCCTTGCTAATAAAACTTTTCCGAATTCCGAAGTCAGTAAAGGAAAGTTATATGTTGAAAACAAATTGATCTAACAGGGGAGACTTTATTTTCCTATTGTTTGATATTGATAAAAAAAAAAAAAGAAGCATTATACCTTGGGGGCATGGGGGGTAACATATGGACAGTTGCCTCGCTCCCCTCCGCAGACCCTCCTTCCATTTCTGGTTCGACGTTTAAAAAGCGAGGCGAGAGGAATGTAACAATCTGCACACCTCTGTGGAACAAAGACCGTTATCTTTCCCTGCCTTCTACCGTTTCCTCTCCCCCTCGGGCTGTGCAGACACAAAGACGAAAAGCATTGTAAATCACTGCCGTAGAATCCTGTTCTCTTCCCCCCACCCCTTCTTTGCTTCTGGTGCTGCCGCGGTTGTACGTCGTCAAAAAATTGATGGTGAAAATGTTGGCAAACGCAGCTGCCAGTGTCGTAAACTAATTTGAAAGATTGGCGATTTTAGACGAAATGTTACTCATTCCGCAACGTTCGTTCGCGTGCGGTAAATCAGGAAAATCTGCTGCAAACTTCGGCCAATACCGTGAAGTGACCGTAAAATAAATGCTGTTCTAAGTAGCTAGCAAAAAAAATCATCAAATGGATAGATATGGCAAATAGTAAAACAAATAGGAAGTTGAACGTAGATAAAAGTCTCTGTCAGTCTGTTTACTGTCATATTTTTGCAGTAATATTCTGTCAGCTACCAGCATTTTACCATATAAATGTATTCTTAATGCATTTTCGAGCTTTAGGGTGGATGAGTCTCCTGCAATACTCTGAAATTGCTCTGTTTATTTTCCCCCCCTCTCACTGTCTGCTGTTGGCTTTTCATCCCTCAGTGCAAACAATATTAATTTTCTATTAATTTTCCCCTTTGATACACCCCTCCATGCCTCTCACGCTCCTCGCTGGCGCTCAGCCCTTACAGTAATGGTTTAATTGGTGCCGTTTCGATGCGGTTGCGCCGGGGTTTTGCGGAGAGAGCGGCGAGTGGGGTGTTGAACCGTGGAGGCTAGACTTTTTTTGCCTTTTGCTCGCCTCCGCTGTCTGTCGGAGCGAACGTGCTGTGTGGCCGGCTCCAGATAAAGGGTTTGTGTTTGTGCGAGAGACTAGCAATTAGGGCCCTTCTTGCAACACAGAGAGAGGGGAAAGAGTGAACGTCAGCCACAGTTCCAGCACATTGGATCTGCCTGTGGACTGAGGAGGAGGAGGAAGAAGAAGAAGAAGTGGGGCGAGACAGATGGGGTGCAGTGCCCAACAAAGGAGCAGGGGAAGAATGTATTAAAAAAGTTGCAACATGTAAGTCACGTGAAGAACCTCCTGGCACGTTTTGGCTGGGAAGCTTTAATTGCTATGAACAGATTCATTTTAAACAATTCCAGTGTGTTTTTGCGTTGGTCCAAAGCCACCGATTTGACTGATGAGAAGAGCAATTGTAAGAACTGTGTCACCCTGAAATCTGGGGAAAGACATTTTAGGTGAAGTTGATCAGGTTGTATCAATCTGCCCCTCAGATTTAAGTGCAGGCGATGAGTTATCCATAGCCACACTATTCATTTACATTTCTTTATTATCTCGCTCATTGCTTCTGGACCATTACTATGTTAATGCTTCTTTAATGATAGCCGTGACAAGCTAACTGCATGGCCCTACGCTTAATCAACAGCACAATTCAAGTCACTGACCGCAGATAATTGGATGGTACCTGACTATGCCAATTATCTGGACAGGGTGCTCAGCTGAAATATTGTTTCCCCTCCAGCAGCTTCCAACTGCCAATAATTATTATTTGACTGTGAATCATTAATGTAGTGGATGGGCGCAGAGCATTCAGCGGAAACAGAGCCAGTGTTTGTGAACATTGCAATTATTTTTAAATTTAGGTTGTTGAATTGAAAAAGTATGAGAAATTGGTAAAAAAAAAAAAGAAAAAAAAGAAGCTACTTTTACTGAATTTTTACATTGGCACAACAATGTGCTTTTTTCCAGAGTGAAGCAGCACTTTGTTTCTCATCTTCAGGCCTGACACAGTAAGTGGGCTGACTGTGGGCTGAACAGACCCATGTTATGTACAACAGTGGTCGCTCCCCAATCTTTTTCCTCCTACGGACCGTACAGGCTTGAATATTTTCAGCTCACCGGGGGTGGTGGGGTGAGCGAGAGGCTGGTGGCGCATGCCAGTGTTTTGATTATGTTTCTGTGGTGTGCACAGCGTCGTGTTCTTCAATACTTGCGCCAGAGCGGACGGACAGCGTTTAACTACTACATGTGACCTCTTGCAGCACACCTCACCTCTTTTTTTACTAAGCGACGCCCTCAGCTCAATGGTCACAAGCACTGCCGCACCTGGTATGTGCGTGCAAGATACCGTGCTCGTCTGGACCAATGCTGTTGTTGTGCCAGGCGGGAGATCGGGCCCCAAGTCTTTTTGTCCCGAGTCCAAGTGAAGTCCCAACAGTTTTATCAGGTATGATAAAAACAACTTTAAAATGGATACATAGGCTACACCTAGTATGTTTTTAAAGCAACTATTAGACAACTAAGAGTGCCCCAACAAGAAACAAACCCAAATTCATCATCAAAACCATTACTGTGTGAGGGATGTCCACGGGCCCGTCTCAGTGCTTTACAACCATGTGTCCCAGGTTTCCGAAAGCTCAGCTCATTCTTCATTCACTCCAGATTCAGTGGTGGTAAGCTTATAGCCACAGCTGCCAAGTCCAAGTCTGACTCTCAAGTCCCCGTTTCTGGATCTTACCATTGGCATTGGTTTGATTTACCCACTTGTCATGATGCAATGTCCTGGCCTGGTTTAAGATCTGACTCTATAATTACAGGGCTAGTTCATTACAAAAATGTATAATTTTTCCCAATCTAAATACATGTTGTTGTCATTATTAAATCAGGTAGTAGCAAAATGAACATGGCAAATTTGTGGACTAAATCATTAACAATATTCTTGTGGTTCAACCTTTTTTTTTCCTTTTTCTGTTCAGTCATTTCTTCGCCGAGAGTTACTGGTCCTTTTGACATTATGAAATCAAATTCTTGAATGCGCTGAATCGAACCTGCCCTATTGTTGATTCATTGACAAAATGCTCCTATAATATATTCAGGGCATCTCCTCCAACATAACGACTTGATAGTTTTTCTGTGGGCATCGGTTCAGGCTGAGGCTCCTGAGCTGTGTACTGCCCGATTTACTGTAATTGCCACTAATGGGCCTCGCTGATAGGATAATAGTCTACACTTGACTGAAACTTATCCAGACGCGAGTGACAAGATGATAGTGTGCAAAATCTCAGCTGTACATTCCTGTGAAAAAAGAAAATCTGAACAATGGCACACCTCTGGTTTCTTTTTCTTTGCAGTTCTAATCTTTATGACGCTAGGTCCAATTGAGGCTTTATGGTTGCTCTACTTTACATCCCTTTGTAGAGGATTTAGACCTAGTTTGGTGGTTCTTGTAGAAGAAAAAAAGCCTGTAATGAAGTGGTACTTGAAGTGGTATCATTCGTTTCTATGGGAGGTGCACATCTCAAGTTGGGGGATCTTTTTTGCTCTTATTGCCAGAGCTGGAGGAAACACTCAAGTAAAAGTATGCATGAACTATTCACTGTTAATGGAACGTCCTACTGTGGTAAATTGGTACATACATTTGGCTTTTGTGTTGTGTTGAGCACATACTTCCGCGTCGAAACTTGGTGTTGTGAGTGACCGTAAACTGTAAAATCATAGAATGGTGAATGTGTTCAGAAAGTTAGGAATAATATCTGATCACAACTACAATGAATTATTATTGGCGCATCTACTTCGGTTGCAAATAGTTTACCCCATAGGTCTGTTCGCCAACGACTATTCCATCACTGAGCAAAAGTGTGGCTAAAGTGAATTGGTAGCCTGTTTTTATAGACGGGGGCATACCTGAGGCCTTTCCAGTGAGTTCAGCGTACAGAGGCTAACAGGTTAACAGCAGCCCTGATAAGATAACCATCAGCAATGGGTGGGGCCATTTAATTGTGTTTATCCAGCTCTCCGGGGCCTGTTGTTAGCAGATGAGTGTGTGTGTGTGTGTGTGTGTGTGTGTGTGTGTGTGTGCCTGCTCCATAAGTGCCCTGGAAGTGCCCCACTCCCCCCCAATGGGTCAACATGCCCTGGGTCCCAATCCCTGGACAAGTTTGACACTGAGAGACGGATCACTCTGGAAAAGGGTGGGGTATGGACACCGAGAGGACATTCGGTTAGCATCCTGTCTCCTTCTCTTTCAATAGCCCAACGTCGCGAGAGAAGACGGACGAGATCCAAGCCCCTAAACCAAACACAGAATCACCCCCTTGTGTATTCTTAGTCATTTCCTTCCCACTCGCCGTTTCATTCGGGGGGCAATACGGGGACGGCTAACGGCACTGACAAGTTAAAACGCCGTCCCCGGTTTGGGCTAATAGCGGTAAATACTGGCGCTAATGGATGGAATGATTTATTAGCACTTCAATCACCCCTGATAGGTGGATAACAGGTCTTTTTGTATGCACTAAAGCCAAGAGAACAGCCATTTTTGCTGGCTAAGGTGGATAGTTATGAAGGTAGCATCCGTGCGTGTATACATATATTAAAAAAAAGCCCATGCATTACCTGTAGGCTGTTAGGAGGTCAGCGCCCCCCAGGCATAGATGAATGATAATGTCTTCTATTGGAGCAGTTAAGTGTTTGAGCCTTATCACTCAGATGATGTTGTTCTAGAGGTTCGGGGAAATGCCTTTTAGACAATGGCCTCGGTGGACAGCTCTTTTAATGCTTCTTGGCCCGAGTGCCGCGCAATTAATTCCAGATTGATTATCTGTTTAAAGTTGTTTTAGAAATGGTGACAGGGAAAAGGATGGATGCTAAAGTGTTGGATGCAGAGGGGTCAGTGGAATTATGTGGTACTTGGAAGACCAACACAATGTTGAGCAAAATCGTTGTGAAGGCAAATGAAGGCGCCCACGAGTTCAACACAGTATAGATTCTCTTGTATAAAGAGAAAAGAAAGAAATTGCACAAGCTACGGTACTACGTTATTCTTAGTGTCATTTCGTTTCTAATGCAAGTACTATAGCACACTGTGTCACTCCTTTAAAATAAAACAAGAGAAGAATATACTTAAACAGAAGTGAGGGTGACTAGTAGGACAGACCAGACGGGCTAAGATGTGAGATTAAGATATGAGCATGAGCCATCATGGTTTTTCCGTATTCAGACATGCCCTGGTGGCTAAGAAAACACACAGAGTGATTACAGGCAGTGACGAGACAACCGCGGCTCGCCAATCCTCATCTTCACATATGATCCACAATCAGTCAATCAATCAATGGTTTTGTGTGGCCCAATATCACAACGGGACTTGCCTCACAGGACTGTGCAAACGTCAAAGCAATGAAGCAAAACAGTAAACAAGACAAGTTCAGGCAGATGAAGTATCCAGGCAAACATAATCCAAACTACGACGAGGTGTGGGAGTGTCCCTTGTCTTTAGACTCTACGTCACGGTGAGGAAAAACTCAAAAATCCATGGGGAGAAAATAGAAAACTCGAGGAGAACCACAGAAGGAGAGATCCACTCCCATGGACGGACAGGGTATAGAGCTCCAGGGCTGATGGGAGTCCAAGATCGCAGAACGTCCAGTCCTCGTTGGAGCCTCAGTTGTTCTTGTCCAGTCCCTGTAGGCAGGGTTCCTCCGTTCCTCCTACAGTTTTTCATACTACGGTCCATATTTAGCACATACTTTGGAGAAAAAATAGTCCCTTTGCAAAGAAAACACTGTGGTTGTAGACTGTGCACTGCATTGTTTTGAGAAAGGGTTTGGTCCATAACTGTCCGGAGCAGAAAGAATAACCCAAAGATCAAATGCTTAATAGTAGGAAATTGCTCCTCTTGTGACTCACATTTGGCAAGGCATTCTCCACTGGATTTTGTAGAATAAAGAAACTTTATAAAGATCTCCATTGTTCGACAGAGATATAAAACAGCTGCCATGGCAACAGCATTTGTTAGATATTAGGAGTTACGGGTGAAAAATACCGTGGTTTCCCAAACTTTGAGTCGCACATGAGTAATTATGGTGGAACTGAGGTGAGTAAGCTTTGCATCATTATCAAGATGTGCATTTCACTAAACCACCATGAGCTAATCCTGTTTGGACCTGACCACCCTGAACACTTGCGGTCATAAATATGGTCCAATAAAAATAAAAAGCTAGGAGGTAAGGTAAAAGGAAAACTTGTGTAAATATGAATACTGTGTGGGGAAAATGTGGATTCATATTGCTATTGCTACTACTACTACTACCTCCACTCCGCATGCTCTAACTACTACTGTTGCTATTTAATCATTACTAAGATCATTGCAGTACTTTACTATTTTTGCTTGCTGCTCCTACAAACACTACAACCACCATGCCTTTTACTACAACCCTCTTCTCATACCAGTATGCCGGCTACTCCTTATACATTTTTGTGAAAGTTGTTTTTACACTAAAAACGCAACTATGAGTACAGTACAGTGATTTGCAAACACTGAACTTTTCCGGTTAGATTTATGTATAGGGCCTACTTTGTAAAAAATATACTATAAAATGTAATTTGAATGAACAATAACAGACCATTGTACTTTCCACACTTCAAAGGGGTGGTCTTTCACTTATTACACGAGAGTCCCCAGATATTTCTGATAATTTGATATAATTTTCTTGTATTTTTGTAAAAGTGTCTTCATTTCACTTGAACATAACAATACAGCGGTCCAACATTTGGTTCTAATTACCGCTCTTTATCCCATTGAGTTATTTGCTTTGTGAAACTGCCGTCTCTGTGAGCCACTTCCTTTTCTGCCGTGACCCGAGCTCAAACGCCTTTTAATTTGCTCTTCTTCAGGAGGTGAGATTGGGGGCGTTGCATTGTGGGAAATCGATAGTAAAACGGGATGGAATCTGCTGAGTGGAAGGGAGCAAACGCTCTCAGCTCTCAGGGGCATTAGGGGAACTTTGGAATAAGAAAAGTCTGGACAATGTTTTTAACTTCTTCCAGCAAACCGAAGACAGCAATCTGCGCTTTCAAAATCCCACAGCGCTTTGCGCTCGCAAGATTAATTTCTCGTTACTGAGAAGTGATAGCTTCTTTATAGACTTCTTTGAGTGTAATTCTTTTAGGATTTGCCGTCTGCTTTTTGCTCACAGGCACCACATAACATAAACATAGGGGTTTGTTTTCAGGAAAATAGCTTCACAGGCAGGTCACTGGAAGACTTGGAAACTTCAATGATGATTAATTTGAGAGAATGAAATCTCATGTTGTTTATTGTATTTCATACTTACTGATAAATCGTCCCCATGAGCAACACTTATGACTATTCTGCACTGTTTCCTCCTGACCTCTTACCTCTGCGGATGAGGAAAACCCCAGAGAGTCGCTGGATTGCACGGATCTTCAATTTCGGGGCTGTGAAAGTATGCAAGAGCTCAAAAAAGTCACAACTGTATCTTAGTTTTTTGAACACAACACACTCCTAAATACAAATAAATCTGAGTTTTGTTTATCACGCTCTAAATAACTGGTAGCACCCTGGAGGTAGGGGGTACTCTAGGTGTACAAAAGACGAAAAAGGTAACCACTGTCTTACATTAATAAATCCCTCTTGCTCTCTTCCTCAGTCTCTGCTCATAATATTATTCTTGTTTTTTTCTACAGGAATGAACAAAGGCCGACACATTGGCTGTTCTTTTTATCCAAACAAAAGCGTATAATCACATCAGTATGATAATAGGAGTTTGGGGTGAACTTAAGAGCAGCTGAAGCAAAAACACAAAGGAAAGCGTATCTTGACGGGTGTGCATCAATTAAACAATTAAATGCCAGAACTTGCTATCTTGAGAATAACTTACAGGTGTAATTTTAGTGTTCCATATCAGTCCTTAATCATCCCTTTAGAACCTGCCATTATCCCCAATTAGTGGTTGATTTTTGTCAGGAAAACGCTCCTCCATTGTGTCGAGTAGGGTAAAATTAGTAATTGTTCATGGCTCTGAATAAGATAGAATTGAGTTACGTTTGGTTAGTGTCTTTGCAAGGATATTCCCATCAAGGGGTCCTACAAGCAAAGCGGAGCACACCTTCACTGTCACACACACAGTCTGCTACATAAACACTTTGGCGCTAGGCCTTGCCACTTGCAAACATATACACAAAGAACGCAAACCGGAACCTGCTGGAAGGTCACCGAGTACTTTCTTATGCGCAAAGCACTGAACTGAACTCACAAGTGTAGTGATGTGACAGCTTGGTAAGTGGCTTCATCATTTCACAACACTCATTCTCTATTTTAACAGTAAAACAAATGTCTTGGTCTCTTTCACAGCACAGACGTGTGTGGCATGTGGTTAATGAGGCCTCCCTAATATGAACCAGCGCTGCTTTAAGCTCAGCCAACTGGGGACATTTAGACTATATCACTGCCACTCATGCTCTTACCACCGTACAGTATATGTAGGGATTACGGCAAATCGTTTTCTACTGTTTTTTTTGTTGACCTTCTCAGAAATGGATGTCCTCTCTGACTTTGGGCGTGCCATGGTGCAAAAATCTGACACAATGCACTGTACGAAAGTGACAGTGAAAGTTTGAGTCTATGTTTCTTAATATTTAAGCTAGGTGGTGCCAGTCATGTGTGTATGTGCGCACCTAAACACAGTGCACGTGTGTCATCGACGCTTACCGCTAAACTGAAGGCTGTAGACTCCCCACACCTGTATTGATACATCCTCCAAAAACACATATCCTGCAGAGTGCAGACGACCAGGCTGCGGCGAGTGAAGATCCAGTGTGCCAGACAAATGCGTAAGATCCAATCTCATAATCCGCCTCAAAAGCTTGTTTCCAATAAAGTCCGAGCGTAATGTTGTCCAGGAACAGCTCAAACATGAGCCTCACTGTGACTGTTTTAGCTGCCGTGTATTGAAAGGGAAACTGAAACTTATCATTTAACGAGCACATGGCCTGCACTGTGCTACTATTGTATTTATTGATTGATTTTTTACTTTAGAGCGCTATAGTTTAGTTTTCTATTTTGTTTTGTATTGTGAGCAGTGCTTAATTTCAGTTTTTCAGGGTGAAGGATCCGGGAATTATTTGCTCTGATATAATGGTGTTTAATGAGAGTGTTCCGGCAAATGTTTTGGCCTGTTCCCCGAATCCATCACATCAGACCAAAAGTGTTCCTGAAACTACTAGTTTACAAATGAAGCACTGACTGTGAGCTTTTATTACAAAGCAGCTTTGAAAAAATAAGAAAGCATTGCCTATTTTATCCTGAGAGTATAAATACTGCCAAAGGATGAACATTTGTCTCTTTCAAAACTAACTTCTTGCACCGTGAACTGAATCGAACCATGAGTTAGCTGAACTGTTTAAACTGTCCAGAGTTATTTCCTGTTATTTCTCTATAGTTAGCGATTCTGAGAAATGAAATGATTCTTGAATGAAAAATGTCAAATATTCTGCTTTGATAGAATCTCAGTCAAATCCATTAAGGTTAAGGTATTCTTTAATAATACTTTATTGTCCCCGGGGGAAAATTCGTCCTCATCTCCAGATGTCAAGCCAGGCTGATGGTCAGAAACACCTGGCTGGGAGATTAACCTATTGTGCATGCTTTCGTTTGCCGGGGGAAACCGAAACACCCGCAGAAAACCCATTCAGACACGGGGAAAGAAACATGCAAACTCCACACAGAAAGGCCCACGCTAATTATTAGCCTCCACCAAAGGCTGTTTGTATACCCTATTCTAAAGTCAAACGATTTCTAGCTGTGAAAGTCTGCCAAGTCACTAATGATCAAACTGAACTGTATATAGACACATAAAACCTCTCAACGCTGCTCTTAATAACTGGTCGGGTTACTTTAGAGGGGTATATAAAACTCTGGCTGAAAGAAATTCTGTCTTCCATTGCTCGCACAACAACGGGAAGCTAATTATCGCTGCTTTGTGCTGAGAAGAAGGCAGGCTGCATGGGTATGCGCAGTGTGGAGACTCCTTTGATGTCGCAAATCTGTCCACTCTTCTTCTACAGACACAAGATGGCTAATGATTATTTGGCTCGGGGAGGCTTAGTCATTCTCCAGCGCACGGATGAGATAAGAGAGGGACGCAGGACTAACAGGTTTCAACACACGCAACTGTCAAGTGTTTTGTCAGACCAATCAATTCTGCATAATGTAGAAGGTCATATAGCACTACAGTAACTTCAAAGCATCAAGAGGGGGAAACAAAAGGCAGTTGGAACTACTGAAAAATGCAAGCATGGGACTGGAATGAGTTTGACAAGCACCGATTGGGACGTTTACAAAAAAAAAAAAAAAATTCAGCTGAAAGTGATTTGTGCGTGAATCAGATTGTAAGCAGTTAATGGACCTTTGTTACATCTGAGTATCAAGTGTTTCAAAAGTTATGCCAGGGGAAATGTTTTCATGATGCACAACTAAATGATTAAACTATGAAAATAATGAACCAATGGCACTTGATGAAGCCAAATTTGCGTGCACTCAAGGTTGTCCGAATGAAGCAAGTTGCAACAGTTACAGCGGTGCTAAGTGGCCACAAGCGCCACTGCAGGTGTCGTAGCATGTTGCTTTTTTTTTACTCATTAATTGTCCGTGAGAGTAAACGCTACGCTGACAGAAAAGACAAAGGGAGAGAGGGATATTGTACATCCAATTACACAATGGAGATCATTTTTTTCACTCAAACTTAGCTCTAAACACTGTTTAAGTGGTGCTAACCCGCAGTTAGCTTTGCCCGTTTGCCAGCTAGCTTCTTCTTCGTGATTCCATTAGTTTGTATTGGTGACTCTGACCCGGTGCAGGGAAGTTGCAAGCTTGGTTTTCTAGCCAGAGACACCAGGGGAAGATGAAAGACCCCCCCCCCAATCATCCCATTAACACTTGTTTTACCCCCTGAGGGACTACGGAAAGGATTTATTAAGGTAAACAAGTTAGTCTGTACTGTAATGCACCTTGAGTCAAAACATGCAAACATCACCTGCCAGGGTTTGTTGTTTAAACACCTAACGTAAAGGATGTCGCTAAATAAAATTTCAACCAACAACTAATCATTACAGCTTATATGCAAATAAAAGCACTTAGCAAATCAAACTATTATGAATCCTCGCGTCTTCAGTGAAGAAGCATCCAGAAGACAAATAACAAGCTTCGGAATAGATAAGAAGCGCTGTGATCTCAATTGACTAAACATATGCTGCTATGAAAGATCTGTGTAGCTAATTATATGGCCAGTAAATATCCTATCAAAACATATCCGGGAGAGGCATGACATGCAGAAGTTTGAATCACAAATAGAGGGCTTTTATCTTACAAAGTGTGCGCTGTTCTCACATGGGAATGGCAGGCGGTGACACAGGTCCTCCTCTGTGCCGCGCATGTGCTCTGTAAAGTGACACTTAAAAAAAGATGCCTGGAGCCTCCATTTCTGTCCGAGCCAGCAGCCCACTTCAACTCAAGTACCTAAACACATTTCACACTGACGCCCAAAATAACTTAAGCCGGGGCGACGCCGCGCACTCCCACCGCGGCCGACCAAGGAGCAGCAATTTACCCGAGATAACCACTGTCACACACACAATCTGTTACGTAAACTGTTTTTGTGTGAAAGCAAGTTATTTTTTCATTATCTCCTAAAGGTAGCAATATAAAACCAAGGATTGAGTTTCCTGTCGGAGTGGAAATTTATGTATATTATTCAAAACGGACTGCCGTGAATTGGCCCGCTGGTGCATGGGAGTGTTTTGAAGTGCTACTACAAATGCATAATCAATGGCTTCGGCGTGCGGAGTGGCCCATGCATCAGACTAGTGAGTGGGTATCATTGTCAAAAGTGCCTTCCCGAGGTTATATTAGACTTTACCAGCCACGGGCAGAAACACATACACGCCTCCCCAAGCTTGCAGGCAGCCTCTCCATTTAATTATTCAAGCCTTACCCCTCGCTGTTCCCTTTTGTAATGAAATTAATGCCACTTTCATTTGCATTACAGTCTCGGGCATGGGGTATGAATGTGGCGCTGTTTGACTGCCGGGTAAAATAACATGGTTGGTTTGAGGACTGTTATTACAGAGGTTAAGAACTCAGAATCCGAACATAGAAGCTGCGATGAGGACTGTCACTGATGCTGCCTTCAGTTTACAGTATGGATATCACTATGAAAACCTCTCTTTTTAGCTGTATTCCGACTATAAACATATTTATCACACACCAATGAAGTCAAGCCAAAATCAGGTCAGTTTTTTTCACAGCAAATTGTTCAGTAGAAGCGAAAAACGGCACTCGCTGCTAACTTTAGCAAATGTAGCATGAAGCTAATGTAGCTTCCTGGTTAGCATTGTCCATGTTTTAAGTATTTATGGGCTGTTGAACCTCTTGTCCATGTCTCTGTATCTTTATTTAGTAGAAAATGTATTCATAATTGAGCATTTGCTAAAGTAATGGTGGAAAATTCAGGGAAAGTCTATTTTTTTTCTCTGTGTTTGCCCCCTCTGGCTATCTATCTCCAAGCGCAATATTGGGTAAGTTCTTGCTATTTCTATTACTTTTGACGGCAACCATTAGCGTAACCGCTATCACTGCTGCTGATATTGTATTAGAACACAGTGTCTATGTTACATAAACTATTATGGCTAAAACAAAATCAGAAAGAGAGACCGAGTTACTTCGTGGGTTTCTTTCAATTACTACTAAATACGTATCATTGTAAAACATGCAGAATAGGCTAATCCTTAATTATAAACCTAGCTCGAGATCTGTAGCTGCAGAGGATGAATTTCTTTACACAGAGACCTTCATCAAAGACAGAAAATATATTTAGTACCTTTGCAGTTGATGGATTAGTTATTTCAAACCAATTTTAAGATGCACGACGTATTCATTCCACTAAAGAAGCAGCTCGCTGCTCAAGCTGCTCCTGCTTATCACTCTGTCAGCCTTTTAAAGTAAATAAGGAAAACATCTATTTTCAATGCTAAATGAGCAATGATATTGCTCTGAATGGTGACAACGAAACCATTGCACCGGAGTGCTTCTGTCTGAGGCTTCTGGAAGAGGGGATTGATAGTGAACAGGAGAACGCGGGCCTGTCAGACTCCCTCACTTACAGATGGGAACTCTAACAATCTGAGACACTATTTGAAATGATAATATGGTTTCTTTTAAGATTTAGATACATCAGAACAGTGTAAATCTAAATGAATGTGCATCTACTTTAAGGGGAGACTTTGTAGGGTTTGCTGTGTCTACAGTGATGAATCACATTTGAATAATTCCTGTCCCATTCCTGCCATCAGGTTCAGTGATTTTGACAGCATTCATTTAAATCAAGTAATTTAGTGTTTTTTAGGAAAATAGGAGAACAAAATGACTGTCTAGCTTTCTAACTTCATGGCAAGAAGGTATGAAGGGTATGATACATGTGCTGGCCTTTCTGCGTGGGGTTTGCATGGGATTCCCCCATCAACCCAAAACATGTACAATAGGCTAACCCTCCAGCTAGGTACTTCTGAGTCCTGACCATAACCTCCTCCCTCCCTGACCTGTAGCGCAGGATATGGAGATAGGCGCTGCATTGCGGTCGCCTACTGCTCCTTAACCCCTTGGCCCAGACAAACACATCGATATTTGGTCCACGCTATTTCTGGACATCGCAAAAGAAATCTCACTCACAAGCTATTGCATCCCCGATTCTAGTTGGAAAAAAAAAAAAGATTTGATTAACCATAACAGATATACCCACTTCATCACTCCAGGCCTTCAAACGTGTCACTTTCCTTGACAAATGCTACTTGTCTCTAAATAAATGAGCAGTTGTGGTTAGAGCCATGTTCTCGAAGGCCTCCTCTCGGTGCCATTTGTTTACTTCATTAAATCATGAGGGCCATCGCGACTGTGACAGGTGAGCGGAACAGACGGAGGCAGCATCTCCAGCTCTAATCCCAAAGAGACGCTCCCAGCCACAGCCCTGGCACTAACAAGTCCATTAACATCACTAACAGGCCGGGGCGACACCTGTTCTGAGCGTGTTCTGAGCGCTCCACCGGAGATCCCCGTAACCTTGAAGACCGCACTTTTACGGACCATGATAACATGCACTTTTTGGGTGGTTTTCAATGTAGTTTACAATTTAAAAGCTACAACGTGCCAGATTTGTTTTTTTTGCTGTCTGTGGCGCAGCTCTCCCACATATGCTGTGCTCAGTGAAGTTATCACTTTGTGTTTACAGCCAAGATGAGCTCATTTGGATCACAGGGGGGTTGCATTCTTGGACAGGGACGAAGCATGGGAAAGCTCTATGCCAGTACCTTCAGTATGAAATAATTAAAATGTCTTGAAATAGCATCAAACAAGCTAACTGTATCCATTCATTTTCCTCTCTGCGTCATACCATACCTGAGGAGCATTACCTTGCAACTGTCGGCCTACAGTGAGCAGTTATTCGCAGGGTAATACCTTAGGTTGTCACATGAGAAATGACAGATTTGCATAAATTCACCAGTTCATACCAGCCGGGTTAGGTACATTTGGAAGAACAATATCAAAAACTTCTATGGCAATAAACTGGCAAAACAGGACTTGAATAAATTAACTGTTGCAACACCACATACACATAAGTAACACGCCAAACTGAGGTGACAAAGTATTAAAAAGTATCTGCTACATTTTAAAAGTAGTTAAAAAAAGTTCACATTTGAATGCAGTGCTGTGCCAGTTATTAAACCTTTTATGCTCAGGGTTTGGGGTCTCATTTATAAAACCGTATGTGTTATGCTTCATGTTGCACGACTGAACTGAAAAAAATCCTGGTTGTGAACCAATGGCCAATAAAACAATTCTGATTCTGGTGAGATCCTGCCTGCAAGAGTATGTAAGAACAAAACCCAAACTTCTCATACGGAAACAAGAAGAAGAAGATCTTTATTTATATAGCGCCTTTCACAGACATATAGTCACAAAGCGCTTTACATGAGACATGAGACATTCACTCCATACATACTCAGTGGTGGAAGGCTACGTTTGTAGCTTCAGTTTCCCCTGGGGGAGACTGTCAGAGGCGCTTTCGCGACTACACACATCTGCGCCAATGGACCCTCTGACCACTACCATACATTCACTCACACACACATCATTCATCCTGGCCTATTGTGCATGTTTTTAGTGGTAGGGGAAACCGGAGTACCCGGAGGAAACCTACGCAGACACGGGGAGAACATGCAAACTCCACACAGAAAGGCCCCGTCCCTGGTGGGAATCGAACCCGGACCTTCTAGCTGTGAAGCGAGAGCACTAACCGCTGCGCTACCGTGCCGCCCAACAAACAATATTTATAAAACAGTGATCCCACATGAAATGTGCGCACATGACTCCCTCCTCATGTCACGCCCTCTGCATGCCTCTCTTTCACCATAAAAGGACAATGCAAAGTAACTTCTGAATGAGATTTACTTAAACATGAGGCAATAATGAGAGGGTTTAACCGAGAGCAGAGAGGGAGGAGCAGCAGACGATCGTGGGTCTTTATTGGCAAGTTAGCACTGCTTTTAAGAATTGGCAGAGAACAGTGTCTCAGCAATAAAACATTTGGAAATACTCATTTAGAACATAAAGTAGAGCCTTATTAAGATGGCTGATTGTAATATTTACCGCCAGTGTTCATGAAGCTCAACCTTCCTGAAACTGCAGAATTAAGTCTGGCCTTTTATTATCGCTCAGATATAATTTCTCGCAGTCGGGGCTTTGTGTAGGATGAGGCAGCCGTTCGCTTTGTGAATGGGAGGTCAGCATCTGGGTGGCGTGGGTGTGAGGAGAAGGTCAGTGGAGCTGTGGCGCGTAACTACACAGCGCCTCTGCATAAACTTGCATAGACTGTGGTTAAAAGCACAGAGTGGTTCTGCCGGGATCCTTCATGCTTCTCAGTCGGAGCCAGCGGCAGCGCACTCAGGTGTGCCTGGGCATACATCGTTGTACGTCACTGATGACAGCAATACTTAGTATGGAAACAAAAGATTTCAACATTTAACACAAAGCCTGTGATGGAATTCCTACATTATTCATATCTTCGGCAGTTCTGAGGAAAATCAAGTAGGAATGAGCTGATTGAAACGTGCACCAAACTTGATTTCCCTAAAATGTTTGACATTCAGTGATATACATGCCACTTTTGGCGCAGAAAAGTTCATACGTAAGGTTTTGGCCTCATTGTGTCCGTACGTGAGCTTTATAAATGAGGCCCCTGATAATTTCATCATTTAAATGGACTATGTGGAGTTTAAAAATGTTAAAATTGTGCATTTTCCTACATGTTCCAGTAATGTCCTAACGTGTAGAATGAGCTCCGACCTATTCACCACAACTGCCCCTCAACTTCACCACAGCTGCCCCTCAAATCCTGCACTGTCACTCAAAAAGGTGTTAATTCGGGTCCGAAGTGCCGTCATGCACGAGCTTAATATAGAACCTGCAGTTACACGTAAGACCTGAGGTGGCAGTAGTGAGTATGAAAATGTCCAACTTGCATCTAGTCCGTTTAAGTATTTTAACTTGGAGTATAGCGACAATTGAAATCCTTTACGCATTCCGATCTTGACAATGTTGGACTCGTGCTTCTCGTCCCATTGTTTCTGTGTCTGCGTCTCTCCAAGGAAAACTCTCCTTGCATTATCCGCGTGCTTTAATGGTCTGCAAGTTGTCAGGAGGGCCCTATCTGTCTCCTCAGCCCCTCCTCTGACAGGCGTGTCGCTGGTTCTACCTTTGCCTGACTCCCGGTGTGATGGATGGTGCCGAGACCCCCACCACTCTGCCTTTACAGGTGGATATCATTACAGCAAGATAAATGCACTTCAGAGCCAGCTATCCTCTGACCTTTAGATAAATGGAGCACTTTTCAAACATATACTCTCCGAGCAATGGTCTTTCTCTCATTTGGACAAAGAACACAGCAGATAGGAGTCGGCAATCAGCTGCGGGAGAGGGTTTGTGTGTGTGGTCTGCTAAAAAGTAGTTGAATTGGTTTTTATTTTCTACCGAGCACCCAATAACGGCGTCTTTATTGAAAGGAATGGATTTCAGTGTTACTTCCAAATCACGGTTTTCATTTGAAATAATTTCCACATTGCCAAGTACGAGGTTTCCAATAATTTGAAGCTTACCGTGCATCCTGAGGGAACTGATGCTATCGACCCTGCACTAAACCATTCTTGAGTGTGACTGTGGCGGTTTTTTCACTGCCGGAGCTCCGGAAGACATGGTTCAGCGTGGAGACGGGATCACGCCTGTGCCGTTGTGTTTGGTAAATCCAGGAGAGGATAGAGAGGGGAAAGAGAGTGAGGGAGAGGTTGGGGAAAGACCGAACAAGAGGTGTATTCAGATTTCGGTCTTGTGCTAGATGTGCTGATAGCTGACATTTTATCTTATACGGACAGACATACAGTCTCCTATGCATGCACGACCTGCATACTGTACATGGGCATCACATACTGGTCAAAGATCTTGTGACTGAGGAAATAAGAACCAGCTGACGGTGTTCTTGGATAAAAGGTATGACCTATAGACCACATTTAAATGGGACTATTGTTTTGGGGTCAGATTTGACTTCTTTCTACATCGGGCACACCACTATCTTTCAAGCCCCTTTCTTTGCTATCATTGCAGGACTTGGGCTAAGCTAGCGGCTAATCAGAGGTTTGGGTGGTTGTCCATTGTGTCAGGAGTGTCATGCCTGCAACTCATGATACCGCTTTCATGCAGTGCCGGAAAGCGAATACGCCTTATGTAGATTGTGTAGTATTAATGTGTGTCTGTTTGTTGTATGCTTACAAACAGTATACAGTAAACTAGAGTTGCTGCTGGGTATGTGTGGGATGCGAAGGTCTCGTGGTACAGTGTGTGTTGTAAAAGCCCTGGGTCAACTGTTCTTCGTTTCCTACACTCTATGGGGGTCATTGATCATGGCAGGTGCTAAAGAGCGAACGCAAGCTGGAAAATGGCATGTGGCTATTGATGGGCATGTTGCAGCAAATTTACTGTTTAACTTCTTAACTCCGACCTGAACCGAGCACATTTTCTCCAGTTTTTTATTAAATAAAGTAGCAACAAAAGAGCGACAAAAAACATGCCAAAAAAGTTACGAAAAATGTGCCGAAAAATGGACAACAAAGCAAGGAGAGGGATCCGTTTCGATGAGTTTCGCTTAGCTTTCAAATATGGTGTTCCCTTTTAGATTTGGATTAGGCTGATCTGGAGAATATGTGATCGATTACGGCCGGGGTTTAAGGAACAGGCCACTGTTTTTGTATACTGAGATATGTTCTTACTTTAGCTTAGACGAGTTGATATGTAGCTGTCTGGTCTTTACACGTGCCCTCAGTCACGTAAACATCAGCACAGACGGCGTTAGCATTTAGCCTCTCCTCTTCTCACCTATGGATCCAAACGGAGGTGAAGTCAGAAGCAACCAAGCTCTTTCACGTTTTCCTTATTTCAATATGGTTACACATTACATATAAATTCCCGTTTGGAGCCTTAGAGGAGAGAGGACGCTATATGCTAACGCCATGTGTGCTCTGTATACGTGAATGAGGGCACACATAAAGACCAGACAGCTACATATCAACTCGTCTAAGCTAAGGTAAGAACATATCTCAGTATATAAAAAACAGTGGCCTGGTCCTTTAATAGGTCAAAATTGCGTGGATTACAGTTTTAGAGCCCCATATCCGATATGTAAAAGACAAGAATGCTGCCTGACTGAAAAAAACGTGTAAAGGTTACTCATTTTGCACATGAGCAAACGCTACTTACTTCAAATATATGGTATTTTCAGGGCGCTGATGTCTCACTTATGTGTTTGCTACATACTGCATTCAACTACTGCGGCTTCTGTTGATGGCTATGGTGACACTTAATATGCCGCTCTTCAAGTACACAGTTTGGGACCTTGTTAAGAATACAAACCAAACCTTAAAAAGAACAGACAACTTGAAAATCATTAGGACGGTATGATCAAATCTAGAGTTAGAGGAACTATAATCTCTCTGATTGAATGTTGTTCCACTAATAGTTACAAAACATCAACAATTAAATGCCAAATGAAGCTGTGTCCAGAGACGAGTTGCTGATGTATATATTGCAGCTCGCTTTGGGAATCCGGTTATAACTGGTTCATTATAGTAGAAGAGGAAAACAAAGTATCTGTTGCATAATGAGCCGCTTTAATACTCGGGCACTGCTGCGAGTCTGTGTGTTTACCCTGAGCTCTAAATGCCAATACACTTCTGCTTTGATCGTTTTTAATTGATCCTTGTTTATGTACGGAGGAGACGTGCAGTGCTTTTGCCGTTTCCCTCCAAATAAAGACGCTGCGAGGCAGAGATATGGCTTTGACTCTTTGACACTTGGGGAGGCGAGGATGTCAGGGATGTCTGGAGTTATCTGGAGCTGCAGGACCCTCCCCAGACTCCAAACATTACAGCGCGGTGATATATCAGGCAGAGGGGAAGGGAGGAAACATGCGGGAAGGCTACGTAAAAGTACTCGCGGTCTCAGATCTGCTGTTTGACTTGGCAACCGCGGCGCACCGTCAACATGCAAGGAGCAAGGATTAGGATATTGGCTCCCCTCGCTGTTCCTGCGACTCCTTACGACGGGCCAATTCAAAATGTCATGTTGGAATTGTGTCGGTTCGGAGGTCGGATGTGTTTTGTTGCTTTGTCGTGCAAAACGGTGGGACAGTATCGTAAAGCGACTGGAATTTAAAAAAACAGATGTTCTTCTCAATTCTGCTCGGTCGCCCTGACCTAAAGCCTGGCTCGACTGCCGCTGTTTTGCGTTCAAAAGTTTCTATAACTCCAAAAACACGAGGGCTTTAAAGTTTGGTTTTATAATGATCAAATTGAAGTCTTCAAAACCGAACTCATTGGCGCCTACGGCACACAGTTGCTGAGTCACCCGCTCCTGCATTCCGCTTGTAATTCATCACCGACGAAAGCCGATGTTAAATAAATAAATAAAACCGCGCAGCAGAATCTGACTTGAAAGCGCAACACAGCAGGCCTCTCCCTAAAATAGATAAAAGACAAAAGATGCTATTGATTGACATTGAACCTCAGATCCTGGTTACTTAGGGCTTTAGCGCTCGGCTGCATTAAAGGAAAAACAAATTTGCTCTGTCTCTCTGCGGCGGCCATGTTGCATTTGATGTGTGAGAGGCGTGTGTGTGCCGCTATATTTAAGGTTTGTTCATTTAAGGAACAGTGACCCCTGTCGAGGCCGCCGCTCCCAGTTGGAAAGTAAATCTAAGTGGTGTCTTTCAGGATGCTAATTTATGGGTCCCCACCGGCAATTTAAGCCCTGCTCCCTTTTGAATTGGCAACACCACCAGCTGCTGTGTCCGCACCGTTTTTCAAAGCTACATTGTCTGTGCGGCATTAGAGCAGGCTATTTTGTGTTTTTAAAAAAAGCTCTCCTTGATGCTGACAGGAGTGTGGGCTGAAAGGGTCCGGCTTAAGGGTTTTGCATAGCGGGGTAAAGAAGAAAAAAAAAAAAAGTACTGTCAAATGCAATGGTTCTGCATTAGGCCATCTGGGCTTTTGTAAGTATTTAGACTATTATATGGCCTTTTTTGTAATATCAAGCTGTATGGCTATTATGGCGAGCCGTCAAAATACAGTTTACAAGGTTGTAATTGTGGAGGGTAACTTTTTAGTGATTCCATCTTCAAATGATGTAACTTGCTGACCTTAATAAATCCTTTTCGTAGTCCCTCTGGGGATATTGGGTTTATTAGGGGGGTCTTTCATCTCTCCTGGTGTCTCTGTCCAGAAAACCACAATTGCAACTTCCCTGCTTCCGGGTCGGTGGCGCAATACACACTAATACACACTAAGAAGCTAACAGGCTAACGGGCAAAACTAACTGTGGGCTAGCACCACTTAAACAGTATTTACAGCCAAGTTTGATTGTTAAAAAAAAAATCTCCATTGTGTCATTGAGTTGTGGCACAATATACAATATCCCTCTTTCGCTTTGTCTTTTCTGTCAGCGTAGTATTCACTCGAACGGACAATTAATGAGTAAAAAAAAAAACGCAACATGCTACAACACCTGCAGTGGCACTTATGGCCTCTAGGGGCATGAGTTATTTAGTTCTGCTTTAAAGTACATAATCTCCTAACTTTCAGTAAAGTTACTTTTGTATAAATAGCTCAAATGCAGTTTTTGTTCTGGTCCTGAATATGAATGAACAAAGAGAGTTGCTTCAAGAAGGACCGAACACAAAATGTGTACAATATTAATACGCAAATACCTACACACTTTAAGTTATAAGAAATGTAAATGAATAACCAAAAATACACTGCAATTTTTTTCACGCATGGCACCTTTATTTTCCATAAAGGATTCTCCAAGACAAATTATTATTTTTTGGGAGTTTTCACTGTTGACAGACCCTCTCACCAGATAACCGACTGATCTTGGAGCGCTGTGGAGGACACTGTGATTGAAAGTAAAGGCACCGCGCTACCTGGGTCACAAAAAGGTAAGTCACGCACAAATATCAAGGTTTGTTTTTTTTCCTTAAGACTGCACATATGGCAGAGCACTTTTCCTTCCTCTGCGATGTGGGTTTGCTGAATGTCTCTCCCTGCTCTTTAGCCTCTCCCCCTTTGCTGTCCTATCCAATAAAACCTTACTTTGTTTTCGTTACTATCTTATCTGTATTAAAAGTAAAAAATGTGACCCTAAGGTTATGTAAACCATACAGTCATTGTATTGACTCATAAATAGAGACACTGCCAACAACTTCAGCAGCAAATTTTGTTCTGCTTATTCAACTTGAGACTGGAAATTGTTCTTTCTAACATCATAAGACTTGTGCGAAAGTTGTCCATTATCAGACATCTCCAGTGAAACAGTGTGTAATGATGCAGTCAATCAGCCTCTGTATGATTTAGTGATTTCTCCATTTGGCTGAATGGGCAGATTCTGCTCAGCTCCTGATAGCAATCTCCCTCAGCATCTCATGGATTAAGCGTTACTTACTGCAATAATGTGCTTGTTTTGTTTGGCCACTGTTGCTTTGGATTGCAGCCACAGGCTCAATTTAAAATGCATGCAGATTCATTTACTTATATAAGACCCAAAAATAATTACATGGTCAGGTGCAGGAGCGCTTGAATGTGCCCCAAAAGTCCCTTGGGCAACAAGAGCACAAGTTTCTAATAGAAACTTAAATGAACTGCAGGAACCCGTTTCATCTGGCCCTATAGTTGGCTTGCGGGCTTAAAAGTTGAAAGCGTTTATCAAACCACAATAAAAAGACAAAAGGGAGAAAGATTATTAAAAGGTACGCAGTAGAGGCGGTCCCACGTTGAATCATGCTGTAAACACAGCTATTACGCTGCATTTTAAAGGCAATTATGCCGGAGACTCAGACGACAGCGTGTTGGGTGTGCATGTTTTCCATTCTTACTCATACTGGTTTGGAGGAGTTTCTGGGAAAAAAACACATGAGGTGATGTGAATGTGTGAGATTAACCTGAGCTGCGTTTCTTTTTTCAAATACGGAGCATTCAGCTGGAATGAATTCAGTTGTCAAGTGTGTGAGTGTCAAACTGAACTTTCCGTATACTATTCATACGAAACACAAGGGCTCTTTTTCGCGCTTTTATAGTGATTCATTTGTAGAATTCATTTGCCACTTTTCAAAAGCGTTGGTGAAGTTTGTACATTCTTTTTGCGTGCGTGAAAACTTTCCTTATCTTGGAAAAAAAAAGAAGAAAAAAAAAAGCGAGGAGCAGGGGAGACCAGTGCTCATGAGACGTGGTAAATGCACAGACAGAGATCTTGCAGGGTGTGATCAAACTGACATTTAAAGATAAGAGCAGCGAGGCAGCCACTTTCAAACACTGTGCCATTGTTAGGATACTTTTGCCCCGAAGCACTGAGACATGTAGGTGCCATTAGATACAGGAAACATTTACATGCCCTAACAAGGTTGACTCTGCTTCTGTGGGTTTCCACCTTCCTCCCAAATCCTGTCAGGGTCATTTGCACGGAGAAATTGGAACGGCTCGCTGATGACGGACCTCATTGCATCCATGTACAGTCGCCTTGACCGAACGGTATCATGGAGGAGAGAAAATGGAAACAGGAGGAAGTTGCTGGATTTGATGCGATCAGATAAAAACACAAACACAGCAGTTTGTGCACGTGCCAGAGGGGCCTCACTGCAAAGACAACAGCGGCCACACACGGCTAAACACAACAACAAAGGGCACCTTGTTGGAACCATGCATTGGCCTGCTTCAAATAATGACATAAAGGAAGTCTCAGGGGCTTCGGGTTGTCCGGTTTGAGTTATACAGTTTGACATTTACCCTCACTTACACTAAAATGACAATACATATCATATTCAGATGAAAAAAGAAGACTGCTAAATTATATTCTTTGTTTAATAGGTATACAACACAGCATTCTGTCATTTGCATATTTGATGTGGAGCCCTAACTATGTAATACACTCAATTTCAAATGCTAGATTAGGGGCAACATGGCCACAAAAATCTACATGATCTATGCGCTTGTTGTTTAGCACATGTTTTGATAATGACCATCTGAAAGTGTAAGCCAAGTTACTGTAATACTAACAAATTCATGCAGAGAAATCCAGGTGAATAAAAGCCAACAGGAAATATTTATCTACATAAATATTCAGGCCTTCAGAGTAAACGTATGAAAGAACAATGCAAAGTGTAGGGGGTCGGGCTGGTGGGGGTTAAACCCCAGAGGGCAGGAACTGTGATGAATCTTGTCCTCACCTCATTTAAACACAGCTGTTTGGTTTACAGGAAACTAGTCTGACTGGTCACTACTGCTCACAGTTCAGCTCCTGTGAAAGCCTCTGGTGAAGGTGATCTGTGCTGACGTACTGCCATAAAAGCTCTGAAAAGGAAACCTGTTTCAACAGTAGTTTTAAGAGTAGGAAAACCAACGTCACACTTATTATTAAGAAGAGGATGTATGTTTTTAAACTGTTTCTTAATCGTTGTAGCATTGTATTTTGGAAATACTGTATGTTGAGTAAACCTTAGAGCACCAAATAAGGTGTATTATATTTTCAAAGACAGAATTCGACCCCAGGCAGAGTGCCATTATTTACTGTTTCAATAAACTTCTGTTTCACTTATGTGGTTGAATTATTAAAATATTAATATTAACTTTGAAAGCGTTTTTGGAGTGTGGACATTGCAAAGCTTCTTGTATCAGAACGGCAGCCAAACGAGACAATGACTTCATGGTTCGTTAACAGTCACGTTGTAGTCACTCTTTGAATCAGCGGGTCTTATTGAGCTGAATTCTTGTGTGTCGAGGCTTTAGTGTCTCATAAAGGTGATCATTATCAGCTTGGTGCAAAACAGGCTTGTTTTTGAACATCCTTCATCGTCATTTAACTCTGGTGTTCGTCCACAACGCGCGGCTCTGCGTGTGTGCAGGTGAGCTGACAGACGGACTTAATGGATGGTGGGAACTATTGAAGCAACTGTCATGTTTGAAATTCCACTGTAGACGCACAACTTGTAATAAATCTCGACCTGCTCAAGGCAGCTGTGTAAGCAATGTTTTTGGTTATCTGTCCTGGCCGTCTTTCCATCTTTTGAACTGCAGTGTACAAATTTGGTAAGACTGTGTTTCAATTCTCTTGTCAGGCAGGAAAGGAAGACATTAACGCAGATTTAACACACCCTTTGGTTAACCACATACTATTTGGAATGGATAAGCTCTCCATTCATTGGGAAAAAAAACATGGTTTATTCAATGTTTTCTCTGCGAAATGCCATAAATACCCATTAAGAACAAATTCAATAGTTTTGTGTGTGTGGTTTCAGGCTCTTTATCTTTTTCCCATGAAATCTTTTCTCTCCTAAGATCGGTTATACAAGTGCACACATTAAAGCAAAGCCAATTTTAAATCTAGCTTTTACCCACGTTAAAACAATGTGTCCTTGTCAAAATCATACCTTCATCGCTTTGTTAGCTACAGTTTTGACTAAGTGTGTTCGCTTTGGTCGTTTTTTTCTACTCCTGAAGTCCTCCGATCTGGCTTTCCTGCATCATAGAGGGAGCATGAACCTGTCCTCGGTGTTCTTACAGCCCACAATCCATCACCAAACTCGTCGTACAATCAAGGTGTGCTCATCACGACGCCATAGATTTGCTAGCATGCCATTAGTCGAAAGTGAAAGCTTGTTTTCCCTGTTTTACGATGTGCCATTCCCAGCACTGCCTCCAGAGGGTGCTCGAGGCCAGACCCGCCCAGTCGTCCACTTCTTACTGTGATTCCTGTACCTGTACCTTACTTCAAACATACTTCATATCCATACAGTCGCCGTACTTGTTATGACCACGCATCTTCACACATTGCTTTCATGCCATCACAATGACTAAACAACTTTCCTCCAACCCGAGAAGTTTGTGGCTGCGTGTTGCCGTCAGATGGTGCAGTGTCGAGTGTCCTGTCAGGTAAGAGATGTGACAGCCATACAGAGGCAGAAATAGAAGGAGCTCTTGTAAGGCAGAGATAGAGGGTATAATAGGTAGTCTCTTGTACCGCCTTAAGCAATACATCTCCCCAGAGAGGTCCCCGCTGACAACAAGACATAAAGATAGAGAACGATGGAACGGTAGAGGAGGAGTGAAGAGTGAGGGAGGTAATCATAAAATACAAGCACGAGTTGTAAGAGCTTTCAAATCGCTGAAGTACTACATAACTGATGTCGTCTGCATACACGATGATCAGAGTTAAAAGTTGTGCGGAGCCCGTACTTGCGCGGTCATTCCGATGTGAGATGCTTAGAGTACATCAAGCGAGTTTTACGTCTGATGTGCTGCACTTGAGAACCATCCAAGACTAATTTTATATTTTAGTTGAAAACCATGCCCTTGTTCTAACGTCAAAAACTCCATGGCGACAAAGTTTCCTTTCCATCCTTTACTTCACTTACCTTAAGCAATTGTTTTCGAGGTCCTTCTGGGGGTAATACAAGTGTTAATGGAATTATTGGCGTGTCTCTGGCCAGAAAACCACACTTGCAGCCTTTCCCTGCACCGACCTAGAGACCCAATACACACTAATGGAATCACGAAGAAGGAGCTAGCAGGCTAACGGTCAAAGCTAACTGCGAGCTAGCGCCACTTAAACTGTATTTACAGCCAAGTTTGAGTGAAAAAAATGATCTCCATTGTGTAATTGGATGTACAATATCCCTCTTTCCATTTGTCTTTTTTGTCAGCGTAGTATTTACTCTCACAGACAATTAATGAGTAAAAAAAATGTAACATGCTACGACACCTGCAGTGGCGCTTATGGCCTCTAGGGGCATGAGTTACTCAGTGCTGCTTTAAATATCTTAAATTGCCACATGGTTGTCAGATTGGACAAAGATCTGGATGTGTATAGACAATATTTCTCTTTTCAATACAAATGATTCATTTCAAACTAATCGCTACAAATGCAAAGATTGCTCGTCTTTATACAACATTACAGACATCCGACTCATCCAACATTCTAATGAAGACAGGCACATTTGTTAATTAAACACATTTTCCTTCTCTGTTATGTCACATTTCTCAAAGTGAGTCACGTCTTAGCTGTCACACGACCTTCAGACTAAAACTACGATCCAATATGTTCTCGCTGTATGGCTTTTCAATCATACCTGGGAATACGACAATGAAAAAAAAACAACAACAGTGTCCCCGGAATGAGCGCGGATCATTTGGATTTTTGTGGCACGTTGGAAGTCGATGATTGACAATGAGTGAGTGCGCACGACGGGCTGACAGACAAGAGGAGGGTGTGCACCGGTATAGCTTAGTGGTTTTGGACATGCACGGCGCCATACGCGGTCACAAAAGCGCAGATGTGTGTCAGACTGACGGACTGTTCTCGTCCATCAAGCCGACTGGATATCCATTACTAAACGCCTGTCAAAGCACGAGTCAGAGCTGGCAGTTTTTAATTAGAGCCCACATTCGGTACCTGCTCGCACGCTAGAGTTGCACAATAGATTTATTATGGCCCATTCTACTTTGCCTGTTTAATCGGCATGGAGGGGAATTAATGGCGGATGGTGCAGGGGAATGAAGAATAATTGGGCTCTTATGTGTCTTTTATTACTTGTATTGTCAATTCATAATTTGTCTCCTGAAGTAGTGGAGGACATATTTAAAAATCTGTGCTCCACCGTGACTCAAAGAAATTCAACCAAGGAAATGACACTTTGCATGAAATTATAAAGATTTCCATTCAGTGTGGGGGTTTAGTTGGTAGAAAAGTTATTAAAATGCTTTTGTCTTTCTTTCTTTTGGTCTTGTGTCCTTGAAAAAGTTGTACACATTTTTACTTATTTACTGACCCATCGGCTTTGTTCGATAGGACAGGGGTGAAGAACAGGAAGAACAGTTAGAACTTTTCTCTTTAATGTACACTGCATTTACCGCACTGCGCAATGTCTTCTCCTGCACGGGACAGATGTGAAAACATAAGCACGCCTCGGAGAAGTCCTGAAATGGAAGAGCTCTGTTGTGGTGGAGCCTCTTATTAAAGCTTGGTTTGCACCTAGACATGTTCGTTGACACTGTGAAGATGTGCGGCTTTGTTCTGGTGCCAGATCACTTGGGTAACTGCACTCTCCCACACAGACATAAACAGGCCCTGAATGATGCAGTCGCAGATACAGAAACACAAACAGAGGACATTTCAGCACATCAGAGTCGAGCCGCGAAGCAACTCATCACCGCGGGACCGGTTTGTTTATTGGTAAAGCCAGTCATACACAGAGCAGGTATAGTCATAGACGAGTCAAATGTGGTGAATGTTGCTGTCTCTGTTAGAAAACGCCTCTCTCTGTCCTCTCTCTGTACTTAATCCATTCCTCTGGGACAATGTTGGACACAAAACCCCCAAACCTTACTTCCATTGTATTACTAGTAACGACTAAATGTATCGCGTTAACGCATGCATGCTTTGACCTCACTCGCTCCAATATCTTGCACATGGCTTCCTCAACGGCAGGGCGGGTTATCATAGCCATGCTGCAGACGCATTCTCTCTTTGCACCTTCCTCTCTTTAAACGTTTTTGTCAGGGCATCAGAACTTATGTTTGCTGACGAATTTATGACATTTTTATATGGTCACACTTTTGTAAGTAAGTTTTCCTTGAATACGAGGCCGTTTTTGTCAACCGCATAAATAAGAGTGGCACAAATACTGTACAATGCCATTCTTTCACAATGGGCTCAATGTGGTGCCCCTCGGAGCACTTGATATCCGGCACACCGCAGTTAACAGTGTATGGAGAGCAGCGGTACGTGTCTGCACCCTGAGTTTAGTCATTTATCAAGATCTTTAGCGAAACTGCTTTAAAAAAAAACAGGCAGATGCTTGGCTGTGTTGTTATCCTACAGTTTACACTTGCGAACTATAAGAACCAGCTACAACAAGGCATATGATCATGACTAATAAAGTGGAAAATCTTGTATATTTGACAGATTGGACGGAAACTGTTATGACCATTGACTGTCGTATGATGTTTTCATCGACTTGTGATTGTGTTTAAAAATCTATAATCAATCTGGGATCTTCTCAGAATTATGCATGTAAACTAGGGATGCACCGATACCACTTTTTCTAAAACCAATACAAGTACGAGTACTTGGATTTAAGTACTTGCCGATACCGAATACCACAGCAGATTGGTTTGTAATTAGTAAATTTACTCATGTACATTTCCTAGTAAAGTAGGCGACACATTTAAGAGCAGTTATATTAGAATTGTGCTGATGCCAGTTATTTATTTATTTTATTTTCATTCAATATCATTTTTAATTTTGATTGCTCTGTCCATCATAGACAGAAAAGCCCATGTCCAAAAGCTCCCCAATGCCTGTGCTTTATTCATGTATGTATTTTTATTTAACGATAGTATTGAGATGTTTCTTAAATGGTCTCTTTTTGTCTTTACTTCAGCTCCATGTGGATTTTCTCGTGTTTGTAGCAACTTAGCGAGAAGTTACAGCGTTTTTATTGTTCTGCTGCAGCTCATTTTCGCTCAATATAAACATGCTGTATGTCTTTAATTTGGATTTTCTGAGGACTTTTTAGTCGCTGGGTTAGTTTTTCAGATGAATAAACCCCTGGGCTTAAAACGGCGTCAGAATGGCCAAAACTGTTAGCCGCGAGTTAGCAACGTTAGCAACATTAGCCTGTATGTTGTAAACACTGCAGACGCTGCAGCACTAACAACATTAAGCTCTGGTTAAATCCAGCACAGACTCTGAATTAGAGAGCGCAGTCTGTAATAAAGTCAGCTCTATGTGGAATATTGTATTTACACTAAAGAATTCTCCAGTGTGTTGCTTCTTCTCTCCTCAGCTGAGAGCTGCGCCTCGTAGGTGCGCTGGCCGCACGTCAAATGGTATCGGTTTCTGGTATCGGGACCTCATGAATGAGTATGAGTATGAGTACAAGCATGTGGTATCGGCCCGATACTGGTATCGGTATCGGTGCATCCCTAATGTAAACTATGATAACATCCCAGAATTATGACATGGTTACTTACGTCCATTGTTCTCCTTCGCTCTAACACAGTGTAGAAATGTTTGTCCCGCTGTCCCACATACACCTTGCCTTGAGCCTGTAAGCCCCAATTACAGGAATTGTCCAAAGACCTGCTCCATCTGAATAAGTGGAGCAGGATTAAGTCTTGGGAAGAGAGGATGGCAGCCGTGAACTGGCATAAAACTCTGACAGGCCCGAGAGCATTGGACTGCAGTGTGCCCAGTGGTGTACAGCACAACCTCAATCTCCCGCCTGTGTGTGAGTGCAAGTCTGTATCAATGGCTGCGACGGCATTGACAGTGACACTTTTTTGACAGATTGGCCCGGGATAAGTGACAGTAATGTTAATCCCATCAAGCAGAAAGGGGGGAAGTATGAATATGAGGCTGCACAGCGTGTACAAAGCAGTGTGCCTGTACTGAAGTTAAAGTACACAGCCAAAAAACACTACCAGTGTGACTACCAGTACTATACTAAAACCTGACTTAATCAATGCAACAATGTACTCCTTTCCATTCATGCAAGGTTGCGATCTTCTGCATATTCCTCTATATGCTTGCATAAACAGATGTTTGAATTGGGCCGACAGAACGCAAACTTCAAAAACTGCCCTGTTGACTGGTGGAGAAACCTGACAAGTCCTAATATACTGCGCAGGAGAAACAAACTGGATCGAGCCTCCCCGTCTGCATCTATTAATAACGCCACGTAATTTGACAAGCTATATTTTGACATGTTTTATTCATCTTCATTGATTTATGGCACTTGAGCTTCGAGACATGAGTAATGTAGATTGCAAACAGCTCCACGCCCCGCCGTCTTGTTTGGCCCAAACCAATTCCTCTGCGCCCCTCAACCCAATCACGCCTGCTGCATTTTAAACACAATAAACTGCGTACCCATGACCTGCCAGGGCCATCAGCGGTTCTGCCCCCCCCCTTCTTATGTTGTTAAATTATTTATTTTTCTCACAAGCTACAGCTGGAACAGATGGCCACTTTCACAGGCATGTTTGTGAACTCCCGGGCTGGGTCAATCAAAGCGTTTTATGAGGTAAAGGGGGGGGAAAAAAAGGAAAATAAATGAAAACTGAACAAAATGCATGGGAAGTCATTTGCACCGCAGCGTCGCAAATTGAAGTGTTCTCATCGAAAAATGTTGCTAAGGTCTTCGGTTTTTTCGTAATTCATGTAAAAGCTTTATTACATGCAAAGCCGACAGTTGGCCATAACCTGTTTATAGAGTTTCATAAAGTCTGCAATGAAAATGTTTCCGGCGCAAAGACTCAAAGGAAATGCTTTTGTTGGGCAAGACGGGGGAAAGTGATGCTCCTACACATTATTAAATAGAATAGCGGTTTTCAGACTGCTGGTGCTTCTTGTGTTTTTGTGTCCAACTGACAGTGTTTCAATGTCAGGATTACTTCTGATTTTGGACGTGAGCATTGCTGTATTTTGTGGCAGATTGTAGAAGACTGGCAGCAGATTAATGCCATGCAGGGGCGTGCTGGGACGTCATTTCGGCCCGGGAGTTTTGTTATTTAAGCTGGCCCTTATACCTCCAGACTTGTAGCTCACTTCGTAGAGCGTCAGCTTAGGAATCATAAGGTTGCTGGTTTGGTTCTCTCCCTTTTAACATCAGCCGCTACACATATAATCTGGGCCTGAAACTTCTCCACAGTTAATTTTGAATTCAAATTAACCTCTTACCCCTCTTCAAAGGGGGGTAAATAAAATGTGTAGAATGAGCCCAGACCTATTCACCACAACTGCTTCTAAAATCCACTCAAAAATCTGTCATGCACGTGTTTAAAGGAACAGGCCACTGTTTGTCCATACTGAGATAAGTTCTTACCTGAGCCTAGGCGAGTTGATGCGTATCTGTCTGGTTTTTGTGCGTGCGCCCAGTCACACAAAAAAGACCAAAGATGTTTGGCCTCTCCCAGTATATAGCTATGGCTCCAAACGGGGTGCAGTTGGAAGCTACTGCACTCTTCCGCGGGCACGAACACAGACCAGACAGTTGCTTATCAACTTGTCTAAGCTCAGGTAAGAGCATATCTCAGTATGGAAAACCGGTGGCCTGTAACACTGTAACGCCTTGCTTGAAAGCAAAGACCTATTGTAGCACTGGGCGACATGGTAGTACAGCGGTTAGCGCTCGTGCTTCATAGCTAGAAGGTCCGGGTTCGATTCCCACCAGGGACGGGGCCTTTCTGTGTGGAGTTTGCATGTTCTCCCCATGTCTGCGTAGGTTTCCTCTACCACTAAAAAACATGTACAATAGGCCAGGATGAATGTGAGTGTCTTAGAGAGTGCACATGGGGGACGACAGGTGGAAATTAGCCCAAGGCTACGATCCGGTGTGGCTTGTTTACATGCATGAGACTCATGTATTTTCATTAACATGCACTGTCCCGACCAAATAAACCAATACATAAAAAACATATTTGTCACATTTTTGTCTCTTAATTTCATTTCTTTTTGTCGTCTTTTTGTTGCTTTTTTATTGTGTTTTAATTGTGTTAATGTTGCTTTTCTGGCACATTTTTGATGCATTTTCATCCTCGTTTTCAACACTATTCTTTATTTATGAAGCTTTCAGATTTGGGCCAAATTGGAGAAGATGTGCTCGATTCAGGCAGATCTTAAGAGGTTGAAAATATATTATTTCTGCACTTTTTCTACACTTATTATGGCACTTCTGCGTTATCTCCACTGGACCTTAAACACCAACACCTCATTATTCGCACTGAAGTCCAAATTTTGCTCGATCCACTCCTTTCCATCCTTTAACTCCTCTTGCAGCCCCATGATGAACAGTGTGTGCAAGGCATCCACTCTCGAGTCTCCTAACTGAGAATTACCAAACAATGTTTGTGGAATGTTCTTTCTTGGCAATAGATTTGAACTCATTGCGACCCCAACTTAAACTAACGTGCAGGAGTTAGTTTTCTGAGATGTTCCTTAGTTATGAAGATATGAAGCCTTAAGGCCTGTAACAGTACAACCCAAAAGGACCACGGCCCAGTGTGATCGTCGCTGTTTTTTTTTGTACGTGATAATAATTCTTAGTGTTTTCTACAGCAGAAATGGTGTAAAAAGTTTCAAAATGCCTGAATCGGAACTTTCCTGCATCAATCGTTGCTACAGAAGAAGAAATCGCATTGTATTGCACATAAACATTACAATAATCATGCGTCAAAATCTTAATTGTCCTTATCAAGATACATTTCAAGTCTTCATCTGGGCTATTTGTTATCAGGAGAAACGTGGGACATCAATTTCCGCCAAATCGCTGAATTACAGGGTACACTTCGCCAACTCGAAATGAAAGAACTCAAAGCTGCATAATCAGGAAACTTTAGCGTTAGAAGGTGGGGAAATAGTTTTTTCACTCTTGTTCGGGCTGTCGAAATAAAAAGACAATTTAGATTAGAGTAAAACCTAAGGCAGGGATTCCAACACGGAAGGAGACGTGCTTCTGCGCAAGTAATGACAGCCAGACACAGCCTTCTCTCTGCCTAATGAGAGCTCACCTTAAATTTGCTCTGTCTGATCCGCCCCGAGACAAAAAGCTTGTTAAAGTTAGACCCAAGCACTTCATGAGATTGGCCCATTCTTAAGCTAAACCTATAGTGTAAAAGCAGGTTTTTTTTTTACCTGAGCTGTTTGCATAAGAAAAAGAGTTCAGAGTTCGACCATTTCATGTAGTTCATGGTCTACGTTGTCTAGAAGCAATACAACTGTCAATAAAAACGTGGGAGAATCTCAGTCTGAGTCTGCACATGGTTTGTATGTTGCTCTGTTAAATGCAAATGCCGCGTATTGCCAGCTTCCCCTTAGTCATGCAAACACACACGCACAAAATAATAATAGTGAAAGTGAAACTAACAGGCATTTGTTTTAAGCGTATTCATGTCTGCCTGAGGCTACTAGATGATAGACAGCTGACCCTGACAAGGAAAATAGGTAGATGAATGTCAGCAACGCTATTCAAATCACTCTCTACATGTAATTAGATCTGATGTTCTATATAAATAATATTCCACTCACGCGCCTTTTTGTTGGCTGCTGTTTTATGAAATGCCCAATAAATGTTTTAGCAGGTAAGAACTAAGGCTGCTTGATTATAGAAAAAATAATAATTGCGATTGTTTTAGCAATAATATAAATCACGATTATTCAAACGATTATTTGTTGCCTTTAAAAACATATTTATTTTATTACTAATCTAAATATCTTCTTGGGACAATTAAAAAAGCCCAAATTATCTTAAATACACTGACCTTTCTAAACGAATCCTCTATTTAGACATCCCTGTCACACCTGCCCCCTGCTGGCCAGCCCTCACACCTGCCCAAGCAAACCAAGCGTGCGGCCTGGTGACACATCACACAGCGCTGTTTGTTTTTGTCGGACCAAAGCATTTGCCATTAGCACGTGAAATGCGAAGGGGAAAAGAAACGATCAGCGGCATGAAATAATAGAAGTTTGCTTCGAGCTCCGTTGAGATCGGCTCCTGAAGAAGAGTTTTCGAAGCTTCTGTAACAACCAGCACCTGGGCAACGGTTATAGAGGCTTCCAAACTTCTGTTTTCCTGAACAAAGGTGAGCACATCAGTAGCGTTATCCCAAGAGCTACGTTTAAAAATTATTCAAATTATTCAAATACAGCAATTCTATCTCGTCAGCCAATCAGACGCATCACACAAACGGTGCAGGAGAGACTTTCTGCGCTTTGGATGGACAATGGACAGGGCATCTTTAATAAAAATTGAAATTTCAAAACACTTTTATTCGAAGATTGGATGGTTTTCTGCAGTAAAACAAAGCCAGCATCACAGTAGATGGCCCTGAAGCAACCCGATCCCTCTGGGCCAAATTTACTAAATGAAAGTTCTGCTGGCAACACACAGACTCTGTAAAATTGCCTCCCTGGAGACTTGATGCCTGCAAATGTCAGCGTCCTCCGGGGACTCAACAAATCTATACTCAACAACAAAATCAGGCTCGGGTCACCCTTCGAGACGGTGACCTGTCTCCGTCCCAAACCTCCCTGTATTTATGTTTATATCTTGCTCCATATCCACTGACTGACTTTTTAAACCCGCGCCCCCGTTCTGTCCTCCCGTGTCCTTGTTGCCATGGTTACGGTCCTCTTCAGAGAACCGACAGGAGATGCGGTGGCATATAGTATTGTTATTCATCATTGTCCTCCTCACCCTCCTAAATCTTTGTCTCCTTTGATTTTTCAATTAGCTGCCGCCGTCGGGAAGAAGTCACTTTGAGGGAAAAGTGGCAAAGTGTCTTTACGCATCTCGGGTTTTCATGTAGATGATTTTTAGACGTCAGAAAAGGGCACTGGAGCATAAGACACATATTAAGGGTTCTTGTGTTGGCCGTCACTATGTCAAACCTACAACTAGCTTCACCTGCATGGCTCAGTGCCGGTTTCTTGCTTCAGCGCATTGTGTGGTTGTGTCCGTAAAGCAAGACACTTCACCCCCTGTGCCTCTGTGAATGTAGCGCAGCCATGTTTCCATTAGTTTGAACCCAAGGCAAAAGAGTCAGTCATTTGTCATGGCTCTGTGCGCATAATGTTGTTTATAACTTCCGGTTTACCAGAGTAGGCTAGCAATTATTCCTTTTTCCACATTATTCCGTTGATTAACAATCAAAGGAAATTTTGACGTCAAGCCGAGCGTTTTTCAGAGCTCAGATTGTAGACTGTGGCTCTATTTCAACATTTGTTAGCATTAAATAAAACAGCCTTTAGCTTGAATACAAAAGAAACCCCTTCTGGTAAAGCATTTTTACATTGTATGCACATTTCGTAGCATCTTGTTAGTGATATTACAATATTATAACTCTGATTCTTAACCTCTTAACCCCTACCTGAACCGGGCATGTTTTCTCCAGTTTGGCCCAAATAAAACGTATCACCTTTTAGTCGTTATTGTTGCATTCATTTTCATGTTATCAATGCTTTTTTGTTGCGTTTTAGCTGCATTTAGTTTTTTTTTATGTAATGTAACTGATCAAGCCACAAAATGTGACCACAACATGTATATATATAAAAAAAAAAAGAAGTAGAAAAGTAAAAATGAAATGGGCTGAAAACGTGACCATCATAGAGAGGAAGAAGCTTAGATGAGTTTTGTAAGTCTTCCAAATGTGATGTTTATATTTTAGATTTGGGTAAAATCTTTGGGAATTTGGGGAAAATGCACTCGTTTAAAGGTGCATTATGCATTTTTTATGTGGATGAAGTTGATATAAAGCGCATATTTGACTTTGACTGTAGTGACCCAGCAGCTATGAGTGGTCAGCATGGTGCCTTTATGTTCGATCACGGTGGTCTCTCGGAGCAATTTTTTTGTCGGTTTTCTGGTGAGAGCAGTGCTTTAAGTGGACAAAAAGAAGTGCCGGTACTCTGTTTTTTGCCCCCCCCCCAAAAAAAAGACAAAAAATAGGCCTATATATACTGTACTATTTTCCCTTAATTTTTTTTCTTTTTTCTGCGTTTTTACAGTATATATAAGCCTTTATTGTAATAACGCTTGACTGTATCAATTATATCACATATTCACAATAATTAGTCGAATCTGCTCAAATAAACAACTCAAGTTGAATAAGCTTTGTGTCCATTTGCATAATAAATAGCAGTAATGAAAGCCCAGTCTTACCTTTAGAAGACGGGCTGTTTTAGCTGAACTCTTACAGGTGGGTGTCTCTGAAGCTCTGTTACAGAGGTGATTCTTACAGGCTAATGTCTGTACTTTCCAAAGTGTCGGACAAACACTTCCATGTTCTGGAGCTTGTGCTGTCATTGCAGCTTGTCAAGCTTTGTCTGCAGTCCGCCTCACCTCAGTCCGCAGAAGTTTGTTTAAATCCATATTTACCCCTGTTTTGTTTTTATCACATCTACGAGGCCAAACGGGACACATGGCTCTCGTGCCCGTCGCCACTTGTGAGAACCTCAATGACCACGGCACAGGTGGGGACGGCCAGCGCGGGGTCGGCCAGGCTTGTTCTTTTCCTCCTCTGAAGCCAGGAGGGCAGAAGTGTTCATTGTATTTTAACCGAGCAGCGATGTTTGCGTTTCACATTCACACACTCTCCGGGATCCGCTTGTTTGAGTGGACGAGTTAAGTTGTTTACAGAGGCTACAGCGACGCACCGCACTTTTCACTCATACGACTCAAGGGTGTCTGGGTAATGTAGTCTCTGCTCACGGTGGGACGAAGTAGGAAGCGTGCATTGTGAAGGGCGCTCTGAAAAGCGGCAGAACAGCCAAAAGATTAAAACAGATGTGCAAATGAACGCACCGGTACGCTAAAGGCACGTTCTTGGTGCACGGAGAGGTGGCGGTACGCTCAAGAGCTATTTTTGGAAGTGGCGGTACTGCGTACCGGCGCGTACCGGCCCACTTAAAGCACTGGGTGAGAGGCTCCGTCAGCAGGGAAAACCTTCCAAACAATTGACCCTGGAGCGTCCTCGAGACCACTGTGATGGAAAGCAAAGGTGCTATGTGGACCACTGCGCCACTACAAAGTCAAACACATAAAAGTTGCACATTGCAGCTTTAAGGCGGGTGGTAAGGGGTTAAACATGTTATATTAATCCTTCATCTCTAAACATCACTTTTTTTTGCCTATAAATTGTGCTCCACAAATAAAACTTGTCTTATCTAAAAGCTAGATCATAAGTGGTAGTAGCTATATGGATTCATCGCTTTAAAGGCACTATAGACGGAACAATAGCATGGCCTTTCCAAGATACGTGAAAGACAGATGAAGCACCAAGCGGCATCAAGAAGAGAGGGGATGGGGGCCGTGGAGGCGTATGATGCGGATCAAAGTGGAGGTGATGCCCAGGGAAGGCAGGGCTGAAAGAAAGGAAAAGGAGGAGGAAAACACCGTGTTTGTGTGCACAGAGCCACAGAAGGAGAAAGGGCCACGATCAAAGGAGCGCTAAGACAGAGGGGGGAGGCAGCGCAGCCCAAGCCAAGAGGCCTCCTCCGTCTGCCAGGCAACTTTTATTGTTCTCTGCACTATCTTTACGGGAATGCTTTTGTTTTATGAGCTCTTTGGCCATTTTTCTTTCTTCCTCTCTTCCTTGGCAGATGCATGCGCGCACACACCCACACGCAAACAAACTGCAGCCACCTTTCATATAAGCCATCACATCTGCCAGGCGGGGGATATCCAACAGCAGTCATATAGTCTTTGTGTTAGCCCCCGGTCCTGGTGAGGAGGGTGATGCCATACTGCCCCGAGCATTACCTCATTTGCCTTGTTCGCCTCGCTAATGAACGCGCACCGACCGCGACCAAAAACCACAGGAACAGCGGGAATGTTAAAATCCACACAGCTCCGGCGCAGCAGATGATGATGTTATTTACATAAAGCCTCCTTGATTATCTGTGTGCCTGCACGCACTTTTATGTGTGGTGGGAAAATAAAGGCACCGAGGAAGAATTTCATGTACTGCTTTGTCCATTGACAGCTAATGAGGTGCAGCCATTGTACCTTGACTTTGATGGTTTGGGGTGAGCGCATCAAAGAGGTCGGTATGTTTGCCATAATGTAAAAAAGAACATTGTGTGACTTTAAAGTTAGTAAGGATGATACGTGTAAATGCAGTTTATCTAATTGGCTGTATTTGCCAGGAAAAAAAATGCATCAGGTCTGGAGATATTTGCATTGAACCCTAGCAATTACACAGCAAAGGGTTGTTTCGACAAGGCCACTGACGACCAACCGACTACATTGCATCCTTGCATGAAAATATTTTTTGGGTAACCTCTGCACACGACAGATTTGTATGTTTTTTAGAATGATTGCGTTGTTTGATGCATCAGTGAGTCTGTGACTTGTGCATTTCTTCGTGAAACGGTTGAATAAAGCTGAATTTTCAAAATATAAAGTTCAGTTTTCTAAGGAGTTAACGGGGACTCGCTCATAGTACGTTATGGTTGCACACATTTGTGGAATGTTTACCTGAAATAATAAACATCATGAACTATGGGAGACTTGGTTATTTTTAAGCAAAATCTTACTAATTATGTTGAAATGTGTTGAATGGGTTGTCTAATCTGTAGGTCAAGTCATTAAGGTTGCAGGCCTTGTGCTTATGCCATGGGGCCTGGTTAAATAGACACATGAACACCATATGCAAAATCATAGAGAGATAGAACATCCAAACGTACCGGGTCAAATCGTCTTTGTTATGCCTGATCCTGTCTGACCTCGGAGGCAGAGCAGGGAAGGGCCTGGCTGCAACTTGGATGGGACACAGTCTGGGAACATCAGGAAGCCTGGGTGACTGTAGTGAATGAGTGGTTGGTGCTGGTCGGAGGGGCCAATGGCGCAGACTGGTAGCCTCACTTCCGTCAGTCTACCCCAGGGCAGCTGTGGCTACAGTAGTAGCTTACCACCACGAAGGATGGAATTAATGAATAACGCAATTTAAATCATCTTTGAGTTTCCAGAAAAGCGCTGTATAATAATAATCATCATAATAATAATAATGTAAAGGTTTTACATGCACAGCCGACAGTGCGGTGGTGGTATATGAAAAAAATATATCATTATTGTTAGTATTAACATCAGCACAAAGTTGTTGTAGAATGAATTCCAGTGGAGACCAGACATAATGGTATCTCATTCATAAGAATTACAGAAACTTAGAATCACCTAGATTTAAATATTAAAAAAGGAAAACCTAAAACTCTAAACGAATGCATTTCACTACAGCTCTTGAAGCTGAAGTTACCGTGTGTCACATTGTTGCAGTATAAGGTAAGACTTAAACCTCTGATTAACTGCAGGGCGTCTCGTTCTCCTGTGGCTCTTCTCCTCTTCTTTATCCCGGCGCTGTGAAGTGAACTGTACTCCCTCTCCTTCCAAGAACAAGTTCAGACCCTACACCTGACCTGCGAGCCCTGCCCCAGGACACCGATCTGTCTCATCACTTCAACTGCAGCCATTCATCTATGTCAGGCCGTGTACTCTGGTCTTTTTAGCTCCACACGTAAGACAGCACTACACCGTCAGCTTGAATTATCTGAAAATGTTGGAAGCTATGGATAAATGTATTTAGATTGAAACCAATCCTGGCGGACATACAATTTTCCTGCTTTGTGTGGCTGTAGAAAATACTATGCTGCATTCCAAGAGCTTGAAATTGTTATTGGACTGTAATGCCATCATTGGAATGCTGTGATCAGTGTTCAATTCATTCAAAGTCATCTCTTAACTGGGTTTTTAATATGCTCAGTTACAGGGAGTACATGCATGATATAAATAGAACTGGGATGTAGAGTTAGAATACACAGTTGCATTATCTGAGTCATGTGAGCTCTGCAACTGCTGAAGATCTGGTTCCTTAAACTTTATACTTGTAGGTTGGTAGTCCAGAGCCTCTACATGAGGATGACATTTCTGCCCGGCAACCGAACACCTTGTCACGTTCACCGCTAGACAGGAACAAACATAACTCACGGAGGGCGCAGAGGGGCCAACCTTGGAGCACGGAGGTTAGAAGGCCTCCACAAGCTGCTGAGCTCCCTTTTACACTGCTTATGAATGATGCATGTCCGCCTGGAGAGGGGTGGAGAGAGACAGCAGCCACACTGGCAAATGAGCATTGATCAAGAGGGCTACAATTACAGCGACCTCAGCCGCTCAGCGCTCTGCGAGCCTCCAGGTGTGGAGGAAGTGGCCTTAACCGGATGGAAACTTTTTGATTAGTGGCATGGTTTGTGCAAGACGATTTTAATAAAACATGTGTTGTCAGAAGTCGGGGCATTGTTGTGGATATGCAGAACATGCTTGTCTATTATTTTATTATTTTATATTATGAAAACCTTCCAAAATTCTAGATTTAATGGTCACAAAGCACTTGAAGTATGTGTTATTATTAGTTTTATAGATGCATCAACTATGCCTATAACTGAAAGGTGCATTATGCAACATTTATGGGGATGCTCCAGGATCAGTTGTTTGGAAGGTTGTCACTGCTGACGGACCCTCTCACCAGAAAACCTACAAATCAATTGATCCTGGATCATCCTAGAGACCACCGTGATCGAACGTAAAGGTGCCATGCTGACCATTCATACAGCTGCTGGGTTACTACAAGGTCAAATACACACACATATTTTTTTTTCACATAAAAAGTTGCATAATGCGCCTTTAAAATTACATATTATGTTTATAATGTTTATAATGAGATGTGAGGCCAAGAAGAGGACATTGGCAGCCATTTTGGTTTATTGGTAGGGATATTGCATGTTAAAGAACACACACACGAGACTCATGCATGTAAACACACCTCGCCGGACTAGCCAATCAGTCAACAGTGGCTCCATTCATAGCACCAGATAGAGTTAATTATAGGAAGCCCGAAGACTGAGCCTTTAGGAAAGTGTGAATACATTATTAATACTATCATTATTCATAGTTCTAATGGGATAAAAATAATAAACCTATTTGAAACAAACGCAACCTTGAACACGTGTTATCTTGCATGTGGCGCAGCTTTTGCGCAGCTTTTACGCTGTGTGCCTGCGCGTCGTTTATTAAAATACTGAGGCGTGGTTTATTACAAGCAGCACTGAGAGCGCTGCTCTTCTTTGGCAGCCTTCACATTATTTTCCTCCTTTACATTGCGCTGCTGTGTGTTCTTCCTTTAGATTCCATGTATCATTTGTTCGTCAAATTGAAAACAAAAACGAATTACCTAGAAAAGTCTGCTTGAATGTAATGAAATCAAATCACTCCAAATGGCTTAATTTTCTTTGTATCGAAAGCTTAAATGCTTAAATTGAAATATGTTGAAAGCACAGGCTGAGGGCGAGATTATGTCATCGATTATGATTTATTCGTTTGCAAGTTGAGGTGTAGCTTCTCGCCTCACGGAGAAGTACAAGTGCTGCTTTAGCAATAACCCCGGGGTTGTGTTCTGGTACAGTGGTCACCGGTCTAATGACAATAACAAGATAAATAAAGTTTATTATAAATGTCCTGTGTGTGTATGGCACATAGGCACAACTACTTTGGCACAGTAGATCAGTGTGCACACGTCTGATGCCAAAACAGCTTCAACAGTTCTCTATAAACACACACACCTTCAAGTGCCACAACACCAGGGAGCTGCACCCCTGTGATAAATGTTGACAGATCACATGATTCCACTTTGGCAAAGTCCTGAAGAAGAGTCCTATATTTCCCAAGTGTAGCGGCGACGCTGAGGTCCCTCGTATCCGAGTCCACCTGTAGTTCTGATCGTATCGAAAACTGTGTGTCCAGTGGTACCAGAGACAGCCTGGTAGCTGCACTGCACCACACATTAGCCACTGCTCCAAAATGTGTCAAACGTCAAAGCGACTTATGACAAAAAAGTTTAGCAAAGGTTCAGCAGCTGAAACACAAGATCGGGCCCAAAATCTATTTCATTTATTCACTATCACTTTAACCTTGATTGAGAAATACTATAAACTTTACTTACACATTGATCTACTAACAAACTGTGTTGCATTCTAATCTTACTCGTATGTTGCAATAAAGATGAGCCATCCCAGTTCAAGGAGAATGGATAGGAGCTCTAAAGAGCGCATGTTAATGAAGAGCTGACTCAATCAGTGTGGTATTTATTTAAAATCAATATTAATAATGACGTGATTAGCTCCACAATTAAGCCATTAAACCTCAACAACACAAAGTCTAACTGCACTGAGATGTTTGGCCACAGGCAAAATGCCACGGTGTCACATTCATGAACGGTAATCACAGAGACAGGCTCATAATCACACATACTTTACCTCCAACTGCCGCACTGTGCTCCCACAGTTACTGCCAAAAAACAGCACAGGATTTTAGAGCGTAGACAAAGCATTTAAAGCAATGTCCTATTTCACCCATAGCATGATTTAATTACACTGTCCAATTTGTTAGTGGTACAGTCAGCATGTAACGAGAAAATGACTCTGTCGCCTTTAGCAAAATGTCCATTGGTTTGTTTCAAATATAGACATTTCCTGTCTTTGAGTAATCAGTGTTACAAGAAAGAAACAGTTTCAAGTTGTCACAACCAATTCCATGCAGGCCAAAGTCACGTTAAGTTCGGGCCACAGAATGAAAATCACTGAAAGATTAGTTGGGTTTGGGTCAAAACAGTGGGTGGAGAGTTTTTGCTCAAGTGGAGGGGTTCACATATATTGGGGTCGTGTTCATGAGTGAGAAACGGATGGAGCATGAGATCTATAGACGGATCGGTGTGGCGGCAGTGAGGCGGGTCGCTGTATCGGACTGTTGTGGTGAAGATGGAGCTGAGTCGGGGGGCAAAGCTCACGATTTACCGATCGATCTACGTTCCCACTCTCATGAGATCTGGGTAGTGACCAAAAGGACGCGATCGCGGAAATGAGTTTCCTTCGCAAGGTGGCTGGGCGCACCCTTCGAGATCAGGTGAGGAGCTCAGTCACCCGGGAGGAGCTCGGAGTAGAGTTGCTGCTCCCCCACGTCAAAAGAAGCCAGCTGAGGTGGCTAGGGCATCTGTTCCGGATACCTCCTGGTACCCTCCCTCAGGAGGTGCTCCAGACATGTCCTACTGGGACAAGGCCTCATGGAAGGCCCAGGGCACACTGGTGGGACTATGCCGCCGAGCTCGCCTGGTGTTGCCTCGGGGTCCCGCCAGAACAGCTGGAGGGGTACGTGGATCGGGAAGTCTGGGCATCTCTGCTCAGACTGCTGCCTCCGCGACCCGGCCCCGGATGAAGTGGAAGAAAATGGATGGATGGAGTTTGTGTATGTGCATATTTATTTATTTATTTATTTATGAGGGACAATACAATCAACATAGTTACAATTAATATTTGCAGCTGATGCCATGCATGAAGAGCTTTTAGCTAGTGCTAATTCGCAGCTCATGTCCCTGGTCATATATGACAAACATGCATATACGTAAATGTGTATAATAGATTTTAAAAACAAATGTACGTCATAATATGATCTCGGTCTTCACATTTTGTTCACTCGTACATGTGCAATGCATGTGTCCAGGTTTTTTGGGACTTAAAGTCACTGCTTGAAAAAAAAAAAGGAGGGGGGAAAAGGAGATAAAAAGTCATGCCACTGAGTTTACCCCACTTCAGAAAAAGCTAAAGAAACTATACTTCACATGATGTTGAGCTGCATGGACAGTACAAAGTGAGCAGGAGCATTTCAATAATTCATTACAATGAAAACACTCATATCATACCTTACTACAGTACTCTAAAATTTCTAAAACAATATTGCAATTCTTCTATGATTTACAACTACAATAAGCTCTCTGCCGTCAGCCTCCATTCTTAAGAGTCGCTGCTTTTCTCTGCTGCAAGAAATGCCTGCACAATATATCCTTCACAAGGCACTTTAACATGGGCGTTTTTGGTCTAACGGCTCTAGGACACTATAATAATGCCTAAAAACGGCCCTGTGAGTAGGTGACAGGGATAAGCCGGGCTATACGCGAGCGAGAGAGCGAGGTGCGAGATAAAAGGAAACGATGGGAGGAATGTTAGGGGAAGAAGAAAGGTGATACACTGGGCCTGGGAGCCGACAGATTGATGGATGACTTCTCTGCGGATGGAATAGAACCAACGCTAGCTACAAAAACACTTCCACATATGCACAACACCGGTTACATGCAATATCTACACAGACACCCAAATCCACATGAAAACAATTACGCTGACACCCCAATCTCAAAGTGGCGCACAGATAGAGACGCTTTAACCTCTAGCACTTCATAGTTTTTCGTTCACACTCCCGTTATTAATGTACGGCATGCTTTCTGCTGAAGAGAGCTGACTAATAACTGTAAACAAGAAGCGCCACAGGGCCTATCATGCGGCTCCGGTAATGGTTATTGCCATCATCATTCATTGTGTGATTATCTAGGTCTGGTGATAGTGTCTGAATGAACACCACACTAGGAATTAATGGAATTTCTTCGATTCATTTATTTATGTATTTTACAAGGCGTCACAGAGTTCAAGTTCAAAAGCAGATTGGCATCACAAAAGCAATGTTCAAACCAGTGTTATGGGGGAGAATGGACCATGCAGACAGAGAATAAGAAGGCGAAATAGCACAATGGCAACATGCACTGGAGGGACTGGGAAATGCTGTCGTTTAAAGTAGGTTGAAAAGGGCTATCAAGCTACGGCTACACGGGGAGAACCGCTGCACCAACGTGCCACCGCGAGGAGCCACTATCGGGTAGTACCTTCCCGGATCCAACTCCCCGAGACCCACACACGCACGCATGCAAATGGGATAACGCGGGAGATACTGCATGTTTTAATGGTTTAAGGCGGTCTGGTGACTCCTGGTGATGTAACAACCCCTAGTGGTGTGCCAAATGAAGAAAAAAAAAGTGCAAAATGTAGTCTACATTTAATTTGTATTTTATTTGTAAAATGCACTGTTGAGTTGCTATATTAGTGTTGTTGAGGTGTAGCTCAAAAAGTGCCTTAAACACCTCTGGCAAACTGCTCCGCCTTAGGGCCTGCTGCACAGATCGAGCTGCGTTGTCAGGCCACACATGATTGACTGCCCGAGTGACTGACAGAATTATCAGCCAATCAGTATTCGACGTGCAATGACAGTGTGTCCCCCAGGCCCTGCTGTGTCTCAGCAGCTACCTCTGTTGTTTCGCCTGAGAAAACCACTAATAGCGCATGAGCAAGATGTTCCAGCCAATCAGAAGGGCAGACTCAACTAAACCAGATACGCTATTCCTCTTGTGAAATGTCCGAACCATGGATCTGGTCTGAACGAGGCAAAATGAAGTGGACTTATTTATCACGGATATTTGGCGCCCCTTCCTCATGAAGAGCTTCAATAGCAAAACAGCGGCACACTGACACTGGGCTCCTCCTGCGTCAGGAATTTGGGCGGGGAACAAGTATGGGACTGCGAGTGCCAAAAGGGCTCCCCACATAGCACCAAACTGTAAGTCTAGTATCTTTTTATGACTTTGGATTTTGTGTTTGGGTTGATCTCTGTTCACGAGTGACAGACGGATGGAGCGTGAGATCGATAGACGGATCGACGGCGTCAGCAGTGACGCAGTCGCTGTATCAGACTGTTGTTGAAGAAGGAGCTGAGTCGAGGGGGCAAAGCTCTCGATTTACCGATTGATCTTTGTTCCCACCCTCACCTACGGTCAAGAGATCTGGGTAATGACCGAAAGTACAAGATACAAGAGAGAGATACAAGCGGCCGAAATTAGCTTCCTTCGCAGCTCGAAGTAGAGTCGCTGCTCCTTCACGTCGTTAGGAGCCAGCTGAGGTGGCTAGGACTGTTTCTGCGGCCTCCTGCTCACCTCCTGTGGGAGGTGTTCCAGGCATTGGGACGAGGCCTCGTGGAAGGCCCAGGGCGCGCTAGTGGAACTATGTTTCTGAGCTGGCCTGGTGTTGCCTCGGGGTCCCCCAGAACAGCTGGAGGAGGTGTGCGTGGATTGGGAAGACACGCCACTGCCTCGAGCCATTCATTATGGAAAATCATAAGGTTAGTACCGCACTTTCTTCCTCCGCATTTGTCTCACGCTAAGCCTTGATAAAAAATAAATTAAAAAAAGATCTATATAATCTACAATTATAAAATCTACATTGAAAACAGTACAGTGTACATTAACATATATTAAAGGCAACCAGCGTAACATTTTGGATTTTACTGTTGTCATCAGTACAAAACATGCTCCTAGTGACCAGCTCAACACAGAAAATACTATTACGACAGTGGGTTATCACAGAATGGATTTGTAGGAGAACCTAACCTGTTTAAATCTCAAATTCTGCAGTCAACATCTCCATGGAGACGAGCTGGAGACGTCCAAACTCCCCGTAAAGTTACAGTCATGTCTTAGGAGAGGAGCTGCTCACAGCAAAAGCACATATTTGTTTGTATTTCAGCTTTATTTATTGGGTAAAAATCTATGCTGTGTGGCTTTCAGGTCTCACCACCACATCGTCCCCAAAAAATTCCAGTTTGTTTGGCACGATAAATCTGTAACAAGAAGCCACTTTTCTGAACGCAAGCGGAAGGCTCCCATCTGTTGATGTGTTGTAGAACACGACGGAGCGAAGTGAGCAAGCTGAGTTGAGCAAACTCACAGAGCAGGGACTTGAGGGTAGGAAATCCCTGTCTGCAGCTAGACTCAACAAGGAGCAACTGGAAGTGCATGTCGGAGATATTGGTTGAACAAGGACGCGCCGTGTTAAGAAAGCTGTTTCCTGGTTATTTTTAAAGAATTTGGGTTAGCTGCACTTCAGGGATTATGCTCTTTGTGCAACATGTATTTAGATAAAAACAAGCCTTTCAATATGTTTCAGGTGTCGGTGAGTTTTCTCTTTCATCAGCCCAAGAGTGCAGTGTATGAAAACATGGCACACACACATATACTGGACGTGTTCTGGGTGAGAATGGACCTTGCAGACACAGAAGAAAGAAAAAAAAAGGTGTGGCGCAATAGCACAACGTCAACATGCACTGGAGGGACTGAAAAAATTAAATATATGCAGTAGATATATAATTTTTTACGTATATGTGTTTGTATATGTGATATGAACGCCGACTGTAACAAGTGAATTTCTCCTTTGTGAGATCAATAAAGGTTTATCTTATCTTATCTTATCTTATCTTATCTTATACAAAAAGTATGTATTTAAAAAGTGGTTAAGTGGCGCCCTTGGACATAAAATATTTATAACATTATTGCAATTTATGCTATTGTTGGAAAGCAGACATCATTGTGGTCTGAATGTGAAACGTCTAAAAGCATAAAAGCAAGTGTGAAAGGAAAATACCACTTACAGAAGACTGATGATTGCATTAAATCAAATAGCAACCTTATCTCTAAATTCTCCATACAATCCTTTTATTAGACATATAGACTGGACTGACTATTGATGTCTCGGTATTTCAGAAGACCTCGATCCTCTAAAGCTTAAGACAATTCAACCTCAAAAGACTCACAGAAACAGAGTGGCGTTGGAAGGTTTTATTGGACATGAATCGTAACTGGGGCTCAGACCTGCCTGGCCTTAGCCATCCATAAACTCCGGTTAATTATCATTTCCCTACATGTACGTCTGGGCTTGATCTCAGTGGCTGCGTCTACATCTACCTACCATTCCGTGAGCGGGGAGGCGGGTTTTGTCGGAGACGTCAAGCATTTGCGCCGATTTGCGGGTTTTGGCGGCAGATACGAAAGTAATGGAAGCTCTTCAATCCGTCCTGGCTCGGCTCTCAAATATCCAGAAATTAAAATTGAAGCCTTGGAATGTGCAAGAAATGTCCCCAAGAGTTAATGACTGCTTCACTCACTCGTGCGCATTACATACGTCACGACCAAACGCTAGCGAAAATCAGATCCAATCGTTTCAAAGGAGTTCACCCCTCCCACCTGATCACGGAGCTCAATTAAGTAAGTACGAAGGTCTAGTAAAAACAGGCTAGCTCAGACCCCGCCGGAAGATTGAATTTACGATATGAAATACTTGGCGATGATGAACGTTAGACAGAATCTTCCCCCAGAGTCCGGACACTGGTGGTGGTAGATGATGAAACCCAGGGCGGCCAGTTGACAACGACGAGCAGAGTTGAGGAGAGGCCAGGCGGAGGAGGGGCGGAGGAGGGTTGCAGCACAGCCGGGAAACGACCGAGCGATGGACGAGGGAGCTTAAGAAGGGGATCCTGGGCGATGAATGGCTGAAGCAGGAATGTGCAGCTGCGGTGATTGGCTGATGCGAAGGTGCGGCTTGAGACGGGACTGTGATTGGATGATTGGTGAAGAGCTGCCGGTGATGAGACGATGAATGAATGTTGCAAGTAGGTCTTCCAGGTCGAATTTGCACATAATGGATAGGTCAGGGCTGGTGTTTGAGCGTGGAAGAGGGAGATGAACTGCTCTGATGAAACAAAACCCCATTCTAGACATAATGTTGATGTAGATGACACAGCACCATGGCTAACGGCACAAAAAAAGTAGATTTTGCATGACAGAGGACGGTTTAACAGTGCTTGTGGCCCATTGCACCGGCACTGAAAAGGCCTGGAGTACGGCGCATATCTATAAAGGGATTATGCGAATGCGGAATGAACCACCTGCCAAAAGTACTTTAGAAGGCAAATCAATAAAAGAGCAAGTTTGCACTGACACCGCCATGTCGTGGACGATGATAAGACATCTCCACATGAAGCTTTGGCACCTGTCCCGGAGTATTTGTTAAAGCGAATGATAAGCCGGCGCACACAGACCTTTCGCACCATATGGACAGCTTATTGCATCAGTGCTCTTTGATTCCTGGCTCCACATAAAAAAAATAGACAGGGATGTGCAATCTTTTACATCAGCTTTATTTGAGCCGTGGAGCAGACTGGCGCTGTTCTCACCACGACCACTGTGAAAAGGCCTCAAGCAAAAATGAGATTTGGGCTTTCAAGACAATAAGACATCAAGGCATTGTTAAATGGAGCCAATTTAGATATCAGGTTAGAAAGTGGCAATGGTGTTAAGTATCATGACACTAAACCAAAGAAAAATAAAGCATATTCGCATTCATAAGCAATAGTGAAGAGCTAACCCATTCAGGCACAACGCATCTGAACAAAAAGGAATGAAGCGCTTGCTTTTATAATGACTTATACTTACCTGTCTTGAGCCTTGTTCAGTGATTCATGTCTAGTCTAAAATGATGAGTGCAGATATTTTCCTCAATTGAGTGAAAGATGACTGCAGACTCACCCAAGTATCACTTATCTCTGCTAACAACATTATGAAACCGCTCACAGCTGGTCCTTTCAAGCAAGTGATATTACAAAGATCAAACCTGTCATCGGCATTTGTCAAACTGATAGATAGCCTGCCTCCGCCCAATAGCTGTTTGTGTTAAATGATAAAAAATTCTCACCTGTATCTACAACTGCTACCTACGTGATTTCTTGATCTCCGCTCCTCATAGCTGACTCAGTTGTAATGGATTAAAGAGCCAAGTGGAACAGAAGTCACACTTAGTCAAAATGATGAATAAGTCTGCTTTGGACTTGACATAAACACACAAGACGAAATTAATTGTTTATTTGAGCAGGTCCCTGGGCGACACAGCAAACAGCATGAAGAATGCAATTGTTCCTGCTTAATGTTCACACATTTATGCTTCCATGTTGTTCCGGTGTGTGTGTGTGTGTGTGTGTGTGTGTGTGTGTGTGTGTGTGTGTGTGTGTGTGTGTGTGTGTGTGTGTGTGTGTGTGTGTGTGTGTGTGTGTGTGCAGTAGGAATGGCTTCTGTTGTAGCCTCACACATACTTACACAAAGTGTTTGTAAAATCTGGCTTTGGGCAACACAAGCTTGATTTAAAATGTGCTGTAATTGTCCAATGTGAGCCTAACCCACGTTTTAGTTTTCTGTTGCCTTTTACAAACATGCTCATACAGATAGAATCCAGACGGCTCAGGTGAGGGCCGTGGCTTGAGGGCTATTTGTCTCGAGGACGGCAGGGTCTGTGACCAGTGGTGACACGCGTAACAGGCACTCCACCACGACATTGTGTTTCACTTTTCCCTGTGTAGCTAGGTTTCTTGTTATGAGGGATATACAGTGAAAATACCACCTTTAAAAATGTTAAAATTATGTATTTCCCTCCCCCTACGTGCAATGTTCTAAGGTGTAGAATGAGCTCAGACTTATTCACCACAACTGCTTCTAAAATCCTGCACTGTCACACAAAAAGTTGTTACTTCAGGTCCGAATTGGCATCATGCACGAGCTTAATATAGAAGGTGCAATTAAATATATGACCTGAGGTGGCAGTAGTGAGTATAAAATGGCCAACTTGCATCTTGCCCCTTTAATTTCTCAATAAACTTTGAGTTGTTAGCCTCAATTTTGCCGTGACATGCAGAGGTTGTTTTGTATAGCCCAATATCACAGCAGGAGTTAGCTGGAAAAGAGTTATTTCGCTTTTTTCTTATATGCCTTTGTGAATAATTGTGGTGAACTCATTGAGACATCTACACACCTTTATGTGTTTGTTTGATTGATCGCTGAGCTCCATTGAAGATCATCCTATCCGTCACTTGTACATGCGTACACGTCTATGTACACACTACTGCACACAAGAGCCAGGCAGGCAGGGGCCCCGCAAACCGAGCATTAGCCACCTGTGGGTTAGCTGAGCGCTGTGTAAATACCCAGGGGAGAGCGGGATGAGCCACAGAGCCTTGTCAGACTTAATCTAGAGAGACACCTAATCCCCACTATTCCCCACGGAGCCTTCCCTTCTGTAAGACCTGGAGTGGTCTGCTACCTGAGGGAAGATCTAAGAATTTCAGATTAAAAAGTCATGAAGATTAAGATTGCTGAGCGTGCTCCTGTGCCTTGAATACAAGTCTAATAGCAGTAACAAACATAGTGAATTTATCCATTGTGACGTCAATAAAGTGTCTTATCTCTAATCTGTTCCATTGTCTATTTTCATTTTTGTTTAGTTATTATTGTGAAATGAAGACATATGCTGTTGTATTTTACAGTGCTGTAATTTCCGGATTAAAAGCCGCTACTTTTTTCACCTGTTCTGAACCATGCGGCCGATAAAACGATGTGGCTAATTTACACATTTTTACGCCGTAGAGTTTAAATCTTATGCCCGAGCCTGACCAGAAAATCCTCCCTGTCCTCCCAGATATCAGATAGAGGAGTTGTACTTCAGCCCTTTTTCCTACTTCGACCGCTCCCAGAGTGTGTTGGTCACGTTTCTAAAGCATGGCGAGGCTAGCGCTTTGACACCGACGTTACATCAAGACCATCGCTTTATGCCCTTTATCTCAGAACTGTTTTTTATCACTCCGTTGGCTTAAAAGGTAGTTTGGCATCCATTTAGTGTTTTGAAAATGCAGCGTGATGTTTGTGAAAAACGACCAAGGAGGAGATGAGAATGAAGTGGCAAAGAGGAGGAACACTTGCCTTGCTCATAACCTGTCCCGAACTGTGCCTCTTGGCCATGCCCGGGTGCAGTGTGTGTGTGTGTGCTCTCATGTTACAACATGGACACACACCTGCAGCTTGTAAACAAGTGCGGCCTATATATGTACTTTATCTTTTTGAATTTTCAATTTAGTGCAGTTTTTATTCAGGTGCGCTCAATAGTCCGGAATTTACAGTACCTTTTTGTGCCTTTTTAAAACATGGACATAGCACCATGACATTGCTACAAATTAGGCGGCTGCATATATGAAAAAAAAACACCTAACCCCAAAAAAATTGCTACAAAAGGTTTTTCAATGGTTTTCTGTAGTATCAGGTGTGCTTATTAACATACTAAAAGTCTACCAAAATCTGACCACTGGAAAGGTCTAATTTTCAAGATGGCGTCCAAGAGGGTGGCGAGATCCTTAAAATGCCCATTACTCCTTTATTATTCATCCTAGACAAGTCCTTTTGGAGTCTAACCCCATGTTTTGGGTGTTTAGGAATCCAATGGGCTTGTTCAAATTGTGGTGACATGATCACATAATTATGATATACAAATCGTGGACAAAGACTCTATATATTAACATTAGCGAGTTGTCATGGCAACGGCACACATTTTCAATGCAACCTTTGCTTCCCAGAGGCTTAGAGGGGCCTGGATGGGCTCGTTTTAAAGCCCCGACCCTCTTCTTCCCAACGCAATAAAAGGTACGTCATTTACTCACGGAGATATTCACTAAAGTCTGCGAGGTGAGCGACCACGTCGGCCCTGACATGGTAGATCTGGAAGGTTAAAACCCTTCCAGGTCCACCATGTCAGGGCCGACGTGGCCTCTCTGTTATCTGAGCATTTTATCAATTAGCATATTTACATTATAGTGAAAGGATTCCAATTACAAAGTGATTACAAATCTTAATTAGAAGAAATACCTTTGATTTACAAATAGTCATTGTCACACTGTTCCTCCCATAAAGGTGGATTATGTGGAGGATTGGCACAATTTTCCACTTGACGTGGTCCACACGCAGGTGTGTATGGTAGTTCACATCCTCTGCAACTACACCGTGGTGGTCGGCAGGTAGTTGTGCATAAATATCTCATTCTTCTGGAACTCTATAACTCCGGGAAGTTATGTCACAACCTGTGAAAGCGTGAATAAACAGTAACTGAGAACACAAGTCACACCCAAAACTTGTTTCATCTCGTTGATATTTTATACTTTAGGAAGTGTGGATTTGTCCAAATGAAAATAGAAGTCCCCGTTTTTCATCTCAGCCTAGTAGAGAAGAAGAATATGTAAGTCTGTATCTTGGTCTATCAAGATCCTGGGCTGATGTTGGGACACCTTGATTGCAGCCTTCACAACGTCCATGTCTGCATCTCCTGTGCTGATAACATTGCAGTTGTTCTTCTGCAGTTCCTCAGTCACAAGACCAATAAGTTCTTGTTTGTTACATGGTCTGCAAAGAAAATCTTCTTTTCCCACAAATTCAATTTTGCACTGAAGGATCTTCGCTGTAGCCATGACAAACTACAGTTGCTTTACCATAATGACGTATCAAGCAAAGAATGTCATAAATGTCATTTGCTCAGAGTGTATTACCAGATTATGGTGTGGATGGGAAAGGCGAGTGACATGAATGTAGTGGATGGGGATGGAAACCTGGTCTCACCATACCCTCATACTCACTTCGTAAAGAGAGTCTTCTTCTTGTGGATTTTCCCAATTGTGCTCCGTTTTCAGGAGGGAGGGGTGAACTCCTTTTAAAGTTTTAAATGATTGGATCTGATTTTACCCAATCGCTAGCGTTTAGTCGTGAAGTAATGAGTGAAGCAAAGCTATCAAATGCTTGACGTCACCTACAACATCTGCCTCCCCCGCCCGCTGAATGGTAGGTTGAAATTTAACCGATGCAACGCGGCCACTGAAATCAGACCCAGACGTTCATGTAGGGAAATTATAATTGACTGGAGATGGCTAAGGACAGGCCAGTTTGTGCCAGTTCTGACTGATGAAACTGCTGCCCTGAAAAGTCTCCTGTAGATGGTCCACTGTAATTGCACAACTACCTGCCGAACACCACGGTGTCGTTGCAGAGGATGTGAACTACCATACACACCTGCGTGTGGACCGCGTGAAGTGGAAAACTGTGCCAATCCACATTTACCACCTTTATGGGAGGAACAGTGTGACAATGACTATTTGTAAATCTGGTGTAAATCAAAGGTATTTCTTCTAATTAAGATTTGTAATCACTTTGTAATTGGAATCCTTTCACTATAATGTAAATATGCTAATTGATAAAATGCTCAGATAACAGAGAGGCCACGTCGGCCCTGACATGGTAGATCTGGAAGGGTTTTAACCTTCCAGATCTACCATGTCAGGGCCGACGTGGTCGCTCACCTCGCAGACTTTAGTGAATATCTCCGTGAGTAAATGACGTACCTTTTATTGCGTTGGGAAGAAGAGGGTCGGGGCTTTAAAATGAGCCCATCCATGCCCCTCTAAGCCTCTGGGAAGCAAAGGTTGCATTGAAAATGTGTGCCGTTGCCATGACAACTCACTAATGTTAATATATAGAGTCTTTGTCCACGATTTGTATATCATAATTATGTGATCATGTCACCACAATTTGAACAAGCCCATTGGATTCCTAAACACCCAAAACATGGGGTTAGACTCCAAAAGGACTTGTCTAGGATAAATAATAAAGGAGTAATGGGCATTTTAAGGATCTCGCCACCCTCTTGGACGCCATCTTGAAAATTAGACCTTTCCAGTGGTCAGATTTTGGTAGACTTTTAGTATGTTAATAAGCACACCTGATACTACAGAAAACCATTGAAAAACCTTTTGTAGCAATTTTTTTGGGGTCAAACCATATATGCAGCCGGCTAAATAGCATGTGATCCACATATTATGTTCAATATTAATATTGTATTTCTATGTATCGATTATACCTTTGTCCTGGAATTGTTAAAAGACGGAGGAGACTTTGAATATCAAGGGCAGAAGAGTTTTATTTATCATCAGTACGGGACCCAAAGACAGGAACACTCAACACATCATGCCTTGTATTGAACAATGACATTTGGTGACATATAAATGGCTGTATGCTTCCACTGTAGAGGTGCGTCTTATATAACAAAATATATCATTTCACACGTTTGTTATTTTCCTACTGACAGCTGCGAGAGGGCGCTCTAGGCTTGTGTATCAGTATCAGCAACTCCTGTACCACCAAGCGAGAAACTTGCGGGGGACCGGCAAAAAGCCAAGGTTACTCTTACTGCAATGAAGAAAACAAACAAAAAAGCTGATCGCGGGCTAAAAGCTAGCCGTTAGAAGAAAGAGTTTGCAAATGAGAGCTTGAACAATGTGCTGCCGGGAGAGGCTTGTCAATGGAGCAGTTACGCCTCGATGCCCAGGTAGTTGCCAAGGCTGGTGCAACTTATACTCCAGAGCAACTTATACTCCAGAGCGACTTATAGTCCGGAAAATACGGTAATTATTTTGTGAGAGAGTGGTCAGTCAGTCTACTCCAGGGCAGCTGTGGCTACTGAGGAAGCTAACCACCACTGACTATGAAGCTTTCCTTTATTTAGGTTTACTAAGGTTTTGTGGTGCAATAAAAAGAGCATTTACCTCTGAACTAGAAGTCTTGCATGTGTAATGACAGTTGGCTTCTTCATCTGGCTTATTCAAACCAACCAACCAAATAGATCCACTTGAGTGATTTAATAAGCAACATTTTTGGTGATTAAAAACAGTAATGGGCCCATGTTTTTGACAGTGTGAGCAAACCTCAGCCCCAATGAATGTTACTAATGGCGTAACCGCACTTCAAAAGACTCTTCAGAGGTGATTGAGGGATGGTAGGTAAAAAGCAACAATGAATTAGTGGTTTTATATGGCTTTCACAGGTTGAGAGCTAATGAATAATCATGTGATCCATTAATCCCCGTCTCTTTCACAGCCGCGTTACCGCAGAGAGCCACTTGAGTTTACATTGCTCCATCAGAAGGACAATGGTACAAATCAACTCAAACTAAACATTGGACCTCTTGAATAAGAAGCCATTGTAAGTCTAGGGCTTTGTGGGTTATGGCCATGAGCCAATGGCCAACGTCACCATGTGATTCACCACTATCTCACCTCTATCAGGATTTTTAAGGCTCGCAAGGTCTGGATAAATCTGGACAACCTTTATTATTATATGCAGCTATCGGACAATAGAGTTGTTACACTTACATTCATCTATCTCACAAATTCATCCGTTTTCTGGCTTTAAAGACACAGAAAATTAACCCTTGCTTAAACTCAGTAATCAAGATTTGAGTGGATTACAAGGAAAACTGTCAATACCAAACACAGAGCAGAGGATACACAGGTTTTTGTGTGGAACAAAAAGGAAAAGAGCATTGACATGTGACCCGTCTCTGACCCTATTAGGTTTCCTTTAGTCCAGAGCCAGATGAAACAAAATAAAGACCGACCAGTAGTTAACACAATTTGTATTTGGTCAATTTGTAATGGTTAAATAGCCTATAGTATTTTATGTTTCTTTCCCACAAGAACGGCTGAAGGACAAGCAAGGTTGTTTTGTCGGGAAACACGAATGAATGCACCTGTTGTTGTGAAATACAAAAGATTAGTGTGTTTTTCTTTCTGGATTGTGCTTACTATCCCAGATGGGAATTTTTGCACATACTAGATATGTTTACAGGGATGCTTTCCAATATTTGTTTATTATTAAAAACCATGCTCTCACAGATGTGACCCAGAATCATGCGAGGATAAATAGTATTGAATGTTACAGGGTTGCAATAAAAATACATGGGTACACAGGGCTAGTACACAGCCCGATATCACAATCCCTGAGTAAAATCTATAGTCGGAGGTGAATCTTTGGGATCCGTTCATTGCAAAAGGCCATTCAAAAGACTGCCTCTGTTTATGCTGATTTTTTTTTAAGACACCAACCAGAAACTTCGAACCTTTAACCCAACCTGACAAGAACTTTGTGCCACTGTTAATGAAGAGGCTACAACTACTCTGCGAAATGATGCTATGTGCTAAAAGCTAAAAGCTGTTCTGCTTTTCTGCTGTTTCTTGAGTTTGTTAAGGTTAAATCTGTGAAAGATGGTTCTTTTAATAAGACAGAAGGTTTGTTTACCTGCTTTTCTACTTTCGATCACCAGGTGACGCTTCTGAGGAAGATCACAGGAAGTGATCGAAACTAGTGAAGCTGGTAAACAAACCTTCAGTCTTACTAAAAGAACCTTTCATGAACCTTTTCCAATGACGATCTGGTTCTTTTCGCAATTGTAAAAAGGTAAGAAAAATATGTCTCAAATTATTGAAATTGTATGTCTCACAAACACTTCCTTGAGGGGCTGGAGTTGACCACAGTTTGGTGACTGCAGGTGGAATCAGAGGGAGGGAAGGCAGAGAAGGGAAGAATCATGAACGTGTTATTGTGCAGATGACGATAAAATGTGGCCATAGTCATATCTTAATAATAACGTTATTAATGGAAAAATTGTAATTGTAACGTATTTAAATACAAGTACTTCAGTTCTAAATGTACAGATGACGCTGAATAAACACCTTGTTTTACAGCTGATGTTGACAGTAAAGGGCTGTCATTGTACCCGTTATGCCCTGCATGTGTCCCCGCCTCACACAGGGAGACAGCCATTTGTGTCAGGCCCATAATAATAATAACAATACACCCGTCACAGGTGGGGACGCCTAATGAGAGCACATACAGGCTGCGCACTGTGGAGACATGCATGATTTATGCTCATGGTCAGGGATTAGGATTAGACCATTATCACTTACTCCATGCCGTTAATGTGCTGTCCATCTTCATTGCACGGTCTGTATGCAACAATAACATATTTAATGACACAAATCCAAGTTAGTAAATTACATGTCCAGATTTAGTCAATTAAAATGTCATCATAATAAAATCAGATAAACAAGAGTTTGTTCCATGCCAGGTCCACCTGACTGGAGAACATATTTAGCAGGCTGGTAGGATACTAATAAACTGATAAACCCCCAAAATAAAGGAATTACTATTATTGATTCACATTAAAAAAGTAGTACTGTGATCCGACGATTTGTGTTTTGGTGATTTGATGAATTTACAAATTCTCTTTTGCCAAATATCTTTCTTGATTCTCCTAATTGGAATGTGTGCTTTCAATGCAGCCCTGTGTCACTCCCACTACAAAATTAAAACAGCATCAGTGTCTGGATGCAAATCGCCCGAGCCCCCCCCCCCCCTTGGCCCTCTGTGGTAAATACTTGAATGAGGTCCCAGTGTAAGCCGTGTGCTGCGCTCCCTTCCAAGTGATGCGCACTCATATGCAAAATGCCAGCCATCTTCTCCGTAGAGACAAAAAGGACGGGACAAAGCAAATGTCACACACAACCGGGACTTTGGGGGTGGAGGGGGAAGCTCAGGTCTGCTGAGGGCTTTGGTGTCCCATGTGTGCCCATGCTTACGTGTGTTTGCCTATGTCATTTGAAGCTTCACTTGGGTCGCTTTAACTCTCTTAGCCAGACATCCAAAGGCACAGACAGGTCTCACAAGATTTGATACTTAAAGCTATGGGGTGGAGGGGGGGGGGGGTGGTGACTGTTGGGGGGTCCTAAGCCGTTTAATGACACCGGGCACCAGAAGCCCCACAGATGGCTAATCTAACCATTGTCTTCGCCTTTACCCATGCTCCTATCTCCACCGGCCTCCCGTGCAGCGTGCTACTGTTTGCCCATTTTCTTACCCATGCTAATCCCGTTTAGCCACAGTTTCTGAACTCTCAATGGCCTCCTGTTCCTATCTCTTTCTCCTTTCTCCGGCACATCTTTTGTTTTTATATTCAAATCTAAAACTGAGCTTCATCTCGCACGGCTCAGGGAACGCAAAAGTAAGAGTTTTTCTCTTCGGAAGTAAGTTGCTTGAGGTGTTTCACAATCCTTCCAGCGATCTTATCCCTCGCTGGTTTGGAGTCACAGGAATACCCCGAAATGTTTGTTTTTAGGTAGTTTGTTAGTAGTCTGTCCTATGTTTGACCTTTGGGGTTTTCACTTTTTCATTGTTTTCTCCGTTGTTTGGTCAGTGATCCCATTGGTTTTTTTTTCCCCCCTGAAAGATGGTCCAAGAATGTATATTAATACGGTGTACTTTACAGTCTGCATTTGAAAAATCCGTCAATGTTTCTTGGGCTTCTTGTCAGGAACAGAGAGCGAGACCTCTCCTTTGATCTCGAAGGTATATGTAACTTTTTATTCATGGTCCGAACTGCCTTCTAACTCTCCTAAAGCTTTTCAACAACATCCCAGTTCTTAAGCACGTTCCAATAACACCCCGCCTGCAAGTTTGCAATCAATACGAACAGCTTTTAATTGAATGCTCCTCGAATATCTGCTTCTACGTTATACTGAAGGACTTATACTATACTTATACTATACTGAAGGAGATATTCCATTAGAAATAATTCAGTCATAGGGCCTGAAGCTGGGACCTTGCTTTGGGAGCTACGGTGCCAACATGTTTTTTTTTTTTTTTGACATTCGGCAACATTTTATCGGCAAATCATTGCGTGACACCAATAACAAGTTGCGTTCCAAAACAACAAGTCAGTTCAGCAGAAAATCAGTGTCTAAAACACAAGGTTGGGGCACGAGGGGGAACTGTAAGTATGGAAGGGGGTTGGAGGGGGGACCATGGAATTTTTCAGCCCTCCTATTGAGACCGAGTTCATGCCCGGGCTAATTAGCGATTATGCTTCTTAGTTCTTGCATTCACTAATATGGAGCCATGATGGATACGCTGCTGACATGTCCGGGCCTCCTGACGGTTGCTCCCGGGGTCTTCCCTCTTCTCCTTTTTTCGTCGCATCATCTGTCATCCCGAAAATCTGTCTGTGGCAATCTGGGGGCCCTTGTCTGCCTCGCTAATACTCCCAGAATTCCTCTCTCTATCCTGTCCCATGGATGGCATTGTCGGAAGAGTATAAAGGTTGGTTCGCTTTAGAGAGGGGTGGTTAGAAGTTGAAGGTGCATCATTTGAGTTGTATTATCAATAACTACATTTAGATTACACTTTTTGGGGGGGGGGGGTCAAAGAAGGAATAGCGTGTGTGAGCTTCCAATTGAACAATTAGGTGGAAAAGAGGACCGTTTTTAGACTGTTTTGGTCCTCCTTTCACAAACATTAGCTTTCTTTGCCCTCTGCCAAAGCTCAAATGTCACAAAGCAAGCCTCGTGAGGATAAGTGGATTGGGGCTTTGCGTCTTTTCACTTTTGTTCCCCCCCCAATATATGAAAGGCATTTTTTCCCCTTTCCTCCTCGGTGTTTATGCTGATTTGAATAACTGGATAAAGGGTGCGCCATGGAGAATAGGAGAAAAAACAGCCGGTGTCCCTCTTTCATCACTCGCGCTGTAAAGGACATTGTTACTGTCCGACATCAGCGCCACCTTGCCCCAGAGAAACACTGAAGAGAACCCCGTGATTACAGGCGACAGAAGAATGCGCTCAACACCTTTTGTTTTGTGTTTCGTGTTATCTCTTTCTTTCTCCTCCTATGTGCTCACTTTTTTTTATTGAAAGGGACTAATTCACAAATGGGGGATTGGTGTCTATCTGTCGCACCCAGGTATTGGCACGTCACGACTTCAAAGGTTACCGGAGAGCTTTGAAGTGAGGCCGGCCGGGGGAAAAGGTGGCTGTTTTGTTTCGGAGATTTTTTTTTTTCTTCTTTCTTTTCTTCATCTCGTAATAATTGTTTGGTGACAGTGACTTAACACCCTGTCGAATGAAGCGCTGACATTCTGCGGACGCAACAATCAGCGCGGCCCGACAAAAGACACGGATCCAGTGACAGCCTGGATACCGCGGGGGCGACTCTTTTTCTGTTTCCAAAAGTCGCCACTGAAGGAACCATTTTGTACTAATACTTGTGTCTTATAACGTCCTCTCCTGGCGAATTGCTATGAGGAATTGATTGAAAAATTGCTCAAAAAGTCTAAAAACACAACAGCTAATACTTTACTTTGTTACTGAAAGCTGAAAAAAGTGTTACTGCAATCACCTCCAATGTCTTCTTTCCAGCGCAACCCAATGGAGCTTGGTTCCAAAGTAATAAACTCTCCGGTGGCTAATATTTAAATTGATTTAAAGCTGCACCTGTAATTGCTTCATTTATGTAGTGCACTAATGCAGTGGCCTGGGACACCTTCTGCGCTGATGGCCTATCATTTCCCCCTCAAAGTCTTATGAAAGCAGTTGGAGTAATTAGGAAAATGTGTCCTGCTCTGCTGCTGTGTGTCCATCTTGTATTTTATTAGTGCTTAAAAATTCAGGATGTCCTCGGGCAGCTTGGTCGTTACCAGCAGCCCGGAGAGAAGAGATGTCCAAACACTCACACACACACACACACACACACACACACATATACAAATCTATGTGACTTCTCAGCCTCAGCCACACAAATATAATAATATGGGCTAATGCGTCTGACCTTAAGCCAAGCGCAAACACCGTCTTGAAACCATAACTTCATATCTAAATGGGTATCACTGTTATAGCAACTGAATAAGGCTTCTTTTTGCCTAACATGAAATAATTGTGAATATTTACAAATTAATTTCTACACAATTGAATGTTAATAATTTGACCTTACAGATTGTATTGTATGCTTTTATGATTTGAATGATCAGAGAGTTCTGCTTTTGTTATTTCCCACACAACCGGCTCAGGGTTTTAGGCAGAGGAGAGCAAACTAAAGCCCAGGGGCAACTTTTATTTCCGTCTTTAAAGCATTTGAGACTGAACACTTACGGTATGTACTATGGGTGGGCCCAGATACAATCACACATCATGAGAACGAGACGAGATTCTGACATCATTTTCAGTTTCCTTTTTATGGAGACATTGTATTGTTTCAAACATATATAGAGATATTTTTTTGGTAACACTTTATAATAACTACACCTTAGCCTTAATAAATTATGAGTTAACACTTAATTCATCATGAATAATTCATTAGTTAACACTACTACTACTACTTCAAAGCTTGATAACTACTTATACCATGGTCTGGGTGAATACTCGAGTTTGATTGGCTGGTGGGTGCTAACAAGCTAACTTCACGGAGTAACTCCGCTGCGCGTCGTGGTGTTCTTAACTCCGCGTCGTGGTGTTCTTAACTCCGCGTCGTGGTGTTCTTAACTCCGCGTCGTGCATTATAACCATCTAATGCACGGCTCCGAGTTGTTTAATCCTTACTTAACTACTACATTTAATGCCTAACTCATAATGAATCGTTTTTCATACTTGACTTATTCCTTTGTTAAGTAGTTAATAAGTGTTAGTCACACTTAACTAATGCGTCATTCATTATTAATTAACTGTTAACTCATCATTTATAAATGCTAAATAATGCGTAGTTTTTATAAAGAAAAAACTAAAAAGGATGGAAATGGCAGATTTTACCAAAATCATGATTCATGCAGGCTCTATTTGTGTGCATAGTATAATCGAACAAGGCTAATACATGTGGCTTTTTTGACAGAAGGTGTATTCTGATCAAATTTCCTTTTGTAATAATGAATAATTAAACAGAATTTGAAGCTTAAAAGGAGGAGACAGGCTATCTAAGCAGTCTGTGTCAGATACTGACGCAGGAGGCTTTAAACAGAGAGTGAGTCTTAGACTGACCTCCATCTTCCTCAAATGGCCGCTGTTAACTTTCCTTTATATTCCGCGTGCTGTACTTTCGGCCTTCCCCATGCTGTCCATGCAGGTGTGACATCCTCATTGTTTTGCTTCTTCCGTGCACAGTACAGTGCACGTGTACAATCGCAAAATAAGAGACAGATCGACCCCGACTCGCCGCGGCGTGAAAGCGGTAAATTGTAGGTTCCAACAGCGGCGCCTTTAGTTCGAAATGAAAGAGAAAGTAACGAGGCACCGGTGTGTATCTGAGACTGTGTATCTGAGGCTGTGTATCTGAGTATCTGAGGCTGTGTATCTGAGGCTGTGTATCTGAGGCTGTGTATCTGAGGCTGTGTATCTGAGGCTGTGTATCTGCCGCGGCTCCAGTCTGCAGGTTGAAACACTGTCCCCTGCGCCTGAACACGAAAACTTATCTAAGTGTTATCTTTTTTTTTAAGTGCTAATCAATATATTAAGAACATACTGTTAGAGAACTATTGCCTAAATATTCCCTTAAACCCTCTAATCAGTCTACAATTAGTAGGTCTATCTATATTGCAGCCCATTAAAAATAAATAAATAAATGAATAAAAATATCGCAAGATTACTTTACACCATGACGAGAAATCTCGTGGTAAGTTTATCTCGCGAGATTTCGAGACGCGAGATCTCGGCCCTTCCGTGCACACCAAATGCATCAACTTGCGCTTCTAGCTGGTCACGTGAACACATTGTAATCGGTCGCTGCATGTGTTGCATGTGTTCTGCTGCTGTACGAATGAGACAAAAAACCTGAGCACAAAGTTGGGAATAAAATGAATGAAGAAGCTGTTCCTGAGTTTCGAAGTTAGTTCGAAGTTAATGCGTTAAAATGATTTGAAAAGGATGTATTCCATTGAGCGGTTTTAAAAGTGATGAGTCCCTGTCTGCTATCGGGTATCGAATGTAGACACCTGTAAAAGATAATGCCCGTCGATGGTCGGCGGGGATCCACAGTTTGATTTCCAAGTGAGGCAGTGTGAGGTGCTCTGGCACAAAGAAAAGTTCTGTTCTCCTCTGATGAGCCAGCACTAACAGCCAGCCCGCTCACTGAATCACTCCCCTGTAAATGTCCTTCACCGCGGGCTTTATACTGCAACGTGCTCCCCTCGCCCAGACTCCAGGCACTGTAAACGCCGGCCAGGGTCAGAGTAATTGAAATCATTAATCGTGTTTTATTCCACTTTGGGGCAGAGTGATCCCCGATTGGAAAGAGGTGGGTAATGGGTTTGGATAATGTAGCACACTTTGACAGATGGAAATGAGATGATATTGAGTAACAGGTTTTTTGAATGGTTTTGAATATGTAAACAAACAACCCGTCACAATGGTCATCGAAATTGACAGAATAAAATTTGCCCTGATGCTTTATATCAATCAAAAAAGCTGAAAAAGCTGCAAAAGCTGGCTTCCTATGCGTATTCATTGACAGATATTACATGCCCACGTGTACTGTTGAAAGTGCTCAAGATGACGCTGTAATCCAAATATGGTGGAGACAACTGCAGCTAAATGAAGCCTAGCCGTTAATTCAACCTGGTAGACTAATTTCAGCATCACCTACCTCCAGCCAATGATCACCTCCAAGTGGGCCACACCTCCACCTCAGCCGTCAGCGTAAGCGCCCCACCTCCTTGGCAGCCCATCATCGCCCTCGGGCCCGCTTTTAAGCCCCAGCAATCATGGTTTGTTCGCTTCCCAGCTGCGCTGCGACCCACCTCCACCCCCTCTCCCAGTGTCCAGGTTCCGGGGGAAGACAGCCCTAACTCCAAGCCGTTCATCCACACTGGCTTTCATACATACATCGATGTCTGCCGCCGGGGTCTGATCGCCAAGACATATATACAATATACATGTCATTAATTCTTGGTAAAGCCTGTCTGTCCAGGTTGAAATGCACATGGACACGTGTTACTAAACCTTAGGGCCGTTTTTCTCAACATTAGGTTTTGTTCCACTCATGCAACAACACCAAACTTTCCAGTCTTGGACATAACAATGTTTGGAAACTTTTTTTTTATCCCAAATCCACTCGGAAAATTCTGTGTAACTAATAAAACCATAGCGTTAAACCTGGGTCAATCCATTATTTAGAGGACAGAAGACTTGTAATACATTTTTTCCCCCTCATATTTCAGCAATGTATCAGTAATCAGTAATGTTCAACAAAAGTTTCAAATTGATATCTCTAAATGATATGTTTTGCAACTGGGACACGCTTGAGACGAAGAATTGCAAAAATTAGACTCGGCTTGCTGAAACAAATGAAATACACATGCAGAAGTTAAAATCATTAGATTGTTGAGCACTTTGCTGTTAACTGCTTGTAAAGGCAAGTGTGTACAGGTCATGACGCCCTAGGTGCCAAAACTTCCTGCTGACTCCTATAATAGCTGGATGCTTCCCCTGACTTTCTTAGTACTGCTAACCCATCTCTGCTCCCCCACCGCCAGAGATGCGCTGTTTGAGCCTTATAAACATGCTCTAAATCGTGGTTAATATTTCTTTTGCTTTCTTTAACCTTGGCAGACTCTTGTGATTAGCATTCCTTGCGTATTCCCAATTGACTGCTGCTTCACATTAATTCCAGAGCATGGCCAGTGTACTAATAATTTTAAAAATGCAGCAAGCTGAACCAGAATACGCTTGAAATTGGCATGAAATTTGCAGGAGGCTGCTTCTTAGCTTTGAATTCTCTGTTATATTTTGCCAGCTTTGGGTGTGTTTTGACTTGTGCAGGGGGAGAGGTAGAGAGTATGACTGGAGCTGATCTAAAACAGGTTTATAGCTTCGGGACAGGGCAGAGATGGTAAAGGGAGCCAAAGCTGACTGGCACGGTTAAGGCAGACCGTAAAATGGAGTTGTAATGCGCGTATTGTTCTGTGTTGGTTTACAAGCAAACACAGCATTACTAATATGTGCATGGAAATTATAGACAAGAATTAGGTTGGAGCGCACGTCAAAACCCACTCCACAGAGTTCTCTTTTCACAATGTGCCGCTGAAAGAAAATTGCGATGTGCTTGCTCCAAGAAATTATATAGTGGTTGTAATTCTGATTTAATCTTTAATATTTAATTTCGACTCCCAACACTTGAACAAGGTCAGCATTTTGTTGTTGGAAGTATAAAGTGCAATGAATAGACGTGTATTGTTGTACCACAGAATGAGAGCTAATAGTAAGCTCAAGGTAAGGTAAGGTTTTGTGAAATGCATTTTCCAACAACTTCTTTCACATTTTGCTGAGAGCCCGGGGATTGACATATTTCATTACATTTTGCCCATGATTAAAAGCAAATCATACTCCATCACTTAATCATAATGTGTCGCGAAAATAGCTTCTCACTTTCAGATTCCAGCAACACAAAATGTTTTTTGCCAAAATTAATTTTCTGTGCCTTTGTTGATGAATACAAATGATCCTAAGCATGTGTTTGAGAAGCAATTTCATCTCGCGCAAGGTTAAATTGTTTCATGCATAACACTGATGAACCCCATCAGATGGTAATGAATGTCCTACAAAGCAATCCATAGCCTTTCTTACCTGCAACAATTATCCTGCTAAGGTCTTTGGGAAAGGTGTGTGAACCCATTTTGTGGCCTGATTGAAAGCTATTCATCATCGTGGGCAACCTTGGCTCCGCACCTCACATGGTATGTTTTGCACCTCCACAGGAATGGCCCCACGACGAAACAGAATGTAAAACGGTAATGGGGGCATCGGCGGCCAGGCATTTAAAGTGCTTTTAGTTGTAAATAAGAATGTTCTTTTCTAATCTCAAAGTTGAATGAATGTTTGTGAGTAAAAGAAAACATAAAAGTGTGTTCTGGCTCAATATGGATGAGTAGCTACAGTGGTACAGCTATGGTATCTACAATGGTACCTACAATGGTACTTCACCGTTAGTTACAGTGATACATCTAAGGTATCTATAATGGTACCTATAATACTACTTCACCGTTAGTTACAGTGATACATCTATGGTATCTATAATGGTACCTATAATATTACTTCACCGTTAGTTACAGTGATACATCTAAGGTATCTATAATGGTACCTATAATAGTACTTCACCGTTAGTTACAGTGATACATCTAAGGTATCTATAATGGTACCTATAATAGTACTTCACCGTTAGTTACAGTGATACATCTAAGGTATCTATAATGGTACCTATAATAGTACTTCACCGTTAGTTACAGTGATACATCTAAGGTATCTATAATGGTACCTATAATGGTAATTCACAGTTAGTTAGTTACAGTGGTACTTCTATGGTACCTATCATGGTACCTATCAGGGTACCTACAGTGGGGGAAAAAGTTTGGTACTTATAATGGTTCTTCACAGTTAGTTACAGTGGTATACATATATGGTATCTATAATGGTATCTATAATGGTATCTATAATGGTACGTCACAGTGAGTTATAATGTTACATCTATGGTATCTATAATGGTATCTATAATGGTACCTATAATGGTACGTCACAGTGAGTTATAATGTTACATCTATGGTATCTATAATGGTACCATAAAACTAAACCACTGTAGATGGGCTGTAATGTAAAGGGTTATTACCCTATAGACCCTATAAGACCCAACTATAAGACCCATAGTTGCCAGAATGTGCTTCAACCACTCGTAACACATACACTCCCATTAATGATGGAAAGAAGTATAAATAAGTGGCTACTGTTGCAGGTATGCCTTGAAGCTGAATCGATAACATAATGATAAAATAATCACCTACACACAACTACACACAGATGGAACATATGGTGCATTTATCACCATTTCTGGGAGTGTAGACTTGGAAAAGCTAGATAATTCCATAAGGAGAGAGCAGCAGTGATGAAGGCCTTGTCCCTCTAGGTCTGGCCAAGGGGGACAGGTTGTTGGCATCAGTGTGGGTCAGAGTGTGATGCTGGAGAAGACTGCAGCAGTAGATGTTAGCCAGGCTGGAGAGACCAACGCAATGCCAAGAAACTTTATGTCAGCCTGAAATTACTTATTCATTATCCAACCTCAGAAGTGGTCAGCTACGTCAGTGGTCAAAGCTGCCCCAGGGCTGACTGACAGAGACTCATTCATTCATTCATTTCACTAATACGAGGAGGGTATCATAACAGAATAGTGAGACTGTTAGATGACCACTCAACAGGTTTCCTTATGAGAACAACAAGGTTTATTCTAAGAGTTAAACCTTTACAAGTAATTCATTGAGGATTAGGTTGGTGGCAACAGTAATGACAAAGACACTTGAGAACAGAAGCACTGCACAGCTTTGTTTGAATGGCAGTGAAATCCATTTTCCAGGCGATTTGAGCAAACATGACCGCTCTTTGACCCTCGGAGCAGGGGGCAGATGGTCATGAAGATTAAAACAAAGGCTCCAGACGAGGGAGGGGGCAGGCGCGCAGCAGATCAAAAACAATAATAGAGAAATTATGGTCTATTTTAAAGTTCGCCTGAGCATGTAAGTGAGATATATTACCATAATCATTGCTTGTCTTCGCAATCGATTCCAACCTGCCTCCGCTGTCCTCTAAGCCCTTTTAGAAATACAGCTCTCTCTCCAAGGTGAATCACTGGGTAACTGTGTGTGTGTGTGTGTTTGCGTTGGATGGCTATGACCGTATGCCTTGTGTGAAAGTAAGCAGGGAATGTGCCCGGGCAAAGCCAATAAAGTCTGGCAGTAATCACTGGTCCAGAGAGAGGATGCATGTCCAGCGGCATCAGACAGCTCTGCCAGCAAACCAGTAACACATCACGATAGTACACGAAACTGTGAATTAATAGTGCAAAAAGTGTGGAACGCACATTAAAAGTGTCGGGAGCAATAAGGTAGGATTTTGATTAAGCTCACAGACATGTAGATTTGGAGAGTTTAGATGTGGATTAAAATAACACCGGATGATTCAAGCGTAAACATCAAAATGATAGTATTTTTGGCCATGTACCAAAGCAAGAAATCATACGTCTGGTTTGTTTAGTGGATATCGTTTTTGCTATATGCCAACGTTTTCTCTTTCCCACTCCCTCCCTTTCTTTTTTTTTGTGATTAGTAAGTATAATGTGGAAAAAAGACACTTGCTGATGCACTTTTCAACACTTAATACACTGTTATTATGGAGAGTTCAGTGAGTCCACATCTCATCCTCATTGAGAATGTTCGGGAAGTGCTGGAGAAGACTCTGCGCAGTGGTCACACACTCTCCCATCGTCAATAGATCTTGGTGAAAAATGAACGCAACACTGGTGACGTCACAGAAGCTTATTCGAGCAATGATGAAAGCTGAAGGCGGTTCAACGAAAAATATCAGAGCATTTGACATTTCTTTCAGTCAGGCAGTGTATCACAACATAATAATGATGATTTAGTACAGATCAGAGTTTGTCACACAGCCAGCGAATTATAAATGACAGTAAATATACAGCATTTCCCCAGCTAAATGCCTCTTTGCACCCTGCTCCATGCCCGTGCGTGTCATGTATCTATCTGGGTGGCGGTGTGTTATCGCATCACCTGGGCCCAATGGTGCGTGTGTTGTGGGAGGCTGTTCTTGTATTGTTGTTGTCGAGCATGTCAGGAATTCTGAGACCTGCTGCTTATCTTCTTCACCGCCAATGTACGGCACGGGTAGTTAGAGCTCGCGTCAACACAGCGCAACCGCATATTCAAATGATTAACGTGATCTCAAATCTGCTTCACTTGACATGTCCTTTTTCAGACTAATAGAAATAATAATGATTTAATGCTTTATGCCCCCCTCCTGGAACCGCCACCTTAACGTGGTGGAGGGGTTTGAGCGCCCGAATGATCCTAGGAGCTCTGTTGTCGGGGGCTTCGTGCCCCTGGTAGGGTCTCCCATGGCAAACAGGTCCTCTAGGTGACGGGTCAGACAAAGAGCGGTTCAGAAGCCCCTTATGAGAGACCAACAGGCCCGGTTAACCGTGAGGCCGTCCTCCCATGGACCCACCACCTGCAGGAGGAGCCATAAGGGGCTGGTGCAATGTGATTTGGGCGGCTCCAACTTCTGCCCCCACGACCCGGCAACGGAAAAGTGGAAGAAAATGGATGGATGGATGGATGGATGGATGGATGGACGGACGGACGGACGGATGGATGGATGGATGGATGGATGGATGGATGGATGCTTTATGCCCATTTCCTTAAAAAGTTGCAGGTAGTTCGCTCGCATTAACCCTTGATGTTGTTTTCAATATCATGCAGTGTTGCCCTAAAGTGGCAACAACAAAAAAATCCTGTAAACAAACTTTCAGGTCTCGGGGGGTTCTGGTATTCAGGAGACATTGTGTTTTGTGATATTGATGAATGATCACACCTGTCATAGGCAAAGGTTTTTGTCATGTGTTTTTTGTCATTGTTACGTGCAGTGGGAGGGGTCATCACCTCCAATATTGTTTGCCTAAAAATGTTGCTAAAAATAACCTTTGGCAACATAAATGCACAGTCCTAGGGTTTATTGGTTCTTTTTGTCAAGAAAATACTGTAAGTATGAAAAATAGGTGCATATGGACAAAACTAGTTAAGTTTAGGTTTAAGTGAACAAGGCGTATGATCAAATATGGTGCCTGTTTTTCATGCTGTAATTTCACTTATTTCACTATATTCTCCAAAAACAACACAGAGATCATCACTTAGCAAAATTATTCACCAATAAAGTGTGTGAGTTTCATCAACTTACCTTAGTTTTCAAGTTATGTAAAGAAATGTACCATGAATTTCGCCAGACTCGGGTCGTTTTCAGACTTCAGAGAAAAACAGGAAGTAGAGAGCGCGACAGGTCTCTGCTGATTGGTCAAATGTAGCAGAGGCGGGATCTGCGATGTAGGGTGATCTCTTCTGATTGGCTGAATGAGGAATACATGCTTCTTTACCTTACACTGATGTGCAGCAGGGAGGCCATGTGCAAAGTGTGAGGAAATTACCAATCACCAACAGTTCCCCCAACTCATTTCTGGCTCTCACAATACCTTCTGCAATTGTTATACAGCACTGATTTAGCCGACCCTACACTGACATAACAGCGCATGTGGATCTTTGAGTGTCACATATTTCTGCTTTTACAACTATCGGCAATTACGGTGATAGAAATGTACTGCTATGAAATAAATCGTTCTCCTCTCTATTCCTTCGGTCGGCCATAAAACTGAATATTACTATCGAAACCGTACTTGCAATTGGAATGGTCTGGAGCTTAAATAAATGTAGGTTTCAGTCCGTGCTTTCAAACTATGCTGTAATTGCACTGTTTGAATGAGCTTTACTTAACTTCCCTCAATGTAATACAATGGTCCAGTGATCTGTAGAAAATTGCCTTTACTAACTAAGCTTCTATGAAATGATTACTGCTCGTTATTGTCTACATTTGCACCAGAATGACTGTCTGCTAAATTAAGGCTGATGCATATCTCTGTTAATGACCAGTAAGCGAGCGCTGTGTGTTTTAGGCTCGTCCCGCTATAGAGCAATTGAACAAAATGCTCGACATTATGGCGCAACGGGCCACTGTGCGTATTAAACACACGAGCGCCTAATTTGTTTGTCTAGTTAAATGAAAAGATGGCTTCGCTCCTCACCAGCTGTCCTATGTGTTTTGCTTTCGCATCTCTATGAAAAAATAGGACACGGTTTACCCAAGATGCAACGCGATGAACCTCGCGTGACCCTGTTTGCCATGATAGCGACGTCTGCGGCGGGCGGGGCTGCCCCAACGCCTGCAGGGTTTTCGTCCAATCGGGGCGAGGACGCCGACCGACGTCATCAGAGGACAAAAAAACAACACGGTCCGGCTGTGAAATCGGACACTCGCGATTCATTCAAGTTTGCGTTCATGCCGGGTCAGATGTTTTAGAGTTTTCCACGACCGCATTTGTTCCGCGACGTCGCAGCCAATTTGCGAAGTTTACAGGCCATTGACGATGCGTGCGATTGAAGCCAAGTTTGTAAAGAGCTGACACTTAGTTCAACATTTTACAAAACTTGCCAGAGATCAGAGCCTTGCAGCTGTGAAACCAAAAAAAGAGAATGCAGCCCATTAAGTGCCGCCCCCCGTTGCCTCACCTTTGTCAGGCTGCCACCCAATATTAGGGGTCTGCACTTCCGCAGTGTTGGAGAGGTTAAGGGCTAAGGCAAGTCACATGGCACATACTGAACACAGAGGTTGATACAGGAAATCAGCTACAGCTTTTCTTTTCTAAGATGTTTGGCTCTGTCTGTAAAGTCAAGCGGCCTGTTACTGTATGTGATATTGTTTGTTAAGTGTTATCAGGCATTTGTGGAACTATCTCTGCCTGGGGCTTATCAACTGGTGAAGCTTTGGGACCATCAATGTATCATGACATCCTGGGACCCAAATAAAAAAATCAGCTTCAACAATAAAAACATTTTGCAGTTTGATCCTGTATTTAATATCCAACTATTCCCTGATAGACACTTGTTTCAAACAGTGTTAATTTCGTCGACTAAAATATTTAGTCTTAATTTTAGTCAAAGTGATATTTTTGACGACTAAAATTGGACTAAATAAAAATGAAAAGGAGAGACTAAAATCATCCAAACTTCTATTGACCGTCTGAAAGAGCCTCATATCATGTCAATTCTCTGTCAAAGGATCAGCTCTGAGCTTTGTTCATGTGGAGCAGCTCCATGAAGTCGAGGACCTGGATTAAAAATGATTATAATGAATATTATAAATGCAGAGTCGACTAAATTAGTCTTAAATTTAGTCCACTAAATTGACATGCAATTTTAGTCGACTAAAACTAGACTAAAATTGAAAAGATTTTTTTCGACTAAATCTCGACTAAAATTAAATTACATTTTAGTCAAAAGACTAAGACTAAAACTAAATTAAAATATGTTGTCAAAATTAACACTGGTTTCAAACATCCCTCTGATGGTTGACTATCAGAACTAATTATCAACTGTCATTTTTAGCAAAGAACTGCGGCCCACCGAATATGACTGTTCTAGGCTGTGTTAGTAATTTTATATGATTACAAGCAAAATGGTCATATGAGCGATCGACAATGCCCATTGCAAATGTCAACCAAATCTCACAAATGATTCAGGTAGGTGCCGCCGACAACAAGCTTCAGTCGTGCTAATTTTGCCCCCACTTTTGAGGTTCCCCAGCCATGACGCACATCCTGAATATCAAGGACAGTGAGATGCACAGCCTTGCCTTCAACGTCCAGGAAGCAATCACAGCGGGCTGCCAGCGCTCTGATTAAGACTGATAAATATCGATGAGCGCCTAATGAGATGTCACCCCGGAACAAGGCCCTTCCGTTTGGGCCGCTTGAAAACGACAGCGATGGAGAGGAAAAATGACCTTGACCTGGCAATGTCTGCATCGACTATACAGGTACGGTCTGTATGATATTCATTATCATAAACTGGAGCGAAAGACAGATGGATTATACGCACAGCGGAGAACTAGAGGTGACAGATGCTACGTATTTCCCCCTCCTACAGTCCGCCTACTACTGCTGAATCAAAATGAACCATATTGGGTTTGGAGAACCTCAGGGAAAGGTTTTCTGCTGGTTCCAGAGTCAGGACTAAACATGTTTTTTAGAGGTCATACCGCCTTTGCGATGCCCAATCCCGTCAGACCTTGGAAGCTAAGCAGGGAAGGGCCTGGTCGGTACTTGGATGGGAGACTGTTTGGTAACACCAGGAAGCCTAGCGAATGTAGTGAGTGAGTGAGTGGTTGGTGGTGGTCGGAGGGGCCGATGGCGCAGACTGGTTGCCTCGCTTCCGTCAGTCTACCCCAGGGCAGCTGTGGCTACAATAGTAGCTTACCACCACCGGGTATGGAGTGAATGAATAATGCAATGTAAAGCGTCTTTGAGTGTCCAGAAAAGCGCTATATAAAACCGATGCATTATTATTATTATTATTATTATGGTTTATTTCAGTTTTACGCCGCTAAAATATAGAACAGACTTCCCTGAAGATCTGAGACAAGATTCAACTCTGGCCATGTTCAAATCTAAGCTATTATGTTATGTATGTTATCTGCTCTCCTCACTTTAATTGATTCATTTATGTTTTATGGATTTTTTTAATCTGCCTTCGTGTATTTTATGTGACGCACTGTGAAGCACTTTGAACATGAATTGTGCTCTTTATATTAAATTGCCCTGCCTTTCTACGATTTGTTTTTTAGGATCTGAATCTGTTTATTCAGAGAGTCTCCCCTCACTTACCTGGGCTACTTTAAGTGGTGCGTATACACAGGCACAAACCCCTTGACAGGTTTCTCTGCAGAGGAGAGGAGACCTGATTGAGGAGCAATGTACTGCACGACTTGGCCTAAAGATGCTAGAGTGCTAAAAAAAATAATAATAATAATTGGGTTCTCTTTAATAGGACTATGTAGATATGCTAACAGCACAAGGGACTGCAACTTTTACTACATCTGAACCTCTAGTGCTACCTCTGCTCACATTAAACAGAATTTCTTTTTTCACCCAAAACATTCCTGTCCTCTGTACTTTTCCTCAAGTTATCCTGACAAAAATATTATGTATATTCTGCGGTTTGGCCAAGGAGTTTGGTCAGCGCAAGGTCGTGAGATCGATTCTTGTTACTTAAAATATGCTGATTGTCTCCCCCCCCATTTCATCCTGCACACAATCCTGCCCTTTTGCTTTGTGTTTGTAGATAACTAGTATTTATTTTCAAATGTCTAGGAGGATGCGACCTTAGCATGAGGTCACACCAAAGCCAGTTTACAATCTCAACAGAGCAGCGACGTCACGTAGATTCCTGCCCCGGTCTTCATTATCCCCTATTTACAGTAAATCAAGGCTTTATCTTGATAACCCCGTACTCATACCTGATGTCTACCACCCTGTGACTCATTCTTCTCCGCTGATACTGTCCAGATCTGAACATGAACTCCGCCTCACCCCATGCAGCGGTCCTCCCAGCGCGGTCCTGTAGAGTACTGTCCCCCTGGCAGAGCCGACCAGCCGACAGAATGAGCCTGCAGCTGCGCCCAAACACCCAACAATAGGCAGCTTGTTCTGTGGCAGAGAAAGGCCCTGGTCCCCTCTTTTTCATGAGACGGGGGGCCCATGTGAGCGGGTGGTCAAATATTTCCAGGCTCTTGAATGGGATAATCCTCTGCGATGTCCCATTGACTAGTTTGTCGTGCTCTCATGGGCTCGGCAGTAATGTGTATTTTACAATTTGCTCTGCTTTTGGAGGAGATTACTGTAAACATCCATACTTTTGAATAATATGAAGGCATGATTTTAAATGACTGGCACACAGCAGTAAAATGCGCTCTGGTTGACTGTTGGTTAAAAACAATGATATGGGAGTTTAGAGTACTAGTAATAGCATTGGAAATCTAAATTAAACCGAAATTATGACATGTATTACAGCCTGTGAATTTTAAATTATTTGAGAAAGATCGACCCTTGAGATCCCTATGTAAAAACCAACACCAATACTTTTGTTCAACACACAAAAGGCGTTCTTCAGAGTGTGCAGGAGCCTTAAAGTGATAGTCTGTAAGTTTGTAAAGTGAGGAAAGATAAAGTGAAATTTGAAAGTGAACAATCAAATGCACCTGAGGCACCAAGAGCCCCACACACCTGCAGCACAGTGGAGGCGTCACAAGAGGCGGAAACAAGGCAGGGACAAAGGAGAACGCAGTCCCTACTATTGTTTTGGCTAATGGACGTTCACTGGAGAATGAAACAGATTAACTTCTAAGCTCTTCCCAGAAGATGGTGAAAGACTGTTGTGGAGCGGAGGGAGCTGTGCAGGAGGTAGAAGATGGAGGAGGTAGAGGAGCAGACCAGTGCAGGACACCACGCTCTGAAACAGGGACAAACCCAGGAGGTGCTGCACCGTTTCAGAGGATCAGAGGAGGACTGAAGGCAGCCAGCCAGGTTTCCTCCGAGTACTATGCGGTTTCCCCTCTACCTCCAAAAACATGCCGGTCAGGTTAGCCCACAGTGGCTCAGTTGCAGCGGCTCAGGACTAACACCTGAACACAATTTCGTTGTACAATGACAAATAAAGCACTTACTTTCTTTAAAAGGTTAGCAAAATTAGGAAAGTAGAAACTTAATTTTCAAAAGTAAATGATCAAGCTCCTCCCCCTCCCTCCTGATTGGACCTGACAGGCTAGTTTACAGAAAAAAGCTCATCTCATTGGTCGACGCGGGAGGATACATGCATCTGATTAGTTGCTGAGATCCGGGAAAGAGGGACTTGACAAAATGTATATATATATATATATATATATATAATCATTTACTTAACATCACAATGTAAGACCTGGTCGGCGATTTTGCACATTTTATGAGATTTGTAAATACATTTAGACTTCCAGACTATCACTTTAACGTGGCTAACCATCAATAGTACTTCCACTACACCCGCTGTCTCTAGCAAATAAGAAATGTTGTAGCAGCAGTACCAAATTCAGCAGCTCTGATAGCCCATTAACTATTTTCTCCCCCATTCGGTGCTTGCTGAAAGTCATTTTCTAAAGACAAGATATAAAGATGCACACGCACACACACACACATGTTGCACACTTCTCTGTTGAAAAAAAAAAAAAAACATCGCCAATTAGTAAGTTGTGAGCGGCGAGTGGTAATTAGGCTTTCCTGTGTACAAGCTTTAAGCCCAGGCAGGTCCGAAAGCTAAACGTCGCGCTTTCTTGTCCCGCAATTATGTCAGGTCTCTGTGTCGCCGTACAGACGTGACCAATTAGCTGTGCCGGGGCGCCAATGTGAAAGACAGGGATTATGGCAGAGGAATGAGACAAGGCCAGCAGAGGAGTGAGCGTGGGGGCAAGTCGGAGCAGCTCTGGTCCAGTGGGAAAAGCAGCAGGAGAGGAGACACTCACAGCTTGAAGAAGAAGAAGAAGAAGAAGAAGAAGAAGAAGAAGAAGAAGAAGAAGAAGAAGAAGAAGAAGAAGAAGAAGAAGAAGAAGAAGAAGAAGAAGAAGAAGAAGAAGAAGAGTTGTGTGCATGTGCTTTTGAGCTGCATGATGAGCCATAAATAATGTGTGTTTGATGTTCAGTCTTCAGGCCAGATCAAATGATTGAAGACAATAGGGGAACTGTCAGTATGAGCTTTCACATTTTTGATCCGTCTGTCATGTGCGGAGAAGCATCCCCTTACACAAATGGAAGCCACCAAATATAGTTAAATAATGTTCAAGTGTGAAGGTAGAGTATTATTATCAGTGTTTGCATGTTTGTGCAAATGGTAAAAAAGAAAATGCTCGGAATGACTGCTGAAAACGTTAGCACTTACTTGTTAGCGAGCATGGTGGGTTTGTTAAATTTAAAAAAAAAAAAAATAGAAGAATAATAAGGTGCAAGAAAGCTAGGATACAGAATAGCAAGAGAGAAAGACCAACACAAGCAAAAAAGAGCATTTTAATTTATCTTTCAACTTGCAAGCTGGCGTTTTTGATGTGAAGTTGACCATGAATTTAGCTTGGTTTAAATCTTCCCCGATGCCTGTGTCCGAGCAGCTCCAATAACCCAGCAGAATTTATCCACACAGGGGCACATTAAAAATAGATGAACTGTGGGCAACTCCTCCCAAGGATCAATATCCACTCATCAGCCGCCTGTAGCTACAAGGATGAGTGCTAACATTCCCAAAAATATATTTACACTTTCAGTGTCCCCAGGCCTCTCTAAGACAGCTCAACCTGTCTGAAGCTACAATGTCGAATCGGAAAACCTTGTTAAAAATGATCTATTTCTAACTGTAAGAGAGCTATATCGAAAAAAACATCACTTTAAACAGAATTTGTTTCTACCGCCATTGATTGAAATGGTTTTTTTTTCACCGAGAAAGGGGCAAGGACTCAGGACAGCCGGGATGTTGCTCCCATCTGTCGACCTTAAAAATCATCACTTTTGAGATGTTATTTTAGCCTGTGAAAGTAGCATCTGAGCTAAAATGCTAAATTTTAACCAACAAGGTTAAAGGATCAGGCCGCCGTTTTTCCATACTGAGATATGGTCTTACCTGAGCTTAGACGAGTAGATACGTACCTGCCTGGTCTGTGTGCGTGCCCGTGGAAGAGCGTGGTCGCTTCTAACTTCACCCCTGTTTGGAGCTATTGGATTATTCTGGGAGAGGCCAAATGCTAACAACATCTTTGGTCGTTTTGCGTGACTGAGCGCACACACAAAGACCCGACAGGCACGCATCAACTCATCTAAGCTCAGGTGAGAACATATCTCAGTATGGAAAAATGGTGGCCTGTTCCTTTAAGTCTAGTGCTGAAGCCACCACTAAACCTCTGTTAATGTGTAAATGATAGAGAGACCATAGACCTATATGAATAAATGTTCAGAAATCAACAAGCCATACTTTTATCTGGACCAGATATATATGCAAAATCCGGATTGAACCTTCAATGACGAATTCCCCGAATCCAATTGCTGTGTTCGAGTTAACTTTTGCATGCCCTAAATGTTCAGAATTTTGTCCAGGAACTGTGTGTAATTTGTTGAAACTTAAATCAGCTTTTTGTTACGTAGCCATACTCCTGTTCCAAACCAAAAGCCAAAATAGCCAATTCCAAATAAGGTAACAACCCCCTTGCCAAACCATGACCATTTAGACAAATTGTGTTTCGTAAGAGTTCCTCAAAATGGCAGCAATAACAAGAAAATGTCATGACTGAAACTCATCCATAGGCCCATAGTGGCTTAATTGTCACTTCTACAGATCCTCACTATTTTCAGCTCTGTTTCCTCCAGCTCTGCCTCCAGTATAGTTTAAAAATAACTTTTATTAACCATACAGCATTGCTTGCACGCTCCTCTTCACCCCTATTCCAAACTCTCTCCAAGGCTCTGAACTATTGACCACAGTACTTTAAATTCTCCACCATTTCCTATTTATTCCACTTGGGTCCATCTCATCCACATATTCTGTCCCTCTTTTTTTAACCTTTACTTATACAGGGATTTCGGTTTCATTTTTTACTGTGCACCCTGCACAATACCATCTGCAAACATCGAAGTTCATGGAGAGTTATGCATACAAAAATCACCATGTTGATATACTCTGGGGAGGTATGTTTGTGAAGGCTCTCAGTCATCCAGGAATTATTCATTGTAGACAGTCAGTCAGCTTTAAATACCAACTGTCGACTGAGTTGAGCTTCAGCTGCCCTGGGTTAAACTGACGGATGTGAGGCTGCCAATCAGCGCCAATGGCGTCTCTGACCACCAGCCACCACGTTCATTCAGGTGTGGTGGGTGAAGTGTCTTGTCCAAGGACACAATGACAATCTACACCTGCGGGATTCAGCAACCTCCATGTTATAAGACGCCTCTCAGTAGGCTGTGTTCACGTTGTACAATTTGATTATATTGTTATCTCAGATGGAAGGCAAGGGCAAGAAATTTGACCAATGTTGTACCTCATCAGTATGTGGTTGTGATTGGATTCACCAATGCGCTGTATTATTTTTATGGAATGTTCTACTGACCAAAATCACGCTCTTGTTTTTTAATGTTGTCACCACTTTTGGACACCTTTCAGAAAAAAATATTAGGCAACACAACAGCCCGCAAGTTCCATGTGTAGGTACAGGTAGCAAGAAAGTAATTAAACAATGTGTAATTACAGGCACTTACACAGTACAGTGTACGATTTACTGATGTCTGTGTACGTCACAAAGGGCTTGTGTAGTTACACATAAGGCATAGTGTTATTTGGTCATTCGCCCTAATTTATGAAACGCCTTGTATAAAGCTGGCATTTCTACAGTATATGACGGCCAAAACACCTGCAACGACATGCTATACCCTTTGTTGCACTTTGCACTCCTTCATTAAGTCTTGCACTTTAATGTGTAATTACCTGTACTTACATGTGTAATTACTTCCTTGTTCCCTGTACCTACACATAGAAGTCGTGGGCTGTAATTCAAAGCGTTACCAAATATTGCACCTTGGTTTATAGTTATGTGCTGACAAAGAAGACAATGAACTTCAAGACACTTTTTTTTTGTTTCATGTGGATTCTCCCAGTAATAACAGAGATATTAGACTATTAGCAGTTTGACTGTAACCATAGTTACCACCATGGACTTTCATTTGCCCACTGCCTCAGTTTTAAACATCGGGTTCTTCAGAATGTTGTGACATTCATGTGAACACAACCTATTATGTTTGATACAGAGACAATGGCTATGACTTTGACCAAGGTTTATGCAGGGGCTTTCTGTTGCCATGGTAACTCTGTACTTTCTAAATCCCATAGTGTACATCTCCCATCATAAATGTGCAAAGAAGTAGTCAAGGCCAGTTCATATTTCTTCAATAATTTAATTGCAAAAGGGTTATTTAAAAATATTTCGTAATTAAAGTGACTTTTTCTGTACCATAATATACATCTGGACCACTGCACTGCTATTACAGATTTTGGTTTCGATTTTTGTCTCTACATGTGCAACAAACGGGGTAAACAAGCTATGAAAATTGACTAAAACACTGGGCTTGTTAGGAACAGAAAACATCCAGCTACTGTAAAAGCATTGAGGAAACGTAGCGGGAGGGTTAAGTGAAGTCATAGCAACGGCATGCCGGATGATTCAAAACACGGGCAGATATAAATAAAGGAATGTTCGAACAAGTTTGTATTGGCACAGAAAGACGTGTTTGGCTAGACCCGGTGATAGCAATTCTCAAACTTTTGACACCACCTCAGGAAACATTTGGATCTCCAAGTATAATCTTGAATGATTGACAAACTCAGATCCAGGGGGAATGAGGATTTTTACTGACATTCATTTTCAAGAACTAAACCTATAGTGGAAGTCTAAACCAAGATCCAGGTTTTAATCAAAAGAACTGTTATAGCCCTATCTTGTTCCCAAAGTACCAGTTCCAGAATATCCCAGGTCAAGCTTTAAAATGAATAGGAACTCTATAAATATAAGCCAGACCTTTAAGAAGCCTGTGTCCACTTTAGAACCTGGGCCAGAGCTTGAGAACCACCGACAGCTTCTAAAAACAAATTGCTTTCTCCCTGTCGGTGCTAAAGTTAAATTTTAAACACTCCCGCGGACGTGTTAGGCGCTCTCACTCCCAAGATGAATTGTTTGCTGTTGATGTGTTGGCAGCATAATCATTTAAAGATGTGCGCCGGTGCCAGTTGAGCTCATCCCTCACGCTCGGCTGGGTTTTTTGGGGGGGGGGGAGTGGAGGCGAAAACAACAGCCGACCATGTGCACTTCATCAATAGTTCAGCAGGGACTCCAAAGTGCTGCCGTTTTTCATAGGCACCTTTACCATATGATCCTGCTTAGCCCCTCTGTGGAGCCATCTTTGTTTCATCGGCTCCGTGATGCATGGTCGGCAGCGGCGGGCGGCTCATGGGTTGCTCCGGGAGTCAGTGGGGAAAGTTGTGTGGTTAATACAGGATGACGTTTCTTGTTATGCTATAGATGTGATGAATGTGGATAAAGCACAATATTTCCCTCATTCGGGCAGAGCTTTGTGCACTCGGTATCAGATTCCATCATTTGTATTTGGATATCCAACCCCCAAAGATCGAAAAGACGAGCTCGAACATTCAACGCCAGAGACTGCATTTTACACACCGCTCAAATAGTCTAGACCTGGATGGATCTTGCCGTCATTTCGGAATGCATACAAATGCCTCGTGCCTCGTAGTTGACTTTCACTGAAAAAAGTACCATGTTGATTTAACACAATTTAATTGTGGACATTGGTTCCACACGTGTAGTTTGTGTAGATGCTACATGATGCAAATTGTGTTGCATCAACATGAAGTAATTCTGAAGAATTGACACTATAGATTTATGTTCAGTATGCAGAACTAAAATGTGTTAAAACTACTCAATTTCAGATGGTTAAATCATGTTACCCTTACATAATTCTAATCATGTTGTTCTTACTTGATATTAATCATGTTGTTCTTACTTGATATTAATCATGTGACTTTTACATGATTCTAATCATGTTGTTCTTACTTGATATTAATCATGTTGTTCTTACTTGATATTAATCATGTGACTTTTACATGATTCTAATCATGTGACTTTAACAAGATACCTCAAATCTATCACACATCCTGTATTCTCATTAACCTTAACTGAAGTAAAATACAATTTACAATAAATTAAGGATGACAATGCAAATGAAATGCATACAAAATGAGAAACAATTTCAATACTTTTTTCAACTTTATTTGATATAAATGTGAAAGAAACATAGTGCCAACAATTGAGCATAAAACTGCACTTATGTACGCTGTAAAATCAGTGTCAGTGAACACACAAAAACACGTTTGCTGTGGGAAGTTGAACGGGAAGCTCTGAAAGGTCCTTGCTGTAGTGACTTTTCCATCAGTTGAAGATAGATTGAAAACGCGTTTGTCTTACCATATGCTATATTGTCCCATTATTCCCCCTTTTGCTATTTTTATTTCTCTATTCAAAATATATAGGAGCCAACAGCATAAACCAGGTTCAGTGAGCCCTGCTGAACACTATGGGGGAAGCCACACAGACTTAGTTCATTGCTATAATACAGTCATGTTTGGAGTCAGGCTGAAGCTAAGCCCCACCCCCTCAGTCCATAAAACACAACTCCCACAAATGCATCAAAAGATACAAATAATATAAAATATAAAACAATGTATAAACTATTACTACGTTTTTGTAGATAAACATTCTGACCATATCCATGAGTGCTTTAGGAATTTAGATTCAAACTTTATTTTTTTTAATAGATGTACCATAGATTTCTCCCTCATCTCCTCACTGTCAAGAACAAGCCAGTCAAGACTTAGTCAAATAACTGTTTTCAGTAAACAATCATTCAATGCACAATTAGTCCCACATGGACAAAGCTCAGACCTGTTGTTTTGAGTGAATTTAAATCATATGAAGTCCACATAATTTTAGTCCCTTTTACTTTTTACTTTTTGAGTCATTTTTGGTCTTATTTTAGTCAGCAAGAATATTACTGACAAATAAAATAGAATTTTAGAAGACAAAATTAACACTGAAGCATTGGCCAAAGTTTAAATGCTATACAATGTTACCAACAACGCAGTACTGAACCACAGCTAATATATCCCTCCAGGAGCCCAAAAAGACAAATGTTCATTTACGTTTTCAGGGCTCAAGTTTTTCTGGACAGCAGAGTTGGCTCCAACTCCATGACGAGTTTATTCTCACTTCAAGGGCCTCGTTGTCCGGGTCATGGAGGACGACTTCACCTCAACACATCAGAATAGTCCAACTTTGGATCTTGCCTGGTGGATCCTCACAGTGGTGGCCTGTTCTGAGCTTCATGTCCATGTTCTAGTGGGAATAAAAATAAAAATAATCAAAATAAAACATGTTGATTTACAATGTTAGAAATTCATAATATATCTTGCATAAACATTGGACAATAATCCGTCTTGGGCCATTTTAATTGGTCATTAATTAATCTCTCGTTGATGTGAGCTTGCATCATGTTGGGACCATCAACCATAATAGACGGTTTAGTTTACATATGAAATGCAAAGTGAAACTGCGTGCTGCTCCACAGTGATGTAGCTTTAGAGCAGTGCTGCTCTAAGTTTGTGACATAAAATAATTTTCTGCTAAAATGTCGACAGAACAAAAGAACACGAGCGGGTTTTGAGGTAGCCTTATAACTACGCAATAAAACAGCACAACAGATCACTGAAATCCACTGACTCCACTAAGTACTTACAGGCATTTTAGCAGCTCGGACTTCGAGCTTTATTCCATGCAGGCTGGAGAGCTTCCTGGACACGTTCAGAAGATTTGAAATCCAATAGTCCCGTTGTGACAGGACTCTTGTTGTACACTTGAACTCTGCATTTATCTGCAAATATACAATATCACACATTTCAACAGCTGAAATTACAATAAGAAGAATAAAAAAGCTTCCAAACATGTACCTGAAATGCACTGCACATGTATCCCATCGCTGAGCGCCTCAGTGGCCGAGCTGCTTCACAGAGAGCAGGTGAGAAGAGGCTGCAGCCCTTCCTCGTTCTCTATAATGAAGATATTTCACAGCCATGAAGGGGATACAGAACACAGAACTATTTCAAAAGGGGTTTTCGTTGACTGGCTGATGTTAAAATTCTCAAAGGACATGTAGCAGTGATCAACTCCAAATGAATCACTAAATATATATTTTCTAAAATGTAAAGCTTAGAATTGTGGAAACTATTACACAATATTGCATAATATTGTTCCAGCACCATGGGCTGACTCTACAAACTACAGCACAATAAATCAAAACGTAAATTATAGCATACAATGGACTAAATATTAAAAATATTGCTATTTATACTTACATAAATGAGGGCATGGCCTGACTCCATCTCCAGTCATCACATGTTGTATCAAACTACAATCAAATAAAAACAAACTTGAGGACAAAACATGACAAATGTAGAGGTTATTGCTTATTCCAACCATACTCCTATACCACATTTTATAAACATGAGATTACAAAGTGCAGTGAAAATAATGAAGTAAAAGCTGGAGGAAGCTGCGGATCGTCAGGTTCAGACTGCAGCCTCCAAAAACCAACCCAGGATAAAGCTCAAGACAATTAATGGTAAAACCACAAATATTTCTTACCACAAAACGTGAGGGAGAGCCATGTTAAGTCAACTTGAGTTAAGCCGCGTGTCACAATCTGCAACAACAAAACTGTCATCGTTCACATAGCAAGTGGCCCTTATCAAACTTTAGATATTGTTTTTAACTTGTGTCGTGACAGGACCGCTTTGCACCAGACACGTAATAGATTTCCATTCTTTCCCAAACTCAGTTCGATATGTAGGAAAGCTAACAAGCTAACATAGCAAAGGACACCAGGAGTAAAGGACTTGACTAAAAAGCGCTTCAAATCCTCTTCGTCCTGATGCATGTCTTTGCGTGGCTGGAGCGAAGCCGCGGCGCGAGCGTCCAGTCGGAGCGGGAGAGATGCAGCACGGGGCTCCGCCCGGAGCGGGGAGGCAACGCGGGGCTGCCCCCGGAGCGGGGATGCAGCACGGGGCGGAGAGCGGGGATGCAGTACGGGGCTCCACCCGGAGCGGGGATGCAGCACGGGGCTCCGCCCGGAGCGGGGATGCAGCACGGGGCTCCGCCCGGAGCGGGGATGCAGCACGGGGCTCCGCCCGGAGCGGGGATGCAGCACGGGGCTCCGCCCGGAGCGTGGAGGCAACGCGGGGCTGCAGTATGGGGCGGCTGGGCAAGCGCGGAGCGGGCAGGGAAAGTGAGAGCCAGCAGGAAGGGGGAAACGCTTTTAAAAACAGTGACAATACGTTCTTGTAAACGCGTGTAAACTCCACAGAGGCAAAGCCAGCGCTCTGTCTAGCTAACATTAGCACTGCTGAAACAGCGGCAGAAAAAGATGTTGCCCCCCCCCCCAAAAAAAAAAAAACGTTGGTCACTGAGACACTAATGTAACAGGCCATTTCCACAATTATGGATATACTTTAAGTACATGTACACTCAGCGGTCAGTGTATCTGTAAGGAGTAACTTTTTAAAAAAGGGTAATGACCACAAACGAAGAAAATGTTAATATGAAATTTTCATTTCAAAATTTTCAGCAATGGCGTATGATGAGTATCATTGGCAGAAGCCATTTTTTCCGGCCGAACGCTTCTTTGACATTAATAATAATAATACAAAAAACACAACATTCCTTTATCTACTAAAAACAAAATTATGTAGCTCTCATAAATGTGTACTTACCAACTTTTGATGGTTATTATTCCTATTTTTTGCTGCTGCTGATTGTCAAGACCGCAGTCTCCGGCTGTCTTCTTCCCATGATGCATTGCAAAAGCCCGCCTCTGTAGTCTTCGGCGGGAAAATGAATTGCGTTACTGTAACATGGACTGTTCATGTTGAGCTCACACGTATCTAAGGTGTATGCGCATTTTATCGCCCTTTGTGTCGGTTCAACACAAAACTAACGTGCTGAAACACAGAACACGTTACAATAGAGTAGACGCAGCAAAATAAAATTTTGTCAATTTAACAGACGGCCTTTCCCATTTCTTTCAGTGTTGGACTGTATACTGATCACGCAGCAGTCTGAGCAGAGACACAGTGATTGCCATGCCAGACAGGAAATTAAGAGAGATAATGATAGGTCAGCCTGTCATTCCGCGTGTCTCTACAGAGCTGGATCCTGACAATGCCTGATCCGTTTCCGCTGTAATCGACCTGACAGGCAGAGACCAAAAGGTTTTCTCCAGGATCCTCCTGGCGAGGCGGAGGAAAGGCGTGGGCCCTGTGACGGAGCTCTGCCTCTGGGCCCTGCTCCCCGTGATTGGCAGGTAAGCTGACAGGTCTGACACAGCACTATGTCAGGGTTTTACAAGACTTTAACAGCTATGGTATGTTAAGACAAGCCGGCAATGTGAGGAATTATGGGAAATATTAGACACGGGGGACACATGATGAATTGCTTGACACGTGTTGAGGCGCCTGAAAGACGATTAGTGAAGACCCGGTGCTTTTGGATATGTTATCGCTATGTTCGGATTAAGGAGGTTTCACTCTGGTTTCAGGAGTCTCTTGGCTGTGTTATGTGCATTCCACCCCAACCCAAACATGTCACAACACCTGTTTTGTCAAAACACAGAATTTCTTTTGTTATTTATCATATTTTTGTTACAAAACATTTACAGGCTGTTTAGAACAACAACAAAAATACAATATCCAATTTATATGTCATTTCTTTAGTTTAATGAGAATCTTCTTGAAATTCCTCTCACTTCTGATTGTTCCACAGTCCCAAATGGCCAGAGGACCACCTGGTTTTGGTGCAGGGGGAGAATGGGTGGGGGAGGTACAAATAAATACATAGGGCAGGAAATTAAAACAAAATTTTTGATTATTCTAAATCCAGGTAATAGTAAGTAGAAAGTAAGGTGTCTGTCATGGTTTCTCTCAGTTTCAGTATGATGCATACATATAATTATATATGTGTGGAAGTCCAACGTTTTTTTTTTTCTCTTAATTCAATAAAAAAGTTTAACAGTTGTCCACAGAATATAGCATAACTTTTGCTCCATGTCACGGTTCAGTTCATGCGGTAACTCTCCACATTGGCAAATAGCGGAAGCTGTATTGTACAGTATAATTGTGTGCCACTAACGCACTCTCAAACCCACGCTTTCACCATTGGTCATTCACTCTCACATGTGCACACTGGGTACAAAACACACACAAAAGGCCAAGTGGTCGGTCACTGTGGTACACAGTCTCTTGTATCATCAGCACATCAAGTGTCCATCAGGGGTTGACTGGGCTTGTTTTGAAGTCATTCATCTCCCAGTTGTGAAAAAAAACGCAAACACAAATGTGTGGACAAATGAAAAGGTGTGATGTTATGAACAGATGACTCCAATGAGGACCTGAGTCAGGTCTTGATGCAGAGGTCATGGTGCAAAGGTCATGTGAGATGTAGCAGCCAAAACAGTCTCCAAAAGTGTGGCCACCATTGTTCACCTGCATCCTCGCCCAGACCGGCTTAAGTTCCTCCTCCCAGCAAGTGCCCTTTTGGATAACACACCTTCAATATGAAGATGGAAAATATCACATACTATGTGCATTTAGAAAAGAAAAAACACCTATCTGGGAAAATGTTGTCCTTTGTGGCTCAAAACACCTCTCCTTTCATTTCCACTGAATGCATGTTATTTTTTTTATAAAGCAGTGTATTGTCTGCCATGTTGACATCTACCACAGATGGGTTTGGATCAGAAGGTTAAGGCCAACCACATGAAACACATGCAAATCCATTAGACACTGGAGGTGATGGTGTGGCATGGGGAAGGTATATTTATCTTAAAAGCAAAACACACAAGTTCTTGATGAATGGAGGGAAAAAAAGTCAATAAAAATAGAAAAAAGCTGAAGCGGTGATGAGAAGGAGAAAAAGACTAGTCAGAGGCACTGCACGCCTGCTTCATTGTGTCTAATTGGAAGAGATGGGTCAGGCAGCTGGGGTTTCCCATGGCTCTCTCTGGCACAGTTCTGCCCCTTGTGTCCGTCTGTCTTTTGACTGCATCAGTCTGTGTGTCCCAGCGCTGCTCACACTTGCACAGGAAGTGTTTGGTTCATCTGTAGTCTCATGTCCTGAATGCTACCAAGAATCTTCTTCTGGTGTCCAGCTAGTGTCACTCCTATCCGCAACAAGTCCCTGCGAGACAAGAGAGAACAGGTGGCTTAGTCAACAAGCTAAGTGACGAAATCACGTTCACCTAGGCAAACATACAGAGGAACACGCGGAAATGGGTGCACATAAAACCCCAGCTATAAAACACACTTCTTGTGGGTAAGTCAACAGACCAGGGACACCGAATATGTTCGTCGCTAGGCAGTTGCCAAAGAGGTTTAATGGATTATATAATGATTAACAGAGCTGTTTGCCACTGTGTAGTATTTGAGCGATACCCCCTTTTTAGTTGCTTGATTTTTAAGTGCAAGAGTCAAGATTTCATGCACATTTAAACCATAATAGTCGGCTAGAAATCTGCGTGTGGGAAAAGAGCAAAACCGTCGACAGACTGTTAACCGTAAAATGTCTTGGGAGAGCGCACCTACGTTGGGAGTCATTAGACAGACTGCACAATCTAATCATCAAGGCTTTGTTTGGTTTAACACCGTGCTTTTCCGCGCACTTGTTTGATTTCCCCAGTTGATAGCTGCGCGCAAAAAAAAAAAGAAGAAGAAAAAAAAAAAAGCGTCTGGCGTCTAGGCCCTGCGATTAACTGATTGCTGGTGCCTTGCCACAGTCTGCGTCCTTCCCATTCACCCACACACGCACACACACACACACACACATACCCTGTACAATCTAATATTACAAATGACTGCCATAGACTGCTTCTCTGTCCGTGTGGGCACTTAACACGCGGGCAAACACAGACCGGCGCAATTCGAGCAAACATTCTCAATCTGCATATTCGCCCTCTCCAAAAAAAAAAAAGCCGCCGATAAATAACAATAAATTGTGTTTTTCTTTTTTAAGCGTGGCCCATCAGTGCGGCAATGGAGGATGAAATGATAATAAATGGGGACTATTAGAGGAATTACTGGCCATTAAGGGGAGCAGAGAGCCACAGTACAGCACACCTGTCAGCCCGCTCAAATTGAAACAAATGACCCTCGCCTCCACCGCCTATTATGCAGCTAACGAGGAAGATTTATTTATCATTATCGTCCTAATTCTTTCATTTGATCATCTCCGGCCCGCAATTTACCCCCCCCGAAGATTCCATTACATCATTTCCTGTTTGTAAAACACGCGGAAGGGGAAAAAAAAACAAAAAACGGCGAAGGTCGAGCACTGACCGCGGTGGAGGAACCCGGCGCGACGATTAGCCGTGATTACCGACTTGTTAGCGCGTACAAGCAGGTGATGTTTAGCGTCATCCTTATTGTGCAATCCCCCATTCCGGTCGCATGCGGGGAATATGATTAGCATGCTACTTGGCGTTTCCACTCTTGTTTTTCTTGGCTGCCAGAGTCGTGTTATTGGAGTTCTTTACAACCTCGTCTGAATAAACATTCGCCGGGTAATGCTCTGTGTAATTACTATGCAAAACCGTTCAATTAAATAACAAGAGATGCTACTGTGCTGCGCGGAAATCATATCGCGCAAACAAATAAAACCTTTTTTGATTGGCCTTTATCCCCCCATAATTGGGGTCACCAAGGCAATTGATCTTTGCCCTAACGGTTGAGTTTTTTGTTTTTTTTTATTGGCAGATGCCCTCCCAGACGCAAGCCTTTTCCTTAAGAAGTGAATTGCAGGCCCTCGTGGCTAGATTCCCTGTATATTAAAATCCCATCACGCTTAATTTAGCCATACACTTTTCTAATTCCCACAAGGTCAATCTATATAAGGCTAATTTGACTCTATCACTCCGGGCCTGATTGCGACTTCGCCCGCTGCGCCCCCCCCCCGCCCCCCTTCTCTCAGACTCACTCTGCTGTCATCTGGGCCACCAGGTCGAAAGACGCAAATCCGGCGTTGACGAAGTTGTCACGGTAGCGGCTCATCTTGATGGCGTCCAGCCAGTCCCCCACAGTGGTGAAAGTGGTATAGTCGGGCACACAGCGGTCAAGCAAGGGCTGAGAGACCCTACAATCGATAAGGGGATTGGGGGGGGGGGGAGGGGAGGGGGAGAAAGAGATAGAGAGGGTTAGGGTCTCGTGTGTCTGCCAGGCCAACCTCGCACCCAAAAAAAACGCCCCAGCTGAGTGCCACCTCTCCCCTTTCCTCTCCCCCTCCCTCCTCTCCTCGTCTCCCCGTGGAAGGAGCTGTGTGCAAGTGGGCAGAGCAGGACGGGGGGGGGCGGGGTCACTGTGGGGACTGGCTGGAGGCTTGGCTGGGTCCCCGTGAAGTGCATCAATTCAGACAGAACGCCAGTTTTGAATTTGACATTCAAGCTTTCACCCAACATCAACATAATGTGTGGTGTTTTAAAAGAGAAAGCAGTTCTCTTTATGGCGGCGGAATGGGACACCATTATGTGTCACATCCTCACAGAGATGGAGAGACATTTGGAAAAAAAAAAATGCTTTATAGAAATGTGAAAATATCTCTGCAGCGTAAACACAGATGCCTGTGTGTGGCTGCCTTATGTGCGGGGAAAATGTTGACTCAGCGACTGTGGAATGATCGCAACAAATGGGCTGAGTCCCCAAGTGTCCACACTCGTCTGTGATTCATGCAATGGTGATCGTGCACTTACTTATATATAGCTGCATACATAAAGACATGCAATCACTATCTAACGTGTTTGGCTTTTTGCACACCTGTTGACAAGCCAAAAGACCTTTCCATAAAACCCTGCTTTGATCAGATAGCGAGGCCACCATGCAAGTTTTAATAAGTCTGCGCTGCACGCAAGAGCAAAAGCGAGTGGGCGAACGTCTTGGAGGCATGCTGGTGACCGGGAGGTGTCTACTGAAGCAGGCAGGAGAAAGAGCACACTGTCTCTCCGCCGTGCTCTGCTGATCCTGTCATCCTTTTTTTTGATGGCATTAGATTCATTAACAATTTAAAGAGAAAAGACGAGGGTAAAAAAGAAAAATCCAGAAAGAGCCCGGAGTTAATAAGTCTGATACAGAGGCTCCATTGAGCAGTGTAGATGGAGTGATTTTTAATATGGGCCCGCGCTGGGGAGACCGAGGCCCCGGGGCTGTTGTTAGCGCACAACTCTGGCTTCTCTTAATAGAGCATTGTTAGGCATCTTTCTATAAAGTTGACTTCAAAAGGGTCCAGACAGTTGCTGGCCACATGTGAGCCTCGAGCGGGAGAGCAGCAGGGAGCGGCGCAGGAAAATGAGGAGAGGCTGCTAGTGTCTGGATTCAAGGTCAAAGCTACTTACTTTTTTTTCCCCTTTATACGACTTAAGTGAATATAGCTTGAATGCATATCTATAGAACTGCAAAAATGATTCATAGTGCTATAGCCTAGCAAACAAAAGAATGCGTAATGATGTGATGCTATCGGCTCTTTTACAGCATGAGCAGTAAAACGAGGAAAAAAGCCAAACCTGGGGCATAAACCTCGCCAAAGACACTATGCATACTTCGCACAAGCAAACACTGTAAATGCTCAACCCCCAAGACTACTAATTCAGGGGCCCATACTATATCAATAGAAATCTAAGTACAGTAGTTATGGAACGCATTACGTAATTTACTGACCCATTTGCCAACAAAACTATGTGAACTTTTTAAAGCTTTCTTAGTCAACTTGCCTTGTCCACACCTCACTGAGGACACGTATGCCGCACTTGCGCACGCACACGCTCCAATGGCAGCCAGGACTTTTCAGCAGGAGGCCATCTCTCTACTGGCCCGTTTAAAATCTTGTTAGAGGCTAATTAAAAGGCGCTGCCGTCTCTTTTTTGCGTCGCCTTAATCGAACTAATTAACTGCAAGCCTAATCTTCTAAGAACGTCACTCCACCGGCCAACCGAGACCCTCGCTTGCCTCCTGAGCCTACGCCAGGATTGTCTGGAGCCCTCCCCGAAGACACAAAAGACCCCGATGGCACGATGGGTAGGTAGGTCAACAGCCTCTAAATCCGTCTGCAACCTCGCCACTTTCCCTGTTCATTAGAAGACACTCGCGCGGAGGAAGATAAGGGCAACATTTAGATGTTATACAGAAGCAATAGGGCACAGCAGCTCCGGCTAAGTACTCCTGTCTACAGCGGAACATTATGAACGCCAAACAAGCAGAACCAGTTGCAAGAAACCGTTTAATTCTGGCCGTTTTCTGTACAAACCAGCATTGACGCAGAGTCAGCAAAAAGAGTCTGTTGTAATTTCTCCATCTGTGAGATCAATAAAGTACCATCTTATCTTATCTTATCTTATCTTGTACTGTACAACATCCTCAATGCTGTTTCTTGAAACTTTCAAGTTATGCACCGATCCAGCTTTTTTGCTTCTGATACCGATACTGGGGATTTGAGTATCTGCCGATATCCGATTTTAACCAATACCGAGAGATTTTTAAGTGGTTTTCGCTGAGTGAAAAAAGTCTCTTATCTCCATTGTGAGATCAATAAAGTCTGATCTTTTCTTGTCATGATGTTACAGATCAAATAGGGTGGGGGTGTCCAAACCTTTTTCACTGAGGGACAAGTACAGAAAAATATACAAATATACAAACAACTGGCCTCTATTCAAGTTAGCAAATTCAATAAAACGTTATCCATGCTTTTTAATTGAATATGCTTAAAGTAAAGTCTTCATCACAGCTTTCTATTAATGGATTTTCATTGGACACCCCTGAATCAGCCAATCAATGACATCTATTAATACACTAATGTAAAAACATCTAACAAGGATCACTGGACTTTCAACATTATCCTAGGTTATTTTATATTAATATAAACAGCTCACATATAGTGATCTGACCCAGTCTCGATTAGTTGCCGCTAGCTTTAGCATGCTGTCGGTAACCGCGGCATTTTATGCGGCGATCAAAAATAAGTTTGCGGTGGCTAAAAGTAACTCAGTGATTGAATTCTCCAGCTCCTTCGCTTAAAAATGATACAGCATGCTCATATTCACTTAGATTTGGGTGGAAGTTGTGTTTTAAAGGCTGCGAGAGCCAAAACTAGTATCGGTTCAGTATCAGATATTGATAGCTCATACCCGATATCATATTTTTTTCAGTATCGGCTCCAAAATCCGATGCCAGTATCAGTATCGGTGCATCCCTGCAAACAAATCCACCTGATTTTGGAAATGCTTTAACTTTTAACTGTCTTGCCTCCGCCACAAATTGCATTTTTATTAAAACTGGAGGTAATTGCACTTCATGTTGTTTTCTATCCAACCACAGCACCTTTACAACGGCCTCTGGGGATTCTAAGACAAACAGCGATGCACCTGAAAAGATCTGGTAATTGTCTAGTCTAATGAAACACGGCGGTTGTTAAGCTTTATTATTCATGGTCTATATTGAGATCTTTTTTTTTTTGGAGGGGGGGGGGGGTCTCTTACCCAGTTGACTGTGTGCTGTTGGTGACCACTTTGAGGCTGGCTGCGTTGCGAATGAGTTTATCCAGTGTGGCCACGATCTGGGTGAACTTGGGCCGTAAGTTCCTTTCTTTGACCCAGCAGTCCAACATGAGCTGGTGCAGCGCCGTGGGGCAGTCCATAGGAGGAGGCAGTCGATAGTCCTGCTCCACTGCATTTATCACCTGGGAGGGAGGACAGGTATCACAATCAATTCCAACGGCTGGGAATAGCGGGGGACAAGGACAAGACCGCATGGTACAGAAAGCAAAGTAGTAGGCAAACAGGCTATGGGCAAGAAAGTGTGAATATCAATGAATCCCCTTTGTTAGCTTCGAGGAAATGCTTCTTGTCTATTTCTGCAGATTAAAGTCAAGGCAGTGCCGCTATTTCTAACTGGTTGGGCTAGTGATTAATCTGCCGGGATATGTTAATTTCCTAGAAGATGTACACACACTATGCAAGAAAAAGTTACTTGCATTAAAAATATTTGACCTTAACTTCTTAACCCCCTCCTGAACTGAGCATGTTTTTCTCCAGTTTGGCTTTACCCAAGTCTAAAAGCTAGCTGAACTAGGGAAAATTCAGACGGGGTAAGAGGTTAATTTGAATACTTTTTGACTTGAATGAAGTGCTTTAATTTGAAGCGCAATGATATGTTTTTTTTTCTCAAGTTAAGGTGAGACACTGCAGGTGAATAGGGAAAAAATGTATATTTACAGATATCAATTTGAAACTTTTGCTGTAGATCACTGGCATAAATGTGAGAAAAAAATACATTGCAAGTTTTTTTTTTTATGTCATTTTATCTTTTCATATAAGAACAAGGTGTTTTATGCCTAAAAATGCCCCAAATTTCCCATCTTTTCAGCAACGAAATCTGAATAATGGATTGAGCTACATCCAAATTTATGGTTTCATTTTATCGATAAATGAGTTGCCAAGACTTTTTCAGAGGGGATTTTGGATTTCTTGTTTTAAAATAAGCTGTTTTTTTAGTGGAAAAATGTGTAAAAACGTAATATTCGCCTTTTTTTTTTGACATTCACAACTCAATAAATAGGGCTAGGGATTAAATAATAAAAAATCCCTCTGAAAAAATCTTCCAAATATTGTTCAGTCCAAGGCTGGAAAATGTGAAGTCTTTAGGTCCTACTGACGTGGACATAGTGTCGCCACAATGACAGAAAAATGTGTTTGGAGAAAAAGGCCTTTGAAATTGCATTCTCCCATATAAGTCTATGGGGGAACATTGAATCAGCGCAATATTTAAACATGTTATTGTGAAGATTAAGCATATTTTCTGTTTCTGGGTGAAAGCTTATATGTTCAGAGACCAATTAGGCCCAAAACCTGAAAACTGAAAAAATTTAGTTTTGCCTGTAGAGTCTCAATGATACTGGCAGATTTGTTTTTACTCAACTCAAATCAAAGGCACTTATGTCTTGATGCCTTTTTTTGTTTTTTGCCGTGTAGACACTTACATCTTGATTGCTCATGTCCCAGTACGGCCGCTCCCCGTACGACATGACCTCCCACATGACGATCCCGTAGCTCCACACGTCGCTGGCCGAGGTGAACTTCCTGTAGGCGATGGCCTCGGGGGCGGTCCAGCGGATGGGGATCTTGCCTCCCTGGGGATATGCGAATGAGTAGGTGAGCATGAAATACTGGAGGGATGGAAGCACGGACACGGGTCACACACACATACGAGAGGGGAAGAGAGAGGGTGAGTCAAGGAGAAACACAAGGGTCCACTCACAAGGTTAGTACGGTTACAAAACATGGTATGAGCGTATGAACAAATACATGGACTACAGCGTCTCTGCGTACAAATAGCACAGTGTGTTTCTGTTTTTTTCGCTCTCTCTAACAAAAGCTCCGTAGTTCCACGAATGCAGCGCCCGGCTTACCAGTGAGCTCGTGTACGTGGGGTCCGTCGGGTCGTCCTCCAGGAAGCGCGACAGGCCGAAGTCGGACACTTTGCACACCAGGTTGCTGTTGACCAGGATGTTGCGGGCGGCCAGGTCTCTGTGCACGTAATTCATGTCCGACAGGTACTTCATGCCTGCTGCTATTCCCCGCAGCATACCCACGAGCTGGATCACCGTGAACTGACCATCGTTCAACTGGGGGGAAGAGGACAAAATCATGTTAGGAATTACGTCTCTTTTTCTTTTTGGTGTGACGACAGGATTCAGAACAGCAATTGAACCACTTAACCTCCACCCACACAAGCACATTTTCTACAGTTATTATCCAGGTGTCCAGGCATTGCCCTAATCTAAAAGCCAAAGTCGAATTAGAGATGAAAACGAGATGTAAATGAGGATGAAAAAGCTACCAAAACGGCAACAAAGACGGCAAAAAAAAGGGATAAAAAAGTTACCCCCCCAAAAAACACAAAATAAAGGAACGATAAAGTGACGACAGCGCAGCAACAGTGCATGGAAACACAAGGAAAAGTCTTCGATCAGTCAGTGTTGTAGGTCTTAGCTTTTAAATGAGGTGTTACACTGGCCTGCAGGCTGAAAGAAGTTTTTAGATCTGGGTAAAGCCAAACTGGAAGGAAAATGTGCTCGGTTACAGTGAGTGTTAGTAAGAGGCTAACATCTTAACCCCCACTTGAACCGGGCATATTTATATACTACAGTTCGGCTTTACCCAAATCTAAAAGCTTCTTGAAAAAAGTGTCAAAATAGTAACAAAAAAGCAACAAAAAAGTGACAATAACGTGACAAAAACATGACAAAAAAGCATCAAAAAACTGTCAAAAAGCGACAAAAAAGTGACAAAAAAACAAACAAAAAAATGACAAAAAAGTGACAAAAAAGGGACAAAGAAGTGACATAAAATCGAAGGAAAAAAAAGTGACGGCAATGTGTGGAAAGAAATTAATTTAGACTTAGGATTTTGCGTAAGCGACATAGGTTTGACAAAAAAGCGTCAAAAAAGTGACAAAAAGCGACAAAAAAGTGACAAAAAAAGCAAAAAAACAAACAAAAAAATTACAAAAAAGTGACAAAAATGTGACAAAGAAGTGACATAAAATCGAAGGGAAAAAAAATCAAAGAAATTGAAAGAAATTAATTTAGACTTTTGAGTTTCCCTAATAAAAAATTACAGTGAATATCAGTATAAGTATGCAAATAATCCTTTCCCATCTTTTTTCCTGTTGAGAGCAAGAACAAGTAACGTGAAGTGCCCGAATGCACAAATTGCTTTATTCTAAATGTTCACTCACCCTCAAGAAAGAGTCAAGCGCTCCGTTCTCCATGAACTCCGTCACGATCATGACCGGCCTGCTCTTGGTCACCACCCCCTCCAGGCGGATGATGTTGGGATGGTCAAACTGGCCCATGATGGAGGCCTCGGACAGGAAGTCCCTCCTCTGCCGGTCGGTGTAGCCCACTTTCAGAGTCTTGATGGCTACGATGATCTCCCTTCGGCCCGGCAGCTTGAGGCGACCGCGGCACACTTCGCCAAACTCCCCTGTGAGACGAGCCCAACGTGGGGGACAGGCCGAGGAGCAATGGACGGACAGACAGAAAATAGAGAGAGAGAAAAGGGGGAGAGGGAGAGAAGCCATGATGGGAAAAAAAAGTGGAGGAGAGTGGGGGGAGGGGGAGGGAGGGGGAGAGAGGGGACAGTTAACTGGTTAGAACCAAGGAGCAAGGGAAGGGCTTAGCATAGGTGGGGTGGCATTTTACTTTATTTAAGGGGGTATAGAGGAAGGGCTGCGAAATAAAGCCAGGACTCTATAGGCCACTGTCAAGGAGATGATGGTGCTTGAGTGGGGGTGGGGTGGGGGAGAGACATACTGTGCATTTGGTGCTGTTAGGCAATGATAAAACACAAAAAAGGCTGGCATGAGGCGTAATGATGGCAGGTGGGAGGATTTAGTGGCGAAAAGCATGGGCGAAGCTAATGACAATGTCTTAAAACAAAAACAAAAAGGAAAGAAAGAAGCAGAAGAAGAAGAAGAAGAAGAAGAAGAAGGGGGGGGAGAGAGGAGCGACTATGCTTCAGGGTGGCCGGAGTAGCGAGCGCATGAGGAGGAGAGAGGAGGAGAGAGCAGCTTGGGCGTCCTGGGAGTCGAGGAGGACATTTTGCCTTTAGAGTCTACCACCAAGCGTGTGCAAAAAGTGCAAAAAAAAGAGAGTAGCAGCGGATTTTTGGGGGGGAGGAAATTGTGATGAAGTGATGATGGAGGGATTGATTGATTAAAGGAGGGGCAGAGCAGAGGGAGGGGGGACACGGGGAAGGGGGGAGGGGGAAGGGGGGAGGACAGGGGGTTGAGGACTTGTCACTTTTTAAGGCGATTGCTGGGAAGCAACGGTTTTCAAGTAGCAGTAGTAGCCTCAGCAGCAGAAGAGACGGGAGGTTGTTGTAGTAGAAGTAGTAGTAGCAGTAGCTTTGGTAGTAGTAGTAGCAGAAGCAGCAGCAGGAGCAGGAGGTTCCCGTCTCTGCCTTCACAACGGCCTCAGATACATTTCTAACAACTCAACGTGACCTTTCCTGCAGCCCATGAGCAGAAATATTATTCAGTAATTGTATACATTTGATATATTTAGTTCTGTATACCAAAAGATCAATCAATCACTACAATCAAATTAACTTTAAAAAGGGACACACCCACATTGTGCACAAAATCAAAGTACTTCAAGTGTTCCCAGTTTGCCACTACTTAGTGGGCAGGGCCAGAGTTCAATCCTGGAAGAGTGTGTATTCCATCTGTTAAAATGGATTGTGTGAGTATTGAGAATAGTCTTGTATTTTCTCCTGTATTTCAACTTTTTTTTCCCTTTATATGGCATTATCTTACATTCATTATTTAACCTCTTAACCCCCACCTGAACCGAGCCCATTTTCTCCAGTTCGGCTTTACCCAAATCTAAATGTCAAAATAGCAAGAAGAAAAAAAATGGGGATAAAAATACAACAAAATAAGCGACAAAAAACACTATTAAAAAGTGATGAAAAAGCACCAAAAAAAAGAGCCACAAAAAAGCAAGAAAGAAGCAACAATAATCGCAACAAAAACGCAATAAAAAACGCGACTAAAAAGCATCAAAAAGCAAGGAGAAAAAGTGATGAAGAAAGCAAAAAAAAGTCTACAAAAAACACGACAAAAAAGAGTCAGATGTGACAAAAAACACTATTAAAAAGTGATGAAAAAGCAAAAAAAAAGAGCCACAAAAAAGTAAGAAAGAAGCAACAATAATCGCAACAAAATCGCAATAAAAACACGACTAAAAAGCATCAAAAAGCAAGGAGAAAAAGCGATGAAGAAAGCAAAAAAAAAGTTGACAAAAACACGACAAAAAAAGAGTCAGATGTGACAAAAACGCCTTTAGATTTGGAGAAAATGCACTCGATTCAGGCGGGGGTACGAGGTTAAAAACAAACATACAATAGGAACACAGATGTATGTTTATTTTTCTTTGCATTGCAGTGAGAAGCTCGTCATTTCATCCTTGGGAAATGACTTTCTTTGTGCTGCCACAAACATTCCACACAGTCCACTTCTCAGTGTTTGTGTCATGAATCTATTCTCTAAATCGATCTGCATACAAACTGTAACTGCTCATTCCAGGATTGAACTCCACTTTAGGGACAGATATAATAATAAAAAAACAGTGTTCCACACAAAAGGAAAAGTTCTACTTACTATGCAAACTGCATAGCATCAAAGGGGTGCTACCACTGGGAGTCAAGCTAACTCAAAAGCTACACAATTTAGCACTCTAATCACAGAACAGTGTCTATTCAAAGGGGGTGCCTAGCAGGGGACAGGTGAAGGGATAGAAGGAAGGGGGGGGGGGGCGGAGATGAGCACGAGCGATGAATTGAATCAAAGTACCGCTTGGTGTGAAGTCCTCTAACGGAATGGCCTGGAGGTGACTAGCAGCCTTCCCCCTGTAGCTCAGGAGCTTGGGTGGGTTACCTGCGCCGATGACCTCCTCGATCTTCACGCAGGAAACATCGATCTCTTTGGCAAACTCGCGCACTGCCTCGTTGGGGTCCTCATAGGTGAAGGGGTCAATGTAGACTTTCATGCCCGGCGTTACTATGGGGGATTCAGTAGCGAGAATTGGGGAAAGTGAATCGATGCGGCCAGAGTAAACTTGATGATCTAACACCAGATATACATCCCAGTTAACATTGTGCGGCAACATTTCCATACAGTTAAAGTCATGAACAGACAATGTCAAGAGGAGGAAAGAAACAGGTACTAACAAAGGCATCCATACTATCGATAGCATCAGTAGTGTTAGTGTTATAAGAAGTATTAGTATTAGTAGCAGTGTTAGTCAAGTAGAAGTTTCCGATTTCGCCTTCCCTCTCTTTACATTGCTGTAGATACAATATAATTAGTGGCATGCACAATGGTAAAGTCCATGCTTGCAGATTATCAAGGCGCCTTTTTCAGCTGAGAGACTTACTATATTGCTGCAGTTTCTCTGTGTACTCTGACTCGGAGCCATTCCTCTGCTTCCTGTAGAGACGTTTGGAAACACAGACTGAGTGACTTTGACTCCACACAGCATGGTGCAAATAAATTTTGAAGACAAAAAAAGACAAAAAGTTGAAGGCTCATCGCCGCATTAACGGAACACAATGTGCCCTGTGCGCGGCGGGTACGTTTCTAGCGCCGTATCAGTGCCCGGCTGCTGAATCATTTATTTAAAGAGACCAAGTGAAATAACAAAGTCAAAGCCATTCTGAGATGAGGTAAAGCAGCACAATGCAGCACAATACGGCATTCTCAGGTCCTCAATAATCATATTCAGTGCGATGAAAAAAAAAAATCGATCAGATCGCGTCCCATTCTCGCATACGGACCGGGCAAGAGTGTGCGGCAACAGTGATATGGGGGGCGGGTTGTAGAAATTACATGTTAATGCGCCGCCTTTGTTGTCTAACCACTATCCAGGGCAATAATACCCGACGGTGCATTTGCATCTCATCTCAAATTCTAATTTAAGTTTCCGGAAAAAAAGAAAAAAAAATATGCCGAATCTGTGTTTTTGTGTTATTGCTGCTTCCTCTATGGCAGTCCAAGAGCGAGCACAGGCTTACGGGACCCGGAGAGAGACACAAGAAATGTAAGGGAAGAGGAAGCAAATTATTATTCAGCGTAGCATGACCGCTGCCCACGCTTGTCAGCCACTGTCTGAACCGGCTCTTGGATGGGACCCAGTGGGCGCTATTGTATATGCATAAGGTGGACGCACACACTAACGCACACACACACAGACACTGCTTGACAATTGAAGGCTATAGCGAAAAAAAAAAAAAAAAAGGAAGTTATTAGCTGATGCGATGTCATTTTTGGAGTTGGGATTTTCTGTCAATTGGCGCGGCGGACAGGGCGGCATCTGGGGTTTCTTTGTGGTCAGGGAAACAGTTGATTGTGAGCACAGGGACATAAGGGCGAGGCTATCAGGCCCAAACATCTGCTCCACCAAGCTGCGACCGCACGGCGAGGGATAAATATTTCTTGGCCCAAGGATGACAACTATTCAAAGATTCAAAGAGCTAATCTGGCATTTAGCGCATTCGCGGAAGACACTGCGGTCCGCCGAGGCATTTTTTGTATGGCGGCTGTAGGACAAATAAACATGACATTTAAATAATCAGGAAATGTTCTTTCTCGCTTTTGCCTGCTCGAAAATCTCATATGTGTTTCCCTGTGGATGGTGTATTTTCGTACCTGAGGCAAACAATGGCAATGACCACCACAGCAATGATAAAGACAAAAGTCGCCGTAATTGATCCGACAATGAGCGGCCACAGCTCTTGCCATGTCTTTGGTGGATCCGCTGAAAAGAGAAGAGAAGGTTGTTTAGAATGAAAAAGGTAATCGCAAAGTAATCGTGGATAAGTAGGCGATAACAAATTTGAAGTTCGATATATTGAGGCAGGAAAGTATCGCGATAAACTATATTATTGACTCTAACGATACTAGATACTGTCAACTCTAAGGCATGAAAATGACAGAAAATACCACACAAGCTGCAATAAACATGAAATAAACTGTAGGAGAAATAGGGGGGAAATGCTAGTAGATGTACAGACGATAAACATCGAGCCCAGAAATATATCGTTTATCTGTTATTTATCAAAAGATGAGTCGATATAGTAATCATCGCATCAGCCCTATGGAGAAGTAGAGGATACTTTGGCCTTATGACGGCGTTAAGCACTTTTTTCTATTCGGTATCATTTCCAAATGTACAAATAGAGATAATTATTCCACTTTTTCCTCCAAACTGTTTCACTCTCTTTGCCTGGCCGCCTATTCCAGAAAATACACTTGCATAATTGAAACCATTGCGCTGCTGAGGCTCCGTATCTGAGTCCTCATCTATTTTAAAATTAATAGATAGATATCTGCTCTTAAATAATGCAATTCGCAAGATGTCTTTGCATAGTAATGAATACAGATAATGAGCTAAACTCAACCTGATCAGAATATTTTCACAACCTTTTTTTTTTTGGGTGGGGGGGGGGGCCAAGCTGTTTTATGATAAAAGGCGCAAAAGTGCGTCTTTGCAAATCCCAAATATCCGGGTATGAATAATGCATACTTTGGAGGTTGGTGCTGAAGTCGGCCGGGATGCTGTATCGGCCGTAGCCTGCCACCGTTCGGGCCCGGACTTGGACCACATAGGGGGTGCCCGCTTTGAGGCCCTCGATGCGGGCGTTGCTCCTCTGCGCGGTCATGGTGTGGGCGATCGCTTCACCTTGATCCTAGGAAAACGCAGAGAGAGAGAGAGAGTGGATGAAAACGCGACATGGGATTGGAGTCTGTGTGCAAGTATTCGTAGAGCTGGTCTTTCCGCAACTAGAGCAGCGACTATACTTTTGTAAGACACAGAGTCCACAGTGCGGATAAGAGGTAAGAAACAAAGGTAGCATTATCAATGGACAAAGCATAATGAAAACATAAAACAGCCAGGGAAGATAGGGTAGCGGAACAGCTAATTAGGGGAATGCGATCACACAAGAGCACAAGAAGAAAAATGCGGGGAATTTCGGCGGGTTTTATCAGCAGAGGCATTGTTTCCGCGCTCTCGGAACAACATAAATAAAACGCGGAGCGAGATCAAATTAGCCAACGACAACAACAACAACAACAACAGCGCTGCGGCTTACCTTTTCATGGTACTTAATCTCATAGTCCAGAATGATCCCGTTGGGCTTCTCTGGGGGCAACCAGGACAGACTCATGGTGCTCGCTGTGGCCGCCATCAGGTGGACTGTGGGTACTGCGGAGGGCGCTGCACGGGACAAAACACAACATCTCGGTCAGAACGCGTTTCCCATGGCGCGGCAGCCCATTCATATTCGATGGCCATTGTCTATATGCATGCGAGCCCAAATCCAGTTTTTGAAGCGATTCCTTGAAAGGATCTATGTCCGATGGTTAGTATGCAGAACCATTCCCCCCACTAATGCTCAGACTGTCCCCTCCCGGAGTCCTTGGGGAGGGAGGGAGGGAGGGAGGGAGGGAGGGAGGGATGTCTAATTCTCCCGCGACGCGAGAATAGAACGGCAAAAGTGACAAACAATCTGCGATACATTCGTTTTTTCCTACAGCCGCGGGCTATACCGCACGCATATAGCAGCAGCAGCTCCAAAATATTCTACTGTGGTATATGAAATAACACAGGCGCTGTAGCTGTACCGCAACACCTACCTATAGGATTTTTGCTCAAAAATGTGCGCGTACTGCATTGAAGTAATTCACAGGATGTACTTGTAAAGACCATGATCTGTGGGCAAACAATTAAACATGATCCTCCCTCAAATTACACAGAGCCTGTTCACTAAAGATGAGATTGGAAGATTATCCCGCTAAAGGTCTGTAAGAAGTCGCCTAATATGCTGCCCGCCCTTGGGTCTTACTTTTCATGACTCAAATATTGCTTATAGGTTTGTTTTGCCTTTTAAAAGGAAATAAATCCGACATTAGTAGTGGTATTGACAACAAATAATAGCAGCAGAAGTATAGTGTAGTTTTAGGCAACTGTACATGCTTGAATAACTTCTTCCACCTTGGTTGCTTGGTGTCATGTCGCCTACTTCTTTACTCTCAACTGTCCAGTGGTGTCTTTACTACTCTTGCTTTCTTTCAAAGTCAGCTTTTCATCTCTCCTCCAGGCCCCCCATCTCCACGAGCCCCCTCCCCACCCCCCCCACCCCTCTCACTCTCACTAGTTTTGTTAAAAGCTTTTTAATCCCCAGTTTTTCCAGTCCTTTTGATCCTCCCTTTGCGTTCCCTTTCCCTGCCTCTCCGCTGCTTAAGTTTGTGGCTCGGCACCCTTCTATCCCGCTCCCTCGGCTTTCGCTGCGCCCCTCATTCTCCCCCCGCTAGACAATGCTCCCCGGGACAAATCCCCTGGTTACTCGAGCCAGGGGATTAGGGGGTTCCTCTGCTGGGACGAGAACTTGTGTTAGCTGTGGTAGGTGGGCCTTGAAGCTTATCACCCCCGTTGTATTTATTTTGCTTCTTAAAAGGTGAGTTTGCATGTCGGAGATGGTCTGCGGACTACAATCACGGGGATAATCTGATCACAGCTGATGCTCCTTTGGCCCCTTCCTCCCAAAGCTAGTTTTTTTTTTTTTTTCAGTGACCTCTCAAGCAGGGATTCTCGGGCTTTTCACACCATGTGCCACCCCGGGAAAAAAAAAAAAAAGCTTTTCAAGTGTAATCTTTATTGGGCGGGTATGAGCCTAAAACTTGACCAAGTCTTTATTTAGAACAAAATGGCAAACAAACAAACTTAAAGGGAGACATTGCATTGGGCCTGTCTCTCTCGAAACATATAAACTTTTACCCGGAAACAAAGAACTCTTCACTATGAGGTGTTTGACTATTGCACTGATTCAATAGAATTGCATGGGAAAATGTAAATTCAAGGGTCATTTTCTCAAAAATACATTTTTCTCAAATAGATTTGCATATTCCCCGTTTAGCAGTGCCTACATACATCAAATTGAACAATATTTTGGAATAAAACTCGATTTACTGAGCAATGAACACCCCAAAACAAGGTGAAATGTGATATTTCTTTGAATAATAGCTAAGCTTGTTCAAATACAAGATATCCAAAACTCCATCTGAGCAATCTTTGTAGCTGTTATAAATCAACAAAATAAAACTATGAATACAAACCCAACTCCATCCATTATCATGATATTTGTTCTTATTCGGTTGTCAAGAATATTGGCAACTTTGGCCTTATTTTGAAACAACAAATTAAAGGAAACTTATAATATTATAGCAAAAGTCTCAAATTGATCTCTCTCAAATGAAATATTTCCCCCCATTCACCTGCAGATTCTCGCCTTAAAGGGACTAGATGCAAGTTCGCCATTTTATACTCACTACTGCCAACTCAGGCCATATGTGTAACTGCACCTTCTATATTAAGCTCGTGCATGACGGCAATTCGGGCCCAAGTGACACATTTTTGAGTGACCGTACAGGATTTTAGAGGCAGTTGTGGTGAACAGGTCTGGGCTCATTCTACACATTAGGACATGGCTGGAACATGTAGGGGGAGGAAAATACATCATTTTAACATTTTTAAACTCCCTATAGTCCCTTTAAATGTGACTCAGGTCTGAATGAGAACGAAACCGAGACTAATGAGGGTCTTTAACCAAACTAGGACTAGAGCAGGTTTCAATCAGGTCTATTCAGAACTAACCTATAGAGCTAAAAACCAGGACTAATCCAGTTACAAATAAACCCACGAGTACCACCAGTGGTCCCTGATCGAGAACCACTGACCTATCGCGCACGCATAGCTCGCTGTCAGCCTCACTGCCAGTCCGCATGAAGCACAAAAGCCCGCAGACCCACATCCTGAGTCCACTATGGGGTCCTAACAGAAGGCGTTTGAAAGAGGCGAGAAGACAGAGAGGGTAAAGGTGAGGCGGACCGGGCCGAGAGGAGACAAGAGAAATGATGGGGGGGGGGGGGGGGGGTTGGTGCAATAGATAATCCTGGTTGTGTGTGTGTGCGTGTGTGCGAGGCAGGCCCAAGAACAAATTTAACTTAGTGACTAAACACATCCATCACAATGTAAGAAACCAGGGAGACCGCCTCAAAAGAACAAAGCCTGTTAAAGTGGGCTGAACAACACCGCAGGCCTTATCTGCTTAAGTGATATTGTATGGAGTCTGCAGCCGTACGGGGTGTTTTGGATCTCTGTTGAGGTGGTTTGGACTCATACAGATAACACCCTTTTCCTAATGTACTTTTTTTACACTACACAGTTGACTTTTACTGCAAACAAACCTCCAAACTGCATCTTACACTACAAAAAGTAAATCTCAAGCATTGGCTTAAATGACTTGAATTGAGGAAATGTATCTTGTTTTGAGCGGTTTTCACTCATTTAGACACTTTTCCTGATCGGAACGAGTTTACTTTGCTTGTTTGAGGACATTTCAGACCAGTTTTAGGGTAAATCTCGCTTGAAATAAGAAAGTAAAATTGCCAATGAGATAAGACCAATTTTCTTACCCCATTGGCAAAGAAAATGACCTGAAATAAGGATGAAATGTATCGAAACGAGTCAGAAACATCTCAGAACAAGTGAAATAATCCAGGACAAATGCCCAAGAACTTGTTAACTAGTCAAAACAACTAAAATTTGGATTATTATGCTCAAATTGAGATGTTTATACTGATCTGGTTAAATACTTTTTGCAGTGTACCTTTCTGTTGAGTATTATGTGCCTTTCTACTTCATTATATCACACATATATCATATATATATCATATTGTTTATGGTTTTGGAACATCAGTTCATTCGGGTCATTTGAAGAATTGGAGAATTGGAGTATTAGAGGTCTGAAAATGCCTTGAGCGATGATTAATGTGTTTAAGTTTGGCAAACACATAAAGACTTGAATTGCATTTTCCAATAATTGGCCTCGTTGCAATAGTTGGTAGCGGTGGGTTGCGGTTAGTGGGCAGCTCTTGGAAGCTTCCTGTATTTGAAGCTAACTATTGGTATTTTCAGTATTGTGTTGGTACCGCAGTGCAGTGTAGGCGTGTGAAAAAAAAGAGTTTTTCGAAGCTCATTCAGAAGAATTTTCTCTATCCATATTCAAAGAGAAACATGAAACACTCTCAACCCACACAGACCAAAACAATGGCCACCGCTTTTCTTTAAGACCTACATACTTTTGATCGCATTGTCCTTGATAATCTCGCGCTCCCGTTTCGCCGCCAGGGAACCTTACCAGCCTGATTGGTCGTGATGTTGACGGTGGAGAACTGCGGCGTGTAGGGACTCTTGTTGGAGACGCCGTTCACCGCCTGGATCTCGAAGCTGTACTGGGTGTGGGCTTGGAGATTGCGGACGGTCACGCGGCGCTGGGTGAGCCCGAGGTGGCGAGGCGAGATGTCCACGTTGTCGTCACAGCGGGTGCACATCCCCCGCTCGGGCAGGCACTTCTTGCAGATGAGATTGTAGAAAATGTCGTCGCGGCCGCCCAAATCGCGCGGGTCGCTCCATTCCAGCACCAGAGAGGTTTCGTTGACGCTGGAGATGACACTGCGCGGCTGGGACGGAACGGCTGTAATTGGAACGAGATTGAATGTAAAATGGCCTTGTACGATAAATGTAAATAACTATGCTTCGGCGATAATAGAGGGATGTGCCAGTTTACATGTAATTATCTAGGCATTCAGTGTCTACGGCTGTCAACATAATACAAGAAATATCGCACACTGACGCGCTAATGCATCTTTTATGCGTTCACTTTTCAGCTTTTCAGATGAGAGCATGAGTTAGAATTTGAATGCCATTGTATGCAGGAAGTTCTCGGGCACAGAGTGACAAACTACTGGCGGAGCTAGGCTAAGTTTTATCCAATTAAAACGGCCTTATCTCCGGATAACCTGCTACAGACACACAAAAAATCCTTTCGAATATTCAATAGTATTTCTGCCTATACACTAAATGTCTTTGAAAAAATGAAAAGTTGCAGAAAAAACGAAGATATTTGAATTACGAAAGAGATAGGCATTCTGGTAGAAGGCAGTTGGGGAAAGGGGTGTAGGTTGATAAGGCTGAAAGGATACCGCTGGGAAAGCTAGCAGATTTGTTTGCTATCTCCACAGCACGGTGAGAACAAACCCCTGAAGGCTGATAAAAGGCTACGGCGGCTACAACTCAAAGAGGGAAGTCTGGCAGGACATGGTTTACTGTAGGAGTTAATTTTTTATGGCAGTCAATGTTGACTCGGGCTTGAGTTGTTAGAGGGCATCATTTCGAAAGAAGAAGGAGAAGTGCATGTAAATGAATTCTTACTGGTGCAGGGAGATTCGGGCGGGTCGGCGTCTGAGCGGTAGTAGCCGTTCCGACAGGAGCATATGCTGGCTGCTCCTGAGGTGGCACGGCTGTTGGCAGGACACGGAAGGCAGAAGCCATCCCCCTGTTTGGATTTGAAGGTTCCAGGACTGCAGGCTAGAGAATGAGATGGAGGGGGAAAAAAAAGCAATAGTGTGAGCTTTCAATGTGTCTCTGAACCAGATGATATGGGCACAGACTGGCATGAGATTTTCACAATGGACGCTCTCAGTTTCTCCGTTTAACACCTGGAAATGAATTCTTCCTTTGTCCACAACCTTTACACATGACTATATACACCGTTCGGCCAATTTTAGTCTGAAAACTTTAGCGCACAAGCTGGGGATGTGTGCACATGCAAATGATGTGTTTTTTCCATCTCCACATGCTCCCTGTGCACTCTCTGCTTCGCACTAATGGCCTGAGCGCTGTGTGCAGAAGTAAAGGGGCTTTAAAGCAGCCTGTCGCTGTTTGCATAAACCAATGCTCATGTGAAACGACTGTCAGCCCACATCATCAGCACAACCTTCAGAGCCACAAGGCTGGCATGAGGCTTTCATCTGGATTCTGCTTTAAGGAAATACATATAAATAAATATACAGCTGCCAAATCAGACACATAAAGACTAATGATCTATGCATATTTATAAACTACACCATTTAAACGTATTTTTCCACATTTCTGCTATTTACTAAGATTATTTTTTTTGCTTGCATGCAACACACAATTATTGTGAGAAGTTGCGGTACTACTAGGTCAAAACCATGGGGTCTCTAACCTTTTTTCTCCCCTATGTTATTTTTCCTCCCTTTTTAAGGTAACAGATTCTGTCCAAAGTGTGAAAGGAAAACTCTATCCAAGCCACTCCTGATTTGTTGACCTACTGGCACATTTAGCCGTGTTTGTCCTTGTGAGTGATATATATTCTCTCTGGTTAAAACGGGTTGGAGGTCACATCCACAGCAGACGGCTTCTGGCTTCTGCTGTTTTCTCCTTTTTTTTCTAAGTTCAATATTAGCACTAGCGCGGTGGCTGACAGCAACGTGTACATTAGCGCGGAGAGTGTTTGCTCGGGCACCATTAATCAGACCCATCCACACCACTGGCTAACAGGAAGGGCGGCTTTATAGACAGATAAGATATCCTTCGGCCTTTAACAGGTGGGAGAATCGCCCCCTTCTCTGCCACAGAGACGTATGGGTTCATTTGAGTTCGTGTCACCGGGGTAAACGGCGAGCTCTGTTTTTGGACGTTTGGCCTTAGTGGAAGACATTGAATAAACTGTTGGGCCATATAGTAGCTGTTTATTTCAGGGACTTGCTTATAAATCACATTGGGCCAGCTACATAGATACAGACGGCATCTTTGGAATTGCCCATATATGGTCACGTTCGAAGCAGGCAGAGGAGGATGACAAAGAAGAGGGGAAAAAAGTAAACTTTCTCCCATTACTCCACCATTACTTAAATAAATGTTTAATTATAAATACATGTTTCAACTACATTAAGACACACGGACATGAGAAAGGAGCGAAGAAGTTCAAAGGTTAAAAAAAACGGACAATGCTAACCAGGAAGCTACAATAGCTGCATGCGACACATGTTAGCGTTAGCAACGGGTGACGTTTCTCGCTTCTACTGAACAATTCCCTGTGAAAATTAATCCACATGGACCCGATTTTGGCTTGACTTTCTTTGTGTGCGATAAATATGTTTATAGTCCGCCAGAAACCGGCTAAAAGGAGTGAAAAATTGTGATTTCCATGAGAGGTTTTCTTCCCGCTTTCTTGTATGACTTGTTGCCATCTGTATCCATACACTGTAATCTATTTTAAGAGCAGTACTAAGTAACTCATGCCCCTACAGGCCATGGGCGGCACTGCAGGTGTCGGAACATGTTGCGTTTTTTTTTTTTTTACTCATTAATTGTCTGTGAGAGTAAATACTACGCTGACAGAAAAGACAAAGGGAGAGAGGGATATTGTACATGCAATTACACAATGGAGATATTTTTTTCACTCAAACTTGGCTGTAAATACTGTTTAAGTGGCGCTAGCCCGCAGTTAGCTTTGCCTGTTAGGTTAGCTTCTTCTTCGTGATTCTTTTAGTATGTATTGTGCCTCCACCTCGGTGGCAGAGAAAGTTGCAATTGTGGTTTCCTGGCCAGAGACACCAGGGGGAGATGAAAGACCCCCCAATCATTAACACTTGTATTACCCCAGTAATATAATTAATGTAGTAAGACAAATGCCATAACAAACACAATGCTTTTGAGATGGAAAACAAACAAAACATCACTCCAGGTATGTTTTTATAATATGGACCTAGTCTATTTTTCTCATTAACTTGGTATCCTCTTTGTTTATTAAGGTAGCGTGTTTTCAGTTTTCTCCTTATGTTACTTGCAGGCGTAACATTAAGGGCCATTACGTTATTGGTGGTTACAGGGTCATTCTACTGCTTTCAGGAACCCCCATAGAGGAACCACTGCCTTTTGAGGGGAGCGTAAAAAAAAAGAAAACAAGAGTCTAAAGTTAAGGCAGGAAGAGGTGGAAAAGGTGGGGGCACGCAAAATGCTAATCCTGCCCCGACCCGCCGCTCCCTCCCCCCGCTCCTCCGTGTCTTCTCCTCTCATGCAGAACATAGAGCTTAAGGAACTGATTAGAATGTATGCTGAAATTGGAAAAGTGTGGAGCAGGGAGGAAAGTCGAGAACATTGGGGCGAAAATGTGCCGCGGTAACGGGTATAAGAGGAAGAATGGTGGCGGTGGTGGTGGGGGGATAACAGGCTCGTCAATTAATATTAATGCAGCCATCCTTACAGTAACTGTGGTGGCGTATTAATGAGAGCAACAGCCTTGAGACATAAGGGAGCGGATGGTGGAGGCAACGCGAAGAGGGGAGGCTGCAATATGCAAAAACAAGGGCGGTAAAGTATAAAAATCTTAGGCATGACTGTGTTATTTATGCTCATGTAGGGTCAATTACACGCGGTGGGCGGTACAAATAACTTGTTTTAGGTGATTCTTTAATGATGACGGCATTTACCACTGACCTATTGAACATCCTTTGATTGCTGTAATAATGGCTGGATAAACTAGGAAAGACAACTAATTGTGATTTTCCTGTCAATCATTTTAATTGCGAATGGATTTGTGATTTGCGTTTTAAATCGAGGTTTAACGGTGCGCATTTTAGACATGTCTAGAGTTCTGAAGGACTGGAATCTGAATTGCATATTGAATAAGTAATGCAAGAAGCATATCAGAAGAGGTTTTTAGACACAGGGCTAGCAGGTTTTATACACAGGAAGTCTCCATGGAGATAGTTGTTTGTTTGGAGAACATCGTAATACAGTACCAAAACAAGTCTGATGTGATCCATGACAAAGATGTTTGCAGAATATGTTTAGCATTGAATGAACCTTTCCTACCACCTATAGTATATTTTAGGATATTACAAAATGTCTTCTCAGAGATTAAAAAAGCCCTAGTTTGTTTTAGAAGAACCAAGTATATTTATCTCAAGAGGTTCCAGTCGAGCCTTGATTAGAGTGCGTTTTATCTGGCGACGGTCATCAGGGCTTTCACCTTGAGCTGTCACTGGCCAAACAAATGACTTTTCAATCGTGTACGCCGTGGTCCTACACTCTTTCACTAAAACACACATCCTGACCGGCCACGGTTCCACCTGCCATTAGACTTATCATCACAAGTCGACCAGATTTCTTTCAAGCAATTTTCTCACGCAAAAGGAATTTATTTTCCTCATCTCAGCCTTGATTCTTTCATCTAATCCCTGTTGGGCCTCATCAGTCTTTTGATTTCCCCCCAGCTAGACATGTAGCATCTTCAGACTTTTTTTCAATTAATTTAATTGATCTCACTGTTTCGAAAAGCGCGTTGAAAATATCGCAATTTTTTTCTCATCGCATCTTGCTTGTTTTTCTAATATCATGTACCCTGCCGACAGTGCAATCCATCCGGGCGATCAATAATCCCCCCCTTCCCCTTTTCTCTCGCCTGTCTTCGTTCCATCTGCACCCAGCGCCTAATTTTACGCCCCCCTGACCCCACACACTCACCCTCTCCCCCCTCGCTGTCACCGCAAACCATTTAAGCCGAGACCTCGCTGTTTAAATTCACCTTGCTCTCAACCTCCGTGAACCCGTCATGTTTTCCCATCTAACCTGAAGCCGTCACGGACCCTCCCAGCGGTGGCTCTCATAAACACAAACCTGCCCGTATTGCCCTTTCCATTTATTTAGCTGGACTAGCTGCCAGGCACACAACAGGTTCAGAAGTGGGAAGATAGGAATGCTGCCAGGTCACCGGGTATTTCACCACGTTGTTACTGGTTTTGTGTGTCAAAGAAAACGGGGGGGGGGGGGGGGGACTCTGTGGCTTGTGACAATGTGTAAGCTGAGGTTTCAAGCGATGGAGGAGATGGACAAAATAATACAGTTACGCCTACAAGTTAGCCATGCAGTTTGCAAGGGTTCAGTTACAGCCCAGGGATCAAGTGTCCTCCACAGTGACTTCACAACTCATTGTTATTCTCTGCTGTCAAGCACAAGTGTACATGAAACGTAAATGCCGTTTTTCAGCTGTAAAATGACAGATTATTGACTGGGCTAAAGCCTAAACAAAAATGGTAATAGTGTGTCTGCTAAAACTTACCTTGACACTGGGTCTCCTTCATGGCAGGTTCAAACCCAGCTGAACAGGTGCATGCCCCCACTGGGACCATCCATTCTCCATCCCCGTTGCAGTACAGCTTGAGTGGTACGGAGACCTCCAAGGCATTTGGAACACACGTACCAGGAGCAATCACCAAAGAGGTGGCCTCGGCTCCCGTCGCCGTCTCCGGGAAAACGGCAAAGTTGGCAATGGTGGTGGAGCACTTCTTATAAAACACCCTGACCGAGATCAAGGACATGCAAGCACCAAGGTCCTGGAAGGCCAAGTAGAAGCCAGCTTTAGATAACGGTCCAAAACTTCGGACTTTCGTGTTCACGCGGCCAGATTCAAGCATTGTAAAGCTCTCATCCGGTGCAATGGTGTCCACTTTGACATAAGGGTTTTCCATCCAGAAGGGGCTGGTGGCTGTGGCAGAGTCTGAGTCGGATTCATAATAGAAGAGGTTGAAGGTCTCTTTGCAGGAGCCGGGGATGTTGGGAATGCTGTTACAGTCACGCACAGTGAACTTCATCTCCACATACACGCGCAGCACATCCTTCCGAGGGATGAAGTCACTCCGCAGCCAGTTATTCTGGTTGAGCTCACGTACATTACACACTTGGTATGTCCGGATGGGGTTCATGGCATCATCGTAGCCGCTGACCTCTTCCCACTGCGAAGAGAGTAACCACAATCAGTAACCTATTCTGACACGCAAAAGAAAACATTTCCAACCCAATACATGTCTAAGTCTGCAATGCTTGTGTTTATCTGTGGTACATCTTGTGCTCAAATTGTATGCACATTACATAATGCAAGAATGTTAAGTAACATGACAGAGGTTGTGACCTGGGGGCAACAACAGTGAAAGAATGTCCTTCTTCTTTCTCCTTGTAAGTAATATCAGATTTGTTCCCTCTCTTGTGCCATTCTACGCCTTTCATCTTGCATGATTGTGGTGAAAAATTGGGAGTGAGGCCAAGGAATTCATCACAATTACAGCAAACTGTCACCATAACATGTTTGCCGTATCTGCGTGGAATTAGCAGATTCACTGCTTCACAAGCAATTACGCATGAGCTGCAGAGCAATGATCACAGCATATTTTAATGAAAGAAGGAAAGGATCCGGTTAACCTTCATGTTTCATGTTTCTCTTTGGTTTTGCTTCTTTTAGCGCAACTACAAAACCCAGGGGATGAATGACAAAGATAAAATTGGGTGTATTTACCAAAAATGATTGCTAGCTTGGTTAGATGGGTGTAAACAATGAAAATTGAAAAAGGTTCAGCAAGCATTATTGCATTAATGCACCTCGCATATTCCTTTAATTTGAGATGCTTCTTCATGTTCCTTTCTTTACCGGAGGCCTTTCCTGACACAATGATTTCCTTGAGCTTCAGAGGTCTACCTATCCTTGATAACAAAATAACGCACAGGTCTTAACAGTTATTCCAATTCAGCTGTGTAAAATGTCTGCAGTTGTCCACTTGGGGATAAAACTTTGTCTTACAGGACATTTTTGCTACACAGAAAAACACAGTTAGTTGTTTTGCTCCGAGCCGTGGGCATCTTAATTAGGCCGGCGATATGGATGTGGCTGAGACAAGGCCATTCATCCAAGACCCTGGAGGCCACAAGGGAGAGAGGGAGAGGCAGGGCTGGCCCCGACAAGAGGCTGAGGGAAGGAGGAAGAAGCAACCACGGGGAATCGATAATCACCAGCCGGGTCAATGCGATAGCTAAAAGCATGGAGTGTCAATGGCTATTTAGTTTGCAGTCATAAATCACCTACTGCAAAAGAGCAATATGGCTATGAATATATGCAGAGCGTATAGCGTGGGTTGTCTGTTGTCGATGTGTTGTTGATGGTGAACTCTAGCAAGAGCTACTCAAGCAACTGTCTGCTTATACACCCTCAATGAATTAAACAGGTCATCTGAGAAAGGTCAAGTTTCTAGTCATTGATTTCTTTGCAGCTAAAATCATTATGCACGATTTGCAGTTTTCTAAATGTTGCCAATCAGTGTTTTCTCCTTAATTGTCTTCAAATGGGATAATCCGGTACATTCTCTCACCTAGATTATGATTATTAATACAAATTAGCAACAATCCTTGAATAATGCCATTCCCTGTAATGTGGATTCTTCAACAACAAAGGACCTCGTTTCCTAGTTATCCAGAGTGCTGTGGATTTCTCGAGATTTTTCTTTCTTTTTTTAATTCATGCAGTCCTTATATTTGAAGAGTTTAGTAGTGCTGGGCTAGTGCATGTCTATGGTAACTAGTAGCCTGCATTAAAAACAGTCTGACCCAAGCACAGTGCACCTGAGGCAAATCACTTACGACACCAGACTACCCATTTAAATGTCTGTGTTGACTGAATCATTTTTACAGTATAACCAATTTGCATTTCAAATAACTTATGTTTGAGCAGCATCAGCTTCCTGGTTGTAAGCTACACAGTAGTTTGTTTACCTGCGGCCGACATTACTACACACGGAATTCACAAAGGAGCTTTCTACAAATCAGATATGGCGACGTTTGGAGGACTACCTGATGATTCCGAAGAGGTTTTTAATGCAGGCTACTAGTTACCATAGACATGCGCTAGCCTGGCACTAGCCTAGCACCACTAACCTGGACTGCATGAATTAAAAAACATATTTATCTCCGGAAATCAACAACACTCTGGATGACTAAAATATCCCTTTAATCAAACGTGTAAAGTGTATTTTTGTTCAGCTGTTTCAAATTTAGAATTATTGCTTCTAGCGTTCCTAGTCATGTAAGATTTTTAAGCAAATTTAAGGCGAGACACTGCAGGTGAATAGGGAAAAAATGTATATTTACAGATATCAATTTGAAACTTTTGCTGTAGATCACTGGCATAAATGTGAGAAAAAAATACATTGCAAGTTTTCTGTCATTTTATCTCTTCATATAAGAACAAGGTGTTTTATGCCTAAAAATGCTCCAAATTTCCCATCTTTTCGGCGACGAAATCTGAATAACGGATAGAGCTACATTCAGATTTATGGTTTCATTTTATTGATAAATGAGTTGCCAAGACTTTTTCAGAGGAGATTTTGTATATCTTGTTTAGTTTTAAAATAAGCTGTTTTTTAGTGGAAAAATTGGTAAAAAATGTAATTTTCGCCTTATTTTTTGACATTCAAAACTCAATAAATGGGGCTTAGGGATTAAATAATAAAAAATCCCTCTGAAAAAATCTTCCAAATATTGTTCAGTCCAAGGCTGGAAAATTTGAAGTCTTTAGGTCCTACTGACGTGGAAGTAGTGTTGCCACAATGACAGAAAAATGTGTTTTGAGAAAAAGGCCCTTGAAATTGCATTGTCCCATATAAGTCTATGGGGGAACATTGAATCAGCGCAATATTTAAACATGTTATTGTGAAATTTAGGCATATTATCTGTTTCCGGGTGAAAGCTTATATGTTCAGAGACCAATTTGGCCCAAAACCTGAAAACTGAAAAAAATGAGTTTTGCCTATAGTGTCTAGTAGTGTAGCATATATAGAAGAAGACTGACAATATTGATTCGTCAAAGACAAGTCTCCTTTTGGTGTATCCCTGCATTTATCCAGGCTTTGGACTGACACCGTGTGGCGTTTGCACTGTTGTGACACATTGCCACTGAATTTACTACTTCTGTCTGAGCACATTGTAAAAAAAATGGTGCACAAAAGGGGCTTAAGCTCTGGCTGTTGCATATTCAACCACAATGAATAAACAAGACCAACTGGCTGTCTTTGAGAAGCGGGGAAACGTGGAGTGTGCTGCGCGCTCCACTGTATGCATATGTCTTCAAAAGGAGCATCTGTTGCTACTTTGGCTGACAGAAGCAGGGAGGGTTTTGTCTTCACGGGACTGGTGGGATCAGAGTTGAATGGCATGGCGGCTTAAACAGGATGGAAGGGCAAAGGAAGATGGACAGATAGGAGGAGGGAAGGGTTAGGAGGCCGTGAAAGGATGTTGCGAAGGGGGTGTAGCACCTCCGATTGTCCCCTCCCCTGGTCTCTGGTGTGTCTGGCTTCATTAGGGCTTAGTTACTCTGAATTAAAGCAAGGGTTAAATAAAGAGGTTGGGTGATTTGGAAGAGCTGGGGTGCAATCCTATTTGGGTGCAATGAGGTAAAAAAAAAAGAAAAAAACAATGCAGAAAAATATAGTGCTCCATCTTTCAAACAAGGCCCAAGTCAGAAGGCCCGCACAAAAGCGGAGAGGAGGAGCGCCTTCCTCATTTGAAGTACTGTCTAGGAAGGGGGTCAAGGCTCTTTAATGTTCCTCTATGGCCCTTTTGTCGGAACCACATGGGAACGCAAGACTGGCCTGTCACTGGCACTTTGTGTGAGCTGGATTTGGATGTCTGTCTACGCAAGAGGTCAAGGCAAAGAGATATTTTAGAGTTTAAATAGTCGGTTCATGGGGACCTTTTCATGTCGTTTCAGTGTCCTAGAGGTAGAGAAACATCTGTGCACTGGGCGGGCCTTGAAATCGGATTGGAGTGTATCGTTTTTCAAGTCTCAAAAGGCACAGCTTGTCGAGTAGAAAAAAGCAAGTAAACGAGTGTCGACTTAGGGCAAGTTTAGATCCGGACGATTGACGAAAAACTTACCCCTGTCTCTGGGTGCGCCGTCCACGCTAATTCCGTCGTGGCCCACTTTGTGTCCATGAGCGTTTCTGTAACAAAAAGGAAGCGAAACAAAACAATTAGGAACAAAGCAGCAGACGCGATCAATACAACTTTCGATAATTTTACAACCTCCGACGCCATAAAACAGTCATAAACAAGATTCTTTGCTTTGATGTGCGTTTATGGCAAGCGGTTTCATCATGTCTTCTTGTTGCGCAGCTGCTTGGATTCCAGAAGGTTTATTGTGACGTTTTATCACCACTTCTTGTCTGGATAATTAGTCTCAATTAGACGCGTTTTTCAAGGAAACCAGGGCGAGTCGTGCGACGGGAAAGGGTTCCCACTGCCTCATGTGTACGCACTCAGAGAGCTGCACACACAGGTTGTAAAACTCAGCGAGATATACAACCCAACATAAGGCTTGAACGGATACGGGGTAATAAAAGTTAGTTGGCACAAAGGGGGAGCTCTTGACCGTTGCAGCGGTTGACACACTGGCTTAACTTTAAAACCACACATAGCGTTTACCTATGCCCCCCTTTTCACACTTTCTACCCTGCGAAAAAAAGGGGCATTTTGTCATTATCTGTACTTTCCACAAAAAATGGACTTCTTTGAAAAGAATTCAGGCAACACTATAAACGTTCGAGTCTTTTACTACCTGGCGCTCTAGGCACAGCAAGCCGCCGCCGTTATTATCTCTACCACGGCGCTGTAGTACAAGACAGTAAAAAGATGATGAAACAGTGGAGCTTGAAACTGAGACCAAACTATCTGTGGGCGTGAAGCAAAATCAGGATTATACCGTTTCTTCTGATCATTTACTTGGGTTGACTTGGGTTAATGGGATTAGCCACGGCGCGTTAGTGTTTGTTACAATTCTCCCATGTCATTTTGATGATTCCTGCAACAAGAAATGTGGCAAAATAGGGTTGAATGGCGTCTTGCACATCATGCAGGAACTTTTGAATATTCTCGCAAAGATCCTTTATAAATTGTTGATTTATAGAGTGTGCGTTCGCCAGAGTTGGGCCATTCAGATATGCAGGTGTGCAATGATAGAGAGGGGCAGTGCTGTTGCAAAAATGAAAACTTTTAGGGTGCTCTTTTTCTGGGGAAGGGACTAAAAAACTCAACTGCACACAAGCAGATTTTAAATGCTGCTCTGGCTTGTTCGCCTCAGGGCAAAAAGGTCTGGAAGCTTCACAGAGCCTGTTCGCGCAATAACACAATGAGAAGTGTCTTTTGGGAGTGGCTCTCGAGGCTTAAGTGAATAGCATGTTGCAGTAGCAAGGGTCAGATTCTGCTCCGAGCCCTTTTCCGCTAACAATTCTACTGCTTGTCTCAAGTGCACAGTAATAATAATCTTTATTTTTTTCTGTATTTGACACTTAGGAGCAAAATTACACCTTTCTCAAGAATGCTACTTTGATATGCATTAGGCAAAAGAAGTCCTGTTGTGAGTATGAATTTACAACCCCATTCTCCTCTTTCCATTGCGCCTCGCACTTCATATAAAAGACAGAAAATGATAGCAGTCGCTGCAAAACGGTATTTATATTTACCAATTGCATACTGTTGAAAAGAGAACCCTTTTTTCTAATATCAGTGCTTTTAAGGAGTGCCATGGTGCTGTAACGAGACCCAATTTCAAATCCGGACCTATCTCTTACACGGATCCTACTCTCAATCTCAACTAAATCGTCAGCAATCACCTCTTTTCCTTTAAAGCTGTATTTTACACTTGAGCAAATACAGCTACTCTTTTCATCTCCGAAATGGTGTCAGCGTGCGTTAGCAGCGGGACCTCCCCTGATTCGTGTTGCGAGCGTGATTTGGGACCTGTTACTGCCAGACACAAGCATAAGCCAGAGTGGTGAAAATGATACACCTCGGCTGCCGTGCTGTTTATTATTATGGCTAGACTCTATGTTCGACCGGCTTGTCATTACGTCTGACCTTGCACAGTGAAACAACAATAAAAACCGGCAACAACCTGTGCCACAGTTTGCCCAGAGTTGTGCTTGTGCAGCAGTATATAGACAGCCCTCTCCCTTCTGGACGCGTCGCCATTGTCTTTAACCTTGGAGAGAAAAAGTGTGCCCATGCATTGGCGCTAAAGCCGCGCATTGTCGTCAAAAGTGGAGCGACGATCCTGAGTCAATGAGGCAGAGGCTGACCTGAGCCTAACCCGGACCGCTCCCCTTTTGTCGCCCCGTGTGCAGCTTTAGGCTTGTTTATTTGTGAGTGTGGACAGCATGGACAAGGCAATAAGGGCGCAACACAAAACTCAAACGCAGAAGCTAAAGCAGAGGCTGTATACTAAATGTACCTCTGCCAGTACAAATAAATAAAGAGCTGTTGTATTTACTGAAAACAATTATTCTCACAATAAAATGCTGCTGATGCTAGTGTTATTGCTGTGCACAAAGTTTTCTGCAAATGCACTTCTATAAACCACTAGAAAGTGCTACATTTATGACTGGTACTATTTAGCATTTGTCACCCAGAGTTTATCTACATGACTTGAAAACATATTCTGTCCATTAACATTCAACAAATGACTCTGATCTATAGGCGTTGTATTGTCCTTTTGACCTCTACGTGCAGTTGCTAGCATCAAATCCAGTTTGCACACAGGTCTGTGTGTGCCAAGCCAATATTACCAATTATATAAATGCTCATAGATCACAGAGAGACAAAGAGGAAAGAAAACAATGGTATTCTAAAAGGTTAATGGATTACAAACGCAAACTAAATAGAACAGAAACCGGATGAACGAGTTAAATGATGCTCTGGCTTGGATTGAATGTGAAACTTTCCCTTCTGGATTTAACTAAAGACATAACCCCATCTGTAAAGATTGTAGGTTGAAGGGGAACATGGCCTAAATGGAGTAAATCAAGCAAATGAACATGCAAATTGGCGTCTGGATTAAAAGCACAGGGTGGAAGTGAAGCGTACGGATGTAGGAGGAGGCATTGGATGAGGATTCACAAATGCACCAAGCTGTTTAATCCAGCTTTCCTTACACGCTTCTACAATCTTCCATTTTCCCTCCATTTCATTCCAGTATGCTCCCCTCTCTCACTACCTTCCTCCTCTAAGGAAGCCATACAGGTCTGACCTCTTTTCAACCGCCATTCCCCTTTTTATCCGTTGCCAATTTTTTCCATATCTGAGGCTTCCCCGCTGCGCCGTGATGGATGTCGCTTGCAACGTGCGACATGAGTGTTTCTCAGCGTCCCCGCCGCTCACAAACACTATTCAATTAGCGATCCGCTGTTTGAATAACCTGCGGATTGCTTTCGTAAAGTGTTATTTATGAAAGAGGTCGCATGCACTTGGGATTAGCATAACAAACGCCAGGAGGGGAGAAGTGGCGGTGACATTTGATTTGTGCGTGCGGAAAAATAAGAAAGAAATACGTGGAGAGATACCGTGCAAGCAAATACATGCCTGCATGCACACGCACACGCATGCACGCACACACACACACACACACACACACACACACACACACACACACACGCACACACACACGCAAACCAAGCCCTATATCTAATCCCGTAATGACAGGGCAGGCCTAATAACAGGGGAGGGCATTGGAGCTTTTGGGCCCATAGCCGCATCCAACACACATGAGCACACAGCAGAGTTGCAAGCCTCTTAACATATTTCTTTGTTCCAGTGGTACTTTAAAAAAAAAAGAAAGGAAAATAACTTGTGAGTGAGGAGAATGCTTGCCTTTTCCCACCCTAAAGGCCGTTGGTCCAAAAACAGTTGAGGCGTTTCATTTGGATTCTACAAGTTAGCGTGGCCTCTCTCTCTGATGACAACAGGAGATAGGCCCGATCCCCTCGGCAGAACAGCGAGATGTGTCTCGACAAACTCTCCCCAAAAAACACAGACCAAGAGAGCAGCTTTTAGAGAAAATCTTGTTGTCACTGTGATGGATACCTATCCGCTTATTGACCTGCTCGGAGAGTTAGCCTTTGATGCTAGCGCGCTAACTCCTGCACAATGATTCACGGTGACAGGAGAATTTCTTGCTTCCAGACATCGAATAAATAATGACAAATACCCCCTCCAAAAGCCCATAATGACTGCTTTCCACCAACATATAAGCTGCTGCACTCTTTTTTTTTTTCTTTTTCTTTTTGCTTTATAGGGTTGGCCTATAGTCAGAACAGCCAAGCATACGGCAGCCGATGGGGCAGCCACTCCATTAAACTCTATGGTTGCCAAACACTTGAGCTTCTATTTAGCCACAGAAACGGTGAAATGTGTCAACAGAGAGCTGAGGACCCCACGCTCGACTTATTAGTGCTATTAGCCCGGTTGCATTGTGGGACTATCTTTGTTGGCCCCTGCTTTTGTCACCGAAGGCACAAAAAAGGGGAAGAGGGACAGAGGAGGAGAGATGTCATTCAAATTCAAATAGTTGGTGCAGCCCTTTTGCCTTCCGTCGGGGGGGGGGGGCCGGAGCGCCACGATAGGAGACCCCCAACCCCTTCTTCTTCTTCTTCTTCTTCTTTTTGTATACCAACGCACACGCATAACACACAGCCACGGTAATTGGTTGCCACGACATGAACGGGCCAAGAAGGTGATTCCTCTGTGGAATTCCTAAGCTTCCATTGACAACCCAAAAAAAAAAAAAAAAAATCTCCACCCCCAAGCAAACACACACACACATGCACACACACTCTTGCACTCCGGCCGTACCACTCACTGTCACTCAGGACACAATGCCTGTCAAACAATAAGTGCATCTAACAGGGTTATGACGTCTGCGGCCGGCAAACGAGCGCTCTTTTCCGCCCTTTGGACCCTTCTCTTGTCTCGCCATCGCCTCCGCTGACTGCTGCGCTTGTCCACGCTGTACTTTTGCGTCGGTGTAATGAACGTCGCCCGGCGCATTTTGTCACCACTGGCTGCCGTGGCCTCAATTATTTTCTACTCATCAAGAAATACCTCCGGGCCGAATACTATTTCTGTGGCACACATTTTCTCTTCCCATTGTCTACACTTTCTCTCAGCGCTGTTGGGGTTTTTTTTGTGCCAAAAGGAGCAGCTCTTACTCAACAATGATTCACACAGTCTGACGATAAGGAAAAGCGGGTCTTTGCGTCGCATCCCCAAGTAACTCGCATTGTCCTCATTTGTAAATAGTCATATAATGTATATCGTAAATACTCATTTGGATCCAACTTGTGCTTTGTTTAGCAATCACTGAATAGTTTCTTTCAAACAAAACTCATTTGGAGAGTAGATTTTGGCTCATCTAATCCCCATCTGTTGACGCGCCGAAAACACAATGGCAAACGGATTCGGAGAAAATGAAAGTGTACGTGTGGCCATTTTGGGAATATTGCTTTTAAAAGGCTTACGAGCCCTTAAAAGTCTAGTCTAGTTCCTGTGCCGTTGAGGGAATGGGCCCCTCTGTCTTGACCCCTCCCTCTGTAGTGCACTCCTCCCTATCCTCTTCTCTCACTAACTCCACTAATTACAAAGCACTGAGCTTTGACGCACAGGTAGGCCTCGGGGCCAGCTGTCGACAGAACCAGGTGTGCCTATCTGTGTGTGCTGTTTAGATGCGCATTTTTTCGTGAATCAGCTCTTAATGGTGACTATGGGTCACTGCTGTAGCGTGAGTCACCCCCTGTACGGCAGCAATAGAAAGTGGTTGCAACCGGACTTCTGCTTTGTTTAATTTTGCTCAGTACATCGCTGCCCTGTCTTTGACCTCTGCGGTTCTTTCATTCATCTTTTGCCAAATCTATTTTATGCCCAGCCCTTTGTGCGTGTGTCAATATGTCCATTTAGCTCCTTCTATTCATCAGATTTTCTAGTTAGCCCTCGCTTGGTCCAGGCCTGCAAGCATTTAGTTTGCATTGTCCCCGGAGTTCATTGACCGGCTCGTTGCTGGCCTGCTATTGACTGAAAAAAAAAGTCAAAACGCCATGATCAACAGTAGTCACGACGCACGCACACACAAAGGCGAAAGGCAGGGCTTCCACCATTACTCCTCGTTTAATTGGCTAATCGCTCTGGGGGAGATTTTGATTTTCTTTCCCATTGCAACTGGTTTTTAATATATACTGCCACTGTGCAAACACTGGTGCAGGTGCCCAACAAGGTTCACCAACCAATCCTAGTACTTGGTGGAGAATTGCATTTTGTTTTCAGTTTCATTCAAACTATTTCAACTATAGGGATTTTTAACACAGGCCATAAGTGCAACTGCAGGTGTCGTAGCAAGTTACGATTTTTTAACTTATTAATTGTCTTGAAGAGTAAATACTACGCTGACAGGAAAGGCGAAGGGACAGAGGGATATTGTACATCCAATTATACAATGGAAATCATTTTTTTCACTCAAACTTGGCTGTAAATACTGTTTAAAGTGACGTTAGCCCACAGTTAGCTTTGCCCGTTAGCATGTTAGCTTCTTCTTCGTGATTCCATTAGTGTGTATTGCTTGCTCCGGTCCGGTGGCAGTCAAGTTGCAAACATGGTTTTCTGGCCAGAGACACCAGGGGGAGAAGACCGTCCAGTCATCCCATAAACACTTGTAGTACCCCCACAGGGACTACGGAAAGGATTTATTTAGGTAAACACGTTACTTAGTACTGCTTTAACAGAAGTACCGGATCTACAATCAATCGGGTCTAGAATGGGACTATAGTGAGTCTAAACTGAGTGAAGGGCAAAACCAGGTCTAAAATATGACTAAACTATGAGTTATAAACAAGAACTGACCACGTCTGAATCAAACTATAGAAATAGTGTTTGAAAGTTTGGTTCAAATGCTACTTCTTGTGGTACTCAGGTTTCTAGAGTACCACCTGAAGCATCTTTCGACCCAAGGTTTTGTTTTTTTTCTTCAAACTAATTCAACTCCAGAGGTGCTATTTACCAGTTGTCATTGGAAACAGTCGAGAAACTATACCCGTATGACATCTCTAAATCATACTGTGCCGAGGTTTCTTAGGATCGTTCGGTTGTTTGCTGCAGCCGAGGGGGCAATCATAACAGATAAAGGAGATTGCCTTAACAACAGGTTCAAACTCAAAGCTCTCTGACAACTTGACTCCCGTGGATTACTTGAGTTACAACTCTGAACCCACAACCTTTCTTAGCTTTTCCGTACAGTGAGTGCTGTACTTTACACATCGCTCTGGGGCTGGAATGCCAAAAGCTCTTTGTTCAGGTTGCATTCCATATTCTCTTTTGTCGTTACATCTTGTTGCCCTTTCTACTTACCAAGAGTGTACTTGTTACTTTAACGAGCCGCTCTTCAAGGAACCGCTTCCATTTTGGCTTTAAATTGCACTTTAGAAACCCCGGTCATTCAGAATAAGCGACTGTCTACGTACTCGGATTGTTTAAACATTCGAGCGTGCCCCACATTCGTCAGACCCAGAGTTATAATCATTTTTGAATTGATTGACTCTTTCCTCATTGAAGATAACAAATGTTCTTGATTTTGGTCAGCTCTGTAGGCGTTTTAAAAACCACCGAGAACGGGCGCCGGACCAGACTTTCGGCGGCGTGTTTATTTCACTCACAGTGGAAACTATTGCCTCAACGTTTCGCTTTAAATGAAGCGTGTCTGACGTTCTGAGCTATTCAGGAAAACCCCATGCATTTTGCGTTTTACATGCCATTTTTCATTCAGATGTGTTTCTAAATATGCAAAAAGGAAAAGAGAGGAGGGAAGAAAAAAAAGTGCGGAGCGAATATATCATCGTATGCCGCTCGCGTGTGCGTATGCGTGAGACGCCGAGATGCCAGCTTCAGATTCCCCCATAAATGACTCAGCCGACTGCGACTGAAAAATGCAAACAAGCGATGGAAGGTTCAGGTTCACCGTTGCGCCGCGCTCCTGCATATGGAAATAGGCAGGAGTTTTTTTTTGCTATGTCTATTGCTATGGGTATTTGTATTAGAAGCGCAAATGGGAAGCCAGGCGTAGTAATCGGGCTGTCTATGTTGTTGGGTTGTGTTTTTTTGCGCGTATACTGCAGTTTGTATTGCAACAGCTGTTCATTTGATTCCGCCTCACCTCATGCTTCCGTGGAGGCAGCAATACCACGGTGCCTGTCAGGTTTATAAATGCAAAACAGCGCAACAGCAAACGGAGCAACCGCCGAGTCATTTCTGATTTGGGGGGGTATTTGGGAGAGAGTTATATAGGACCCCGTGGTGATTAAGGATGTGCCCGTTTGCAATCTTCATAATTAACGTTGTACGGCTTTGCTGGATGAAAGAAGCAGTATCAGATTTCATAAAAGAAAGTTATGCCAAACCTTTCCTTTTGTCAGCTATATAATTATCTTCTTTTTGGTAAGTAAAGCGTATGTGTGCGCGACTGTGCCTGATTCATAATTCAAAGTCGTACCACAATAAAACTTAAGCATTGTATTGAGCGTTTATCGAGATGAAACCCCGGGGTTAGCGGAGGAATTTAAAATTAAAAAAAAGCAGACAAACAGATTGATTCCCAGCGTCGGGCGTGGTTGGCTCGTGACGTGGGCAGTGCATTTACAGCAGCGGTCTCCATAGATTTCCAGCAAAGGGAAGAAAGAGGAGAGGGGACAGAGCGATAGGACAGAATGCATTGAATGGATATAGACAAAAGAAGGACCAAAGGGACGAATACGGGGATAGAAAAGCCACGGGAACAAAGGAGAGGTCAAGGATGGAGAGCTGTATGTGTTTTTCCATGCAAACACATTCTCATCTTTCACCCTCATCGTTCACGGCACTAGAAATAGGAAGACGCTTGGATGGAGTCTTGAACAACTCGGCAATACCTTTTTTGAACTTTTATTCACAGCAACTCGACAGCCCTGATAGCAGAGAGTGACGACAGCAGTCACGCAGCCAAAATACCGTTTTTAAAAATGCGACGTCTTCGGGGAGCCAAGATGACTACATTTTCAAGAAGACACGGCCTTCCGAAAAGTGTGCACAAAATGTCAGTGCTCGGGGAAATTGGTGATTATGTGTAGCCGGCACAAACATTGAGACACTTTGCTCAATGGGAGGTGGACCATTGTGCTGCCGGCTGCTGCTGCTGCTGCTGCTGTGGCTTGTGCAGAGAGAGCGCTTACCTCACTTCTCTAATAGCAGGTTTTCAGACCATTGTGTGCGCCGGCAATGGCTGACTCAACACACGGCAGCCAGTCACATGGGAAACCTACTGTATACTTACATAATGCACACCCATCACGATAAGTATTATTTAAACACACAAAAACATAAGCAAAAGGGGGGCTGGGAAATGACTCAGAAGTTCACACATACACAAATAAAACGTGTTTGTTCACAAGGGGGAGCGGCCTATGAAAGAAAGGGAGCGGGCACTGAATGAAACCCATGGCTTTTTGAATGGGTAAGCTGCATTAGAAAGGGGCTTAGTAGCCAGCTTTCTGTTTGAATAGGCTCGCACTCCGCAAACACACAGTCAATCTAGCAGTATTCTCCCATGAACCCCTATCTCTGTAATACAGTCGCCCAATTAAAACAACATGCGGTTTAATGGACTTGGCTTTAAAGGGGTGGAAATGGAGACGGAGCACTTTGAGATTAGGTCTGTTTGAAGAAGAAAACAGATCATGTTTTAATGCAATATGTGGATGGACAACACGTTCGTTAACATGAATCAAACGTGATGCTGCCAGTAATTAAAACGGTTCTTTCACTCTGCATTGTGGATTGTGTGTGGGGTGACTGGACTGTATCCTGGTTTGGGCCTTGAGCGGGCCAGTGCGGGATACGGTGGTCAGCAAAGACTGGGCGCAAGATTTGAGCAAGTAAAGCCATACTCAGTTTTAAAGGTGCATTGTGGAACTTTTAACGTGGGGAAAAAAAGCATTTCATTAAAGACGTATGAAGGTTTTTAACTAAATGAATATGACTCACTTTATAACCAAAAGATGTTGCTTTTACTGCTTTTTGGTCCATGTAACAACCTGTAGCTGTTGTCTCAGTAAGAGAACTTAACATTACAATAAAAAACATTCAAATTAACTCATCATTTTGACTGTGTTTTTTTTTTAACACCTGCATTTTTGTCGATTTTTTTAAGCTGTTCAAATCCATTTTTAATCACTTTTTGATGAATCGTTACGTCCCTACTTTTGATGAATACCTTTCAGTGACCCAGCGACTGTATGAGTCGTCCGCATGGCGCCTTTACTTTCCATCTCAGTGGCCTCTATGACGCTCCAGGATGATTCATTTTTACAGTTTCTGATTTTCACTGCTGACGGACCCTCTCACCAGCAAACTTACAAACCAATTGATCCCGGAGCGTTGTAGAGACCACCTTATTCATTAGTTCAGCAGTTCATTAGTTCAACTTTCTTTCTGCCCAACTACTAACATATTTACTAAACACTTAAAATGTGTGTATTTAGTTATATTATTAATGTTGCAAGTACCTGCTGACCTCACCGATAGCTCAAAAGAACAAAACTGTCCTCCACATCTTTAAAACCCATAATACATCACCGGACCATTTCTGAGCAGTTCTGTGCACTGAGAGTGTTCATCGCGGCGCCATCAATTTGCAATAGTCTGTGTGCCGTTAGCCAAAAGAGACATGTCATTCTGACTGCATTCCAGGTCCCTCACTCCTCCTCACTGTCTTTTCCTTACATTACAGACATGAGTCCTAATTCTCAAAATGTCAATGCTGAGGCGCACAAAATAATAATGCATATGTCCACTTTACAGGATGCTTGATAGGAAACACACTATATAATTTGAGAATATTAATTGATTTTTCCGATGAGCGACAGTGAGCAGAGAAGCAACACAACGTCTCAACGAAGGAATAAAGGAAGGAAAGCCAGGAAAAAAAAAAAGTTTAATAAGGACCAAACTTGAATCGGAGCAAATAATCCCGTATGTTCCAGGCTTTTAATTACGGCACTTGTTTTTGCGCAGACCTGCATGCTTAAACATACTTGCTAAACCAAGACTTTCCTTACACCTGACCAGTGAGTTATAAAGACATTGCGGGGGTAATTATGAAGTCAATTATCTCCAGCGGTCATGTTCATTTTCGCAGGTATGCCCTCATTTACCTGAGAGGAGGATAACGGGAGGCGTCTCCGAAGGAAGACAAAACGGCATATGGGGAATAGCGCGGGATGGGTAATTACGTCCTACCTCCTCCGCTAACCTCTGTTTAAAGAATAAGGAGGACCAGGTGACTGCGAATCCCCCGCGGGCAAAGGCAGACCGCTTCACATCAGCCTGTCAGGAATGCACAGGGCTTGTTGCACTTTACCTGCTTGCCTGGTCATTAGCCATTGTGGCCTAAGACGAGCTAAGAACAAAAGGGGGAGGCTATAGGGCAACTTTGGAGCCTGGAATGCAACCGGGTCAGAAAGTGTTTTTTTTTTTTTTTTTCTCGGCACGCCCCATTCGTCAACCGCCACGCAAATCACACAGGGATCGCACACAGCAAATATGTCCGCCTTTGTAAGGTGACACGGAAAGCAGGAAGGAGTGGCGTATTTTGAAAAACAATTAAAAATCGGAACATGAGATTCTACAGGACGCCAAGAATAAATGGATAGAGACAAAAAGCCTGCATACCAGCTGTCATTATATCAAACACACAGCGCGATGGGGAGATTAGCCACTTTTGTTGTTTGGCTTTTATTCGCCGAAATTACATGGCAACACAATGACATATAAATTGTACAGTGGCCGCTCCCATTCCTGTCAAATGTATCCCCTTTGCTTTAGCTTTGGATTAAAGATGCTACTTATTTGTTCTTCTTTGCACGGGAAAGATCTGAATTTGTATGATTTTTTTTGCATATGTGTTAAGGCGAGACACTGCAGGTGAATAGGGGAAAAAAATATATTTACAGATATCAATTTGAAACTTTTGCTGTAGATCACTGGCCTAAATGTGAGAAAAAAATACATTGCAAGTTTTCTGTCATTTTATCTTTTCATATAAGAACAAGGTGTTTTATGCTTAAAAATGCCCCAAATTTCCCATCTTTTCGGCGACGAAATCTGAATAGTGGATGGTTTCATTTTATTGACGAATCAGTTGCCAAGACTTTCTAAGAGGGGATTTTGATTTTCTTGTTTAGTTTTAAAACAAGCTGTTTTTTAGTGGAAAATTTTGTAAAAATGTAATTTTCGCCTTATTTTTTGACATTCAAAACTCAATAAATGGGGCTTAGGGATTAAATAATAAAAAATCCCTCTGAAAAAATCTTCCAAATATTGTTCAGTCCCAGGCTGGAAAATGTGAAGTCTTTAGGTCCGACTGACGTGGACATAGTGTCGCCACAATGACAGAACAATGTGTTTTGAGAAAAAGGTCCTTGAAATTGCATTCTCCCATATAAGTCTATGGGGGAACATTGAATCAGTGCAATATTTAAACATGTTGTTGTGAAGATTAGGCATATGTTCTGTTTCTGGGTGAAAGCTTATATGTTCAGAGACCAATTTGGCCCAAAACCTGAAAACTGAAAAAAAATTAGTTTTGCCTGTAGTGTCTCCCCTTAATACGGGGATATTGTTATTATTACCACCAGATCCAACAGAGGGAGGTGTTTTCCTGTGCCGGTAGTTTGAATGAAAAAAAAAAAAGGGTAATTACAAATCATTATCATTCAACATTTGTCCTGCTCCCGCATACTTCTCCACACAAAATCGACCCGGACCAGCATTCCTAATCGGCACCAAGTTAATTAATCTCACACTTGGCTGCGGTAATAACTTGACTTGTTAGACCTCCTCTGTGCAAATGGACTTTGCCTCTTTAGCGGCTGAAAGCAACAGTAATGAAGCAGCAGGCACAGGGGGGGGGAGCGGAGCCATCCATAAAAAGTGACATTGTCTGTGCCCGGATGAATATGCACCTTGTACATTTACAAGATGGGGCTGGCAAAAACTCAAATGAGCCTAATTCGGTATTGAAAGGTCGGAACGCCATGTGGGAAGTGCATTTGCTTGAGTAACTCTTTGAAGTAAGTAAGAGTAGTTTTATCTCATAGCACTAATTTCATTCTGAGGTATCAACACTCTTCCATACCTCAGTAAAAAAGGCTTAAGTTTGTTTCCACTGGGGGTCAATCTAGAGACAAATGCTTAATGTTGACTTGGAAAATAATTAAAGTGATAGTCAGTGAGTTTGCAAAGTGAGTAGAGATAGGGTGAAATTTTAAAGTAAACTTTTCTTTAACCACAAAGCCCTTCTTAGTTTGCAAAATGAGGAGAGCAGGAACAGAATTTTTTAAAAGTAAACGATCAAGCTCCTCCCCCCTCCCTCCTGATTGGACCTGACAGGCTAGTTCACAGGAAAAGCTCGTCTCATTGGTCAACACGGGAGGATGCCAGACTCTGATTATTTGCTGAGATCTGGGAAGGACGGACTTCACAACAACAACAACAAAAAAATCTGTTATTACTTACTTTACAACAAAATGCAAGGCCAGGTGGTCGATTCTGCACATTTGATACAAAAAAAAAGACTTCCAGACTATCACTTTAAAGTTTGCGTTTCTTGTAGCTTTTCTTGAACAATGTTTCTGCTTTTAATGTTGTGCTGATTGGAAATATCTACATTTTCATCTGTCAGTTTGTGTTACTATTCTATTTTACGCTTACGTAGTCACTTAACAATCTTTTACTCATTCAAAAGTAACGCTACTCTCACTGAAATATTTCTACCCACCGTTGGTTTGAACAAAGAAATTTAATGAAAACAGACTAAGTGAGTTGTACTGTTTTACAAATTTCTCTTAGTCAAACAAGAGTATTTGTTGATCGTCTTATCAGCTTTGGCTGCTTCCTGTTGCCTTCGCCAGTGGTAAAGCAGATAAACACCGCTTTCAGACAGTATGGAGACAGAATGAACTTCACAAGAGAAAAATACAGTAACCTTGATCCAAGAAGTGGTTGTCGTAGTGGCAGAAAGGATGATTCTAATCTTTATGTACAATAAATACAATAAAACCCGTGTGTGTTGTTCAGACAGAGCTCTATAGCCAATCTCACACTGTAAATCAATTACCTTTCTCCAGCTCACAACTGGTCAGTCCAACAGGCCAGGGATCAGGGTTGCCCCCCAGCCTTATTAAATATTAATGCGCGTGACCTATGGAGACCCCCGCGCGATACATGGTCGCAGCACACTGTCCCAGCTCCTGCAATTAAAGGAAATTGACGGATGGACGGACAGACACTCTCGGCTGCTAAGGTCCATATGGCGGGAGGCTTTCACGGGCCCACTTCAATTACATAAAGACCTCTGTGCATTGGCATAACACACACAGGGCCCCAGACAGCAACAGCAGAGACAGAAGGAATAAATCATGGCGCGGTTAGCAGCGCTGGCCGACACACAAATGCACCATTACCGCCGCGCGCACACTCTCACACACAACAGCGTACACATGTGGACTTTTATCTTTATATCTAGCCCACAGAGAAGCCTGGGCCAGTTTTATTCCCCTAAGTAGAATGTCTCACTAACCTTAATCAGTATGTTTACATGCGGAGTATATTTGGACTATACTCAAGGCTTGACTAATCCTTTGCACAAAAAAAACATATTCTGCTTTGGGTGCAAAAACAAGAAAAGGAAAACAAACTATTAAGCCGTGTTGGTGTGCAGTTTACGCCAAACGTCAGCTGACAAGTAGACTATCCAAATGACCTGCATGTATTTGGTGACACATATCTGAATTGTTGATATCTAGTCATCTGTTGCTTCATTGTCCCCATGTCATTCTTGCGGGACACGTAGGAGGACTATGGGCCAACCCTGGCTAATGTTTTATTCACTCTCTTCATTGATGTGTAACTAATGCCGGCAGTTAGAAGGGAGCAGGGTGTCACCAATTACCCCCTCCTTCACCACAACCACCTCCACACATCCAGGAGCTCTGGCCACGCCGCCGCCGGGCACCTATTGATTTATGTCCTGACAAGGTGTGCTGCTGCCCCGGTACATCTGCACATGCATTCGCTCCTTATGAGACTGGGAGTTATGGGTCTGAGCAGTCTCGCATCTGTGTTGAGACAAAGGACACCACATGGGCATTTCACCAGGGCTTCAAGAGTACGGGCGAGGTGACAAATTAGCACTAGCGAACTCCAGCGGTGTTTACATGCGTTTGTAGGTGGGCTCCCGGATTTCACACTTTGGGGTTAGACTATGCTACTACACGGGAACTTCAACACCTAGCTTTCGAAATGGAGAAATTGCACACGGCATACGATGTTGATTAAGCATAGCAACAGGTTAGGAAATGTTGCACGAGTTAAAGTAACAGGAAAGGAACTGGCACTCAGAGCACCGTACACCCAGACACACATTCAAATACCGGGACTGTGTAAACATGGGAAATGAGGTGGGTTAAGGACACAACATAAGTAAGCACTGGTGGGAGTACCCTGCCCCCTTGCCGTTTGAAGTTGCTAAGACAAAAATTGATGATCGAAGGGAAATAAATCGAAGGCACTGAGGTTTGTTTGCACGGATCTTTTTAAGGGTCAGTGGTTAAAAAGGTCAGACAGTGAGAAGTCAATAGTAGATCTATAGATTAACCACGGTTCATTTCACTTGCAATGTAAATTAGAATTCATAACGGCGCAACCAAAGCAACGTGAATGATTTTGAGGAATGTGTGAATGATTTTTTCTTTTAAGAAAGAAAATAGAAGGGATAATGTTTAACTTTTCCAAGACTGACTCAAAGTTCTCACCCTCCACCTGGCTTATTCTGATCCTTGTGACATAGCTCGCAGCCAACGTAGTTAAAAAATAACAATCCCAATGTTTATGCCTAAACTCAACCATTAGCAAACGGATCGGTTTCGGGCCCGTGGCAAGGAAGTCTGGGGAAGAAAAACAACAACTTTTCATCTGGAAGATCCAAAAATACTAGATACGCCCCATATATCCTTAGCGTTGAAATACATCCCATAAAAAATTGCCCCTGACCTCCAGGAGCCAGGTGGTCCGGGCGAGCAGGTGGGGTCAGTAATGCTGTAGCCAGGATTAATTCTGACCTGGTTACTCCTTAGCCCTGACCCTGAAACAGCACAAGTGTGTAGGAATACAACGAATCCCCACGGGCTTCGGCATTGGTGAATCTGACTCTGGATCAGTGTTTATGGGATTCAAAACTGCACTCGCACAAGGCCACGGGGATGAGCAGCGCGGCCCTGAACAGTGACTTCATGAGCGAGTGGGTGTTTGCTCACTGGTTGGTAGTTAAAAAAGAAACCTTCTAACTTTTTCCCCCACCCAATCCATCTCAAACGTAGATTACACTGTTGCCAGGAAGCTAAATCCAGCTTTCCTCTCTGTGAGCGTTTCATTCATTACTAATAAGTGCCGGGACTTAAAAACATCCATGGTGCTCTATTTTGGTCTTTAATGAACAGGTGAGGAATTACTTAGACAGACGCAGATGGAAATTGATTTTTTCAAAGTGTTGTCTCATTACCCCACGCGGGCCACTTTATCCCGCGCCACAGAAAGGCAACACCGTGCGACGCGGCTTGTGTAACGCCAAGGTCAAGTGGGCGTCGCCGGTCCGCGGGCGCACTGGGAGGATATATAGGGAAACCCGAATTTGGATTATCTCGAAAGCAAGGCCGGTTAGCTGGGGACTAATTAGAGAGGGGGCCGAGACACCGGGCTCTGGTATCGGCTAAAGCCAAGATTCATAAATAAGTGAGTGCGAGGGGGCAGCTTGGGCGCTTAATTAACAAAGCGTGAAAAAAAGGGTGCGAATCTCCAGAGGCCCGAGCCCAATCCGATTTCCAAAAGGGGATGGGCTATCCGCCGCAGTCCTGTCCATCGCCGCGGCATTGATTGATGGCAGGCCAAATTGATTCTCTAATCATCGGCGTCCTTTTAGTTTCGGCATCCCCGGAGATTTGAAGAGGCCAAAAGTGGCATGGCGGCGGGGGAGGGGGGGGGGGGGGGGGGGGGGGGTTGGGGGTCCGGCCTCCCCTTCCTGACATTAGCGCCTTGAACATTGCCCCCAGACACCACCACCACCCCTCTCTCTCCCCTATAAGTTGCCGCTGCGTGCGCTCCCATCTGCCTTGAGGTTATCCGACACCGCCGATGCGTTGTGTCCTCGCGCTTTTGTGTATCTGCCAATTGTTTTCACACTTGAAGCTGCGCGTCTCAGGTATTTCAAACCGCGACACCTCAAGTTTCTCTCACTTAGGGATCCCTCTGCCGTCCAAAGCGGGGGATCGGGTAGCACAGCCTCCTCGCCGACTTTGATCTCCGGCATAAATCATTTAGTGTATTTTCAACACTAAACGCCACTGACGATTACGGTCTTTTTCCTCCTCTTTTGTTGTGGGAGGCGAATGGACTTGTGTCTAACATGGGAAGACATCCTAGGCGGAGGAAATGATGCCCGATTTTCCTGGCGCGCCACTGTGAGAAACAGTACACTCTCGACAGTCATTGTGGCAGTCAAGGCCTTATCAAGTGGTAGGCAACAACAAAGAGTCTCCACGGCAAATAGCATCTGTCCTTCCTTTTTTTGAATGGGTGTCGAGGTTTTCCTATCAAAAGGGCGCAAGATAACAAGGACAGGGGAAACAAAAAAAATGCCTCAATTAGTGGCGAGCGTAATGGTGATAAACCGGGGTTACGAGGGACGAGAGGAGGCTGGAGAGCAGAATGCTAAACAAAATATGGTGATGAAAGGAGAGAAGGCGGCGGCTTTGCAGATACGGCGGGAAAGATTATTGCAGAAACAGACAAGGCCAAGGAGACTCCTGCGGTGGAGTGGAAGTCAGAGCAAACAGCGTATAAATGGCGTCTTTGTTCGCCGACCTATTATTTTAAAAAGTGGTTCATTTTAACCGTCGAATTATGTCGCGAAAGGCAAATGGCACACTGCTGCTCCGCAACCCAGGCAACCCCAAGCTGGCCAGCAAATATGGCAGTGAATTCTTGAAAATTCCAAAAGGCATCGGCGTCTACACTGACTATCCTCTTATATGCAAATTAGCCGGATGCATGTTTTCGTCTGTCGCTTTATTAACTCTTCACAGCCCGTGTGAAGAAAAAATGCAGCAGTAAGGTATTTCTCTTTCTCTCTGCGCAGCAAAAACTCAAATGTCGTCAAACACCACTTTAACAGCCGATCTCCTCTTTGACTTTGACACAGTGGGCGTCGGGAAGTTGCATAGCGAGGTTTGGACACGAGAAGTGCACCGCTCACCTAAAGCCAAATGTGGAGGGAGAAACTGCAGAGTCGGTCGATGCATCATGGAAAGATGTGCATTTCCTAGTTCTTTTTTTTTTTTTTTTTACTTGGCTGAAAGTCAGTTTAATCGGATTTCCATCTCCAAATTATTCTATCTCCTATTGATGCGGCGTTCATCTTTTTAGTGGCTCTTTACCTTGAGGTTTACTCTTTTGGTGCAATTTTACACATACATACACTGAATAAACACCACCAATAGCTGAACAGCTCAGTAGGCAACGCGAGTTAAAGTATTTTGCACAAAAGATAACATAGCATGGCAGCTGTTGAGCGTTTTCTTTTGCAGCGGCACAAAGTTTAATTAACATATTTCTTGTGTAAAGTGTAAAACATTTCTCGGCGCCTACTGTATGTCTCAGATATTTTTTTTCACTGTAGCATTCCAAAAAATTAGCCAGTCTCTTGATCATCTCTCCGAAATCAGCAGATCCCGGTGATCCGGCCCTACATCCCTGCACCAAGTCTCGTAAAAGGTAACGGCAAGGTCAGACCCCGTGCACAAACTCCACGCAGGAGACGTCTTTCCTTCTTGATCTATTTTTTAATCCTTTCTGCTCTTTCATTTCAGCCCTCATACATGCGCCGTGCTACTCGCAATATTTCTCCGCGGGCTAAGGCAGATAAGACATGTCTTTGAACTGTTGTGGACGTGGCAGGACCCTTCTCCTGTTCTCTGTCTCTAAGCCCCCCGCTGCTCTGCTGGGACCCCGGCTGATCGATTGGCCCTGACAGCAGCCAACTGAATGGAACCAGCTTGATTGATTCATTAGCAGAGCAGCGTTAGAAGTTGAGAGTGGCTATTTTGTATGGGGAAGAGGTGATATGCGTGTGTGTGTGTGTGTGTGTGTGTGTGTGTGTGTGTGTGTGTGCGTGTGTGTGTGGGTGCAATAAGCAGCCTTCATGTGTGTGGGAGTAGAGTTGAGAGGTCAGAATGGAATTTCCATAGGGCGTTACAGGGGAGCTGGGGGGGGGCTGTTTATGGCCTGACTTGGCACGGAGGGAGGGGGTCAGCTGCTTATATTGTCATGGCACTTTTCATCTGACTTGCTGCAATTAGTCTTCCGTTGGGGCTTTTTTTGCCGAGTGCCTGTTAAATCACGGCGAACAATTGCCATCTCGCCAGCGCAGATGTAAGGATAAGCGGTTTTAACATGCTCCACGGGGTAGAGTCATTGAGGGATTTGGCCATCAAAGTAACTCGTATCAATTATAGTTGCAGGTAAGTGGGGTAGTTTAAAGGGGGCAATTCACAGAACTCACTGAAAGCCGTCTTGTCGGATCTCTTGCAGAGATGGTTCAAAAAAATAAATTAAAGATATAAAAAAAACGCAAGAATGCCGCTGTACTGTGCTCATGTAAACGTAAATAAAAATGAAATGCAACAAAAGGGAGTGGTTCTAGTGGTCCCATTCGTGTTGTGCTGTTTTACCCTCACCCACTCCACAAATACGCCACGTGAAGCACCTCCCCTCCGCAAATATTTCCGACGCTTGCTCGTAACCTCTTGTGAAAACAGCCACACATGTGCCTCTTCGCACCTCTCCAAAGTTCCCAAAAGCACAGGTGTCTCGAAAAAGCCGTAAATACCAGCGCGCACCTTCACATTTGGCCGGCCTCACTCTACCCCCCCCCCCGACTCCCTTGTCATTGTTGTCATCATCCGCTAAGTATTGCACTCAATTAGACATTAAAGTCACGACAATGTCATTTTTTATTTATTTATTTTTTCCGCTCAGACTTTCTTCCAAACAAGTGCTCCACACACAGCTGGTGGTATCTCCCGGAGGCTGTCGCATCCAACCGCGGGGAATGTGTAAATATCAGGACAAAAGGTCATGTGTGATTGGAACTGCTGCCACTGGAGATGCTATGATGGATTCACTCTATTCACTCCACTAGCTGGTTCAAAGAAGAAGACGACTGGAGAGAGAACTTTCTTAACTTCGACACAAGATAGCGCAAAAGTCAAATTTGGTAATGTGATTTTTTTTTACTTTTTTTATTATGGTGTGGAACTCAAGTGGTTTGGCACCGTGTGGGCAAGGTAAAGTCTTTTATGTATTTGAATATTTTGTATCCAGTAAAATCCCACTGAGATCGGGAATCTTTTTTTTTTTCCATGGGAATCCTGGCTCCAAACGGGACTCTATTGCACATCTTTTTAGTCAAAGGGTAAACCAGGACACGGATATCTTTGTCACTATCTTAGACTCTGTTGGTTAGAATATTGATCTAAAACGTCTGCAACAAAAATATCCAGCCGTTTCACTTCCTGATCTTCCGAGTGAGCTCAAATAAGCCCCTCCTACGCCCCTCCTCTTGCTCCCTTTCGCTGCAAAGCTGTCGCAACGAGCAGAAACAGAGAAAAGGGATTGAGAAGCGACGCGTAGGACCTCAGGAGGCGCTTTTTGGGAGCTGTCGCCACTGGAGAAGATCCAAAGATTACTCAAAGATGCATGAGGAATGTTTTTGATTAGAGAACAACAAAGTCAATTTTGCACGATAACCCCCACCTTAAAAATGGTGCTAAAACCACACACTGAACAAGATAAAGCTCGAAGGGGTCTTTTCATTCCCAGATCGTAGAAATATCAAGAAGTGGTAAGAAATGTTATAGTCTAAAAAGAAATCTATCAATACGGCTCTACAAAGGAAACTCCCTTTCCATTTCCCCCCTATGGCCCCTTCTATTTTCTCCCTTTAACAAGACCCGGACTGAAAACCAGGTGATACCACTGTTCTTTCCCCTCCAGGCACACTGTTTTACAGCAGCATCCAATCACAGGGCAGTTGTAACTGGCCATTTCCTAGCAGACAAATATCAAAGAGCTCTTTCTGCCCCATCAGCACTAGGCGTGTTACAGGAATCTGCGGCTTATAAAGAAGATGGTGGCGGGATCAAAAGTAACTCAGGCCCCCTTGCAAATTCCGCCGGTCCAAAACTTTTTTCAACTCCAGAGACATAAAGACCGTTGCAGACCAATTAGAGCTTTTACTGTCGATGTAAAAAAAAACATGTCGCTAACCATGTCTGGCACTGTTTTTGGACAAGCCCTATTGGTGTTTATGCATTTCAATGAGCCTTGGAGAGTCACACAGTTGGACCCGCATACTATACACATCCTCAAATTGCTTGTATTTGCCACAGGAATAGCATAATCCCTGGAGTTTTATTGTGTCCGAAAAGCCTTTGTTAAAAAAGGGAAACGGCTGGCCTTGGTGGAGTTCTGCGCAACACAATTATATTAACATGGACTTTTCACCATTTGGTTTTAGATTCACTATTATAGCCCTTAATTATTTTGTGACTTTTTGTAGTTTCTTTGTTTTTCAAGTCGGTTCCGTGAAGCGCTGACAAATCGAATGGCGCTTGGGAGTGAATCTATGAGAAATAAGTACAATAAGGTAATACTGTAAATAATAACTCCTTCAGGCCGAAAACCACTTCCTGTATTCCATTTTAAGTCGTATTCCCTCTCTGCCTCCGTCCTTTCAGGCTGGCTGGCTTCAGACAGCGGCAGCATGTGTGCAGCAGGGGGCAGGTCCAGACACATCGGCTTTTCTCCCTCCCGCTTCCCCTTCTCCACTCCTCCGCGAGCCCCGGACCTGCCATCTCACAAGAACCCTCTGTCAGACGCCGAGCTGACCTGTGCGCACACACGGGCCCGTGTGTACTGAAAACATGCCACGCAGACACACTGGAAACCTGCGGCTACGGGACTCTTCCCAATGGCCCGCTGCATTTTTGATTGTGAGGTCACGAGCGAGTTTGTAAAAGTTTTATAAAGTGTGTGGGAGGGGATTTTAAGCTTCGGTGGTGTTTACTACGAAGATATTAACTTTTCTTGGGTTGCTACAGGAAGTAACTTTACACCACAAAGCTCTCCATTTACGGAAGTGAGGCTTAAGGAGAGACAAAAGCACATAGGATTTAAAAAACTAGATGAATCAATGTGCTGAATTGTTTTTGTAACTTTAAAGATTGGTTATTTTGTTTGTTTTATTTACAAAGGTGCAGCATAGGATTGTCTCCATAGGACTGTCTGTGTGCTGTTTGTCTCTGCACATCAATAAAATACTGTACATTTGGATTTTGAATGCTCATTTTGAAAATACCATATGTTTTCTCTCATTCAAAGGTTCAAACTGATGCTTGCTGGCACTGGTCTGGCTGGGCGGACACTACTGCTGCTTGCCCTTATGTGAAATTCCAGCTCAGTGAATATTTCTGTGCCACCATTTGTCCCTAAGTGCCGGAGAGCCGTTCCTGCTACTGCATGTCAGTGAAGCCCGTCAACTGTTCCCGGCCCTCTTTCACACAACTTCAACCACCACTATATCAAAGTTTCGCCTCACTTTATCGGGAAGATATCGCCACAATGCAGACAACCCCTGACGTTTCATGTCGAGGCACTCGGCGTCTTCATTCCCATGTCCGTAACCAGGCTATCCGAAGTCGCAGTGCATCTGTTCAAAATGGCTGTCTAGTGTATAGTCACTGTAGCCTAGACTTGAGGTCAACAAACTCACATCGGTGCAGGCTAAGAAATAAAAAAGTACAGTTTTACAGTCCTATAGAGTCAGCATTTAAAAATAAATAAATGAACTGCTTTATGGCTAAATAACAGTATCTAAATCAGAATTTTTAAAAAAAGAAGAAATTGCCCAACATACTGGATTTTATACAGTGAGTCAGTATTTTTTTTGTCGAATTAGATAGGCCTTTAGGCAATTCTTCTTTACCATATTTTACCCCTAAAGCGGTGATTTTAATGCTGAAATAAAAGTCTATTCATATGGTTATGCTACTTTATTCATTCTAACAATTGGAAATAATTTAAAAAACGGAAACAAATTAGCCTGTACAACCCAGCGTGCTTTTGCCGACCTCAGCGACTTCCATTTGCACCATGACTTCGCTTTTCTATTGCAAATTGAGCGTCTCTTTGGCGCGGGGTTCCCCTCCCTCCTCAACGCTCGAGCGTAATTGCCGCCATAGGATCACTGATGGCGTCTTTTGTCACCGCGATTGTGACCTTAAGTACATTTGCTCAGTGATTTGCCTGCGAATTTATGCAGAGAGAGAGGGGGAGCTCCCGGAGTTAACTTTATGTACGCGCGGTTCTGTGAGGGCGGCATTGTGGAGCGGCTGTGGGGCTCGGGGCCACACACAGGCTTCGCTGCCGCTGCGCTCATAAATAACGCCTGGCACATGAAGGCCTGCAGCCCGGACCGAGCGGACACATGGCCCCGGCGACGAGTTACAAGAATTCTGCGAGACTTGACGGAGGGAGGGCCAGAGCCACGGGGATTTAAAGCAGGCGAGTGTACGGGAAAAATAATGCGTAAAGAGCAGAGGGCATTTACCTTTACGCACGCAGTGTTGTCAAATCTGTCCAAAAGATTGTGGACGAAATCGTGCGCGGTTGTTGTTGTTGTTGTTGTATTCAAAACGAAACGCGTCACCAAACTTGATCAGTGTATGAAAATAATAGAGAATCCTTTGCACAACTCCAAGTCTACAGGGCGAAGGACAGGAAAACAACTATGACCTCACACGCAGAGGGGGGAAAAGCGTACACATGCGCGCTTCAAATCCTAAAGGAAATCGGGATTATTATTTGATTTATTTATTATGGGAAAACTTGTAGCCTACATATGTCTATGAGTTTGGGATATGACCAAAAAAACTATAATTATGCGAAAGCGTAATATCTAGAGCCTGTAAGACTATGGGGTCAATATAGTCTTCGTCCTATCGTATAATATGTGGGCAAACTTTTTTTAATTATTATTATTTATTTTAAATCTGAGGCTCGTAGAAGTACCGGTGGCCACTGTCATCAAATCAATTTGTCGTTTGCCACTGGGACCAGCTGCAAGTTCAAGGCCTCTGTTCATGTTGGCCACGTACTGTATTTCAACTGTGACATGTCCACGCAATTATGCGCATAACTGGATACAAACATGATGTCTGACTAAAGTCACTCTGTTTCAGTGGGCCGAAGTCTCAAAAGTGCTTTAATATTCAGTCCCAGTTTCATGGGTGCGTAATATCTTCTTAAATCAATGTAAAAGCATACAGTGTCCACAACGCAGTATTTGTATTATGTATAGGCCCAGTAGATATAGTATATAATTAATATAAATAAATAATTATTAAAAGGAACGGAGAAATAGGCTACAGACTAAAGACTTCGTCAGGAGTTTCTCTGGAGCCACTGTCACCAGGGAGGGGGCAGACGCCAAAGCGGAGAAAGGCTCTGAAACAAGACGCTCATCCACTTCTGAAACATCAAGCTAAAATACAAAAGTTCTTCAAAGTGGAGTCCGACTCGGGGCACTCTTTTTAGACTCCTCAGCTAGACTGACTTTTTGGATAAGTTTTCTGTGGGAGCCAATGAGACCGTGCCCACTCGTAGCACAAAAACACGGGCTTCTATTGAACGTTCCTCGGCCCTGCGTCGCAGCAAATCTGCAATGCTTCTTTTCAACTCGTTTTTTTGTCGCTGGTTTCAGGCTGAGGGGCGAGCGCTCACCTTTGGGGGCAAAGCGATGCCTCCACCGGTTCTCAGGCTGTAGAGTTTTGAAATGAATGCGCAGTGCAATGTCTGTTAAAGTACAGTGCATCTGTTGTGGAGGTTTCCAAGGTCATCAGAAGTGGATAAATTGGTCAAGTTCTAATCTGTGGCTTTGTTATCTCGAGATAAAGATAAAACAAGCCGTTTGATTAGATAAGGACACGATTATTTTAACTTCCAGCGGGAGTGTGTGTTTTGACACCCCAGAGCAGACAGAGGAAGCGACAGTGCGGTTTGAGTGAAAAACAATTCAAACCAAAATGTTGATTCAGGACCTCACGAAGCCACGAGAGCTCCTGTGTCCCCGAGGAAAGGCGCACAACTCCAAGTGCCGTCTCACTTTTAAGTTCCCACATCTAAACTACAGCACCGACCACTGTTCACCAGAAAGTACGTAAATAAATAACTGTCTGTCTCCAAAAAACAAGGAAAGTAATGATCATATTATATGATTATACTAACAGCCTAATGGTAGGATAACTCTAATAACTTTGGCTATTCAGGTTACATTAAACTGTTCAAATCTACGATGATTTTACATTAAGTCCAAACGCAATGAAACCTTTCTTCTTGTATGACAGACACATGAAACAACAACAATCAAACTGTATAAAGTACTCGCTCCGTGAAAACGCACAATGAAACAGTTCTGGGCCATTGGCACATTTGTCCTAGTTTCCGACTGGCATCATTATTCTGAACTCAGCAGAGACAGTCAAGTTAATCTCCATGCGCACCGCCATTTGTACTATTTCAAATACATGCGAATTCAAGTGTATTTTGAAGAAAAGGCTAGAGAGAACTTTAAATATACTAATTCTTTACGGTTTAGTAAACTATACATAACAGGAATCAGACCGCTTCAAAAGAACACTTAAGGCTTCGACAGATTCTATTCAAGCTGTGTATAAAAGTAAATCAGGAATGATACATACATAGATTACTGGGGGAAGTTGTAAATAATCTATCTTTATTCACTGTAAAATGTATTAAAATAATTCTTTTTTACTTTTGAATAAAGTAATGTTTAAAAGACTGGTTCAACTGTAAGTAGAACATGACCAAAGGCCACGCAGTCGCGTGGGACTAAAATACACTAGGCCGAGCTGCTGCGTAAGGGCTAGTAGCTTTGTGGGCTCCGGAGTCGGGACTCCCTGATGAGCCTCGGACAATGTTTCACTAATTTCCTCCAGAGTATCAGAAAAGCGATGGTAGGCAGCAGAAGAACGCGATTCCACACGTACCTTTGAAATGTGGGCTATTGCGCGCACTACGATGTGCGCCTGTTGGCTATAACCTACAATATGTATTGACATCGTCAGTCAGTAGACAAACCTGATCATGTAATAGCCTATTCTGAAACTAAAGAGGTACAAAATACTTCTCTAGGTTTATCGAAAATACAGCAAGTTTTTGTGTGTGCGCCTCACCCTAAGCGCTCGTTCTTGTTATTGTGTTAAAATCCTGCAAAGAAAATTGTGAAAGCGCCTCTTACCTTCTACAGCGGACACCACGGGCAGCAAGACGCTGCATAGAAGCAGAAAGTAATCCATTGTCATAAAGCGAGCAGCTCGGACATGTAAATGGAGCCAGGTCATAAGAGTACAGGGAATACAATCCTCAGGACGATCCGTCTCCCCAAACAGTGTACAAGCGCTGCCCGAGTCCCGCTGGTGCGTCCCACCGCTGTGTCAGGCTCCCAGCTCCAGCTCCAGCCCCATTCACTACGCCGCGAGTGTCCCAGGTGAAAATAAAACCCGACAGCGCGAAAAGAAGCTGCCTCTCCACCTTTTCACTGGGCTCCAATGTGTCCGTCTAAAAGCACACTACACTGTGTGGGACGAAGGAAGGGCTTCCAGTCCAGTTCATGCAGCTGTAGTCCAGGTTGTGGTTACCATCCAGGAGAATATTCCCAGTCTGTGTCTGTGAGGAAGATCCGTCAGAGTTTGTGGTCAGTGCGCACACAGAGACGGTCGCGTATGACAGACCATGCTGTAGTCCGAATGGAGCAAGTTATTCCAGAAAAGCAGCACGAGCCATGCGTGGTTCAGATAGTATTCAAGTACAGATAGATGTTATTCCCTGAGCGAATGAGTCCTATAAGGGTATGTCTTCTGTTTCTGATGTGCAGAGACGTCCGCTCCGCTCGGCGTAGTGCGTTGGAATGAAGTCCGCGGCGGCGCAGCGAGAATCGAGCAGAGGAGAGGATAGAGAGAGAGAGCGAGCACAGCCATGGGAGGAGGAGGAGGGGTTACCCCGGAGCAGCTGCTATGCAAAACATGTCCACCTTGACTGTCATTTAGACACACGTTCATGATTAAAATAAAACATATGCCTTCGTTTACATAAGACGGGAATGAAACCAGTGGTCTGTTATTTTGATGGGCTGTTTTGGAACCACCTCACCGTTTTTGTTTTCGTATAGTCTTCTTGACTTAGTGACAAAACCACACCGAAACCCTTTATATATTTGGTGTATTTTTATCTCATATATCCTGGCATTAAACAAAACATCAATACATTGTAGCGAAGTTATTTTCAGTGTAATTGCTCGCAGGCGTGCAGCTCTCCACTACTCACATGAGCGCTGAGTCCACGCGCACTGATGGACACACAGCGCCTCCTTGCGGATCTATTCTAATTCAAAGCGCGGTAGTTTGTTTGGATTTTTTTTTTTTTTCGTTTTCTTTTTTTTTTGACTACAGAGAAATCGATTTACAGTTTTTTGAAACATCAATGTATTGGGTTAATTATGCCTCTGCACTAAGTGCATGGGACTGGTTTTCCTGACGCGCAGATTGAAATGGAAAGGCTCTTTCTATTTGAGCATTTACGGCTATTGACTTGAAGTGGTCATATCCCCAACCACTTCCTTAAATGATCTCAGAGGTGAGCATCTGTCACGACTCTCAGCCTTTCTTCTTGCTTTGGTGTGCACGGTGTTGTTCTGAACACATGCCATTCACATGAGCTGTCCGTTTGCTCCGGAAAATATAAGAAATACAATTCCGTTGTAGAGCATAGTTTGGAGAAAAGTAAAACTATATAGTTGTCATTTGCAAAGCTTAGGCTATATTTTATTATTCAAGTCAGCTAATTCTAAAATGGTCGGATGTGGACACATGCTACAGATAACAAATATTATCTACATTTTGTCAATCAGACAATTGGGAGTCGAACTATAGTTTTAAAAGCTGAGAGAGGGATCGTTTCCTGTCGACGGAAATGTGTAAACACATAGTCTCGTGCACGCACCTGTGTCACGTATGGCCCCACCGGCTGATGGGCGCAATAAAACTTTACAGTCCCCATTTGGCTATTTCTTTTGTCTTTTTTGTTTGTTTGTTTTTTTAGCAAGGCAGTTTCTGCAAATTGATCTATTGTATTAATCAAGAGCGATCTGTCTGTTAACTTGTTGAACAGTCATGCAAGAAAATATTATGGAAGTGCTGAATTTTTAGAGTAAAAATACTACTAATAATATAATAATAATAATGTCACTAGGAGCAGCAAATGTAAAACAGAATTGTATATGTACATATATTTTTTTTAAATTAATGTATTAATTTATTATTTATTTATTTATTTGAATTTTTTTCTTTACTTATTTAATTATTATATCTTATCTTATTTTAAATATATTAGCCATATATATATATATATATATATATATATACAATAATAATAATAATAATAATAATAATAATAATAATAATAATAATAATAATAATAATAATAACATATTTCTTTCCAGCGAAACAAAACCCGAAACATCCAGTAGAACACTTAAAGGTGCGTTATGGAACTTTTATGTGAACATTAAAAAAAATAATGGTGCGTGCTTGACCTTTCAGTGACGCAGAGGCTGTATTAGCACCTTTACTTTCCATCATCACAGTGGCCTCTTTCAATTGATCAGTTGTTTTTAGAGTTAGGATGGTTTTCACCACTGACGGACCCTCTCCTTAAAAAAAACCCTATAAAACAATTGGTCCTGGAGCGCCGAGGCCACCGTGAAACGTTAAAGTGCCACGCTAACCAGTCACACAGCCATTGGGCCACAAAAAGATCAACTACTTTGTTTGTTTTTTCGCATAAAAAGTTCAATAATGCACCTGTGAAATTACTTGAATGGTAATATAAATAATTTATTCTCAGGCATGGCTGGTTTTCTATATATACCGGTATATAACTTGAATCGTCAACATAAATATTGTACAAAAGCGAGTTTTACAGCTGCGGTTGGTTTTCTACAAAACCTATAGCACGGGTTTATTTTCCTTTCCTGTTGTTTTATAGTGCGAGTCATTCGGGTCCTGTTTGACGGGTGAGCGTTTCCTGTCCATGAATGGCACCAGTAAAACCGTATAGCCATGTTGTAATGACTGTCGTGAGTTAGTTGAGACTTTGAGAACACAAAGGTTTAACTCAAATCAATTTTTGTAAAGAAACTGACTAATGCAATGACCCGGACAAACCAGTTCACTTCGTATACGTGTTGTGCACATTTCATCTTTAAGCACTTTTCTGTTCTAGACTGACTTTTATTTGGTTCCCAATACAGGCTAAAATAAACACACATATACACATTCCACACAGAGAATGAGCAGTGTTCACGAGAGCGTCCCAGCGGCACATGGCACATATTAAAAACATAATAAGTAAAGTGGCAGACATTTTACTGCCCCGTGGAAATTTCTCAAGCTTATACCATTTCGGGAAGAGCCAGACCTTTGCTAACCTCATTTGTCCTTTGTCTGAGACCAGCTCATCTGAAGCCAGGACTCCGTTGGGACATCCTCCTGAATTTAGGAAGTCATTTTAAATTTGAGTCTATATTTGACGAATTTCACACAAAAAAAAAATACATATTAAGTTCTCCAAAGCAACTGCATTTTTGTAATCACTAAAGATGGAGGAACCCATTGCAGATTACAGATGGCTTTCTTTCCCATTTTTGTTGGTGTTTTATATCCTGTCCATTTTCCTTTTAAACCAAAAATATAGTAAGAGTATGGTATAAATAAGTATAATTTGGGTACATTTACATATAATATACTTTTGGCATGAAATAAATAAAAGCGTTGACAGAGGTATTAAGCACAATAACTAATACTGTATAATTATCCTGGACCAAAACGAAAGGTCCCACTCATCCATCACTGTTGGAGACGCACTACATGACAAATGGACCTGCCGCTGACCTGGAAAAACACGTTGCTTCTCATACGTTCTCACATACGAGTCGCAACAGAAGACCTGTTTCCACTGCCAGTGAGAGGTGAGGCTGAGCTGTGGGCCCGACTGGACACATACTTGACTGTGGGCTTGCGTTGGAGTCGTGCAGACCCGGAGCACCGCTGTGGCCCGGGCTGAGGGGAGGGAGGAGGAGGATGTGCTGGAGGGTGGCTCTGGAGAATCTCAGCCGGTCGGTCTCAGATGGATTCCAGGCCCAGGGAGGTGTGCGAGTGTGTGGGAGAGCAGGCCTGTTCTCAGGAGGGCCGTGGGGTTGGAGGGGGTCTAATCCTCCAGGCATTTGCCATAACACAAGTTTATATGTAGAGTGCGCTTCAAGCATGCTCCAGCCCGTCTGTCGAAGGATTTCAGAGAGGCAACTCCCGCCTATGTGTGTGATCAAGTGCTAACTAATAGTTACTTTAACAATACTTTAAGCTACTGTATAGGGCTGCTCGCTCATGGGAAACAAACAAAACACAATTATTCTAGCCATAATTGAAATCACACATTGACTATGCTTTTGCATTTATTTATTCATTATGTGAACAAATATGCTGCAGCTTACTATAGAACTCTACAGACTTGAACTTTCTCAATCATAATATATTTGTAATTGTTGGTTGTAGTGCTCACTATTATTGAAAAGAATGATTAATAGCACTTTAAATATTTAATTATAGGTTTTAATATTGGTGACTTTACACCAGCTTAGTTTCTCTCGTCTCATATAACCTGTAATAATAATATGCTGTATGGCTTTAAATAGTATTAACATGTTGCAATGGCAACAATAGGATAAAAGTGTGAAAACAGGTTTTCCATACTGAGATATGTTCTTACCTGAGCGTGCACTCAGTCACGCGAAAACAACAAACATGTTTTTAGAATTTTAGTATGTCTGCGTAGGTTTCCTCCTGGTGCTCCGACTTCCTTTACGGCTAAAAACATGTACAATGGCCATGATGAATGAGAGTATGTTTGCGAGGGTGAGTGTGAGTGCAAGTGTGGGACAATTTAAGCCATGGATACAATCAGGTGAAGCGTGTTTACATGCATGAGTCGCAACCAAATAAACAATAAAGAACATTGATTCACAGGTGACAAAAACATGCAAAGTAGGAGATCTTGCACACTACACTGGTCGACACAGACACATTTCGAGAACCAACAGGCACAAAATCAGTCAGTCCAAAAGTAAGTTTTTCCATGACTAAATGTTAAACTTCTGGACGAAGACATTTGATTGGTTTACTTGCCACTGCTTGTAAACACAGACCCAGCATTTTTGCGCAAGAACTCACTGAAAACACCTTCCGACCAGCACAGCACACCCCACCCCTCCCTCGAACACAACTTTCTATTTCTTCCCCAGAGCTCGGTTCCTGTCCTGTAACCCTACGCCTCCTTCTCCCCCCCATCTCGCTCCTCACGTCACGGCCACCAGACCCCCACTCCGCCCGCCTCTGTCACCCCCGCTGCTACTGTCTGTGCGCCGCGGCGATCCACCATCTTCTCGCACTTCAAAACCTGAATGTCAGCTTCAGGCGTGGATTTATGACTCAGCCTAATGCGAGCGGAGTGAGCCGGGACAAACGGCGGTGGAGCAGACAGCCAGTCATCCGCGGTAACACTCACAGGGGTATAGACCAAGGAGTGACAACAGGTCGCGCACAGACACAAATGAAAGGTAATGGCCCATTGACATCACTGACAAGGGTATCAGGGTATCAAAATATGTGGAGTATACGAAGAGAAATATGGACGTTTAGTATGAATTTCTTGAAATATGGCTATAACAAATGGGGGAATTTGACCACAGAAGGCTGGGTATGTAAAGTAACGCTCACTCAGTCTCTTTAACATTTCAGTTTGAATATATATTAGCTTGTTTACTCTGGGCCTTTGCTTGGTGTGTGCACAGATGGGACATTTATGATGCTAGAGGATCTTTGAGGTCTTCCTTTTTCGAAATGAGTCTCATTATATGCATGAGTTGAATATTCTTCTTAACCGCTTAACCCCCGCCTGAACCGAGTGCATCTTCTCTAGTTTAGCTTAACCCAAATCTAAAAGGTTACAGCCTATTAGGCCAGTGAAATGCCTCATTTGAAAGCTATAAGACCCACAAAACTCATCTAAACATCTACATCTTTTTCATTGTGTTGCTACCGTGTTGTCGTAACCTTTTTTTATTGCTTTTTCGGTCACTTATTTGTTGCGCTTTTGTTGCATTTTCATAACTTTTTTTGCCACTTTTTCCACCCATGTTTGTCACTTTTCTGTCACTCTTTTGCTGCACTTTTTGTTGCGTCTTCGTTGCTTTTTTTGTCACTTTCTCATCACTCTTTTGTTGCGTTTTGGTCACTTTTCTGTTGCCATTTTCTGGCTTTTTCGTCACACATTTTTGTCCCTTTTTCCATCGCTTTTTTGGTCACATTTTTGTCGCTCTTTTGTTGCGTTTTCATCCTCGATTTCATCCAATTTTTGTCACAATTTTGACACATTTTTCAAGCTTTTCGTTTTGGTAAAGCCAAAATGGGCCCGGTGAGTGAAAGCTATTTGCACACAGAAGTGATCTAACCTGTCTTTATTTTTTTTCCTTTTAAAACTTGACTGCCACCGGACCAGAGCAACCAATACACACTAATGGAATCACGAAGAAGAAGCTAACAGGCTAACGGGCAAAGCTAACTGCGTGCTAGCGCCAATTTAAACAGTATTTACAGGCAAGTTTGAATGAAAAAAAATATTTCCATTGTGTAATTGGATGTGCAATATCCCTCTCTTCCTTCACCTTTTCTGTCAGCGTAGTATTTACTCTCACGGACAATTAATAAGTTAAAAAAATCGCAACTTCCTATGACACCAGCAGTTGCGCTTATGGCCGCTAAGCGCAACTGCTTTAAATTACGTTATATTGGAAGAAGCTACAGTATATCCCAAAATGACTTCAAAATGAGCAGCTTTATTCATGATTATACTCATTTAGTTCAACTTTAGCTTTGCGATATCAAATGACCTACTGTCTGTCTCTACTCTTTGTCTTCTTAATATTATTACTGACACTTCTTCAGTCAAAGTAACAGCTGGAATGTCGGGCTTGAATCGTAAGCAGACGCACTGACAATTATGCTTTTAACGGCTACACAATAGGAAGAATGGAATGTGTCTTTTCTGTTGTTCTCTCGTCATGTCAAAACCTCACAGTGTAACCTATAGCCACACACCCTTCAATTATTTCCCTCACTCGGCCAAATACAGTACACGCTTTGAAGCAAATACACGTGTGACAAATTCCCCAAGCTAGTGGTTCATTTGAGGTATGACGACGAGGGGGGAAAACAACGGGGGCTATAGCACGAGATGCATTTGACAGGGGCTAATATCAAAGGTCTGCGATGAAAAATCACCGGAGCTGGCCCAGTAACAGAATGATTGATTGGCTTCGAACCCCCTCACTGTCTGAGATAACATTGTTCAAAGTGTCCCCGATGCAGTGTCAACAAAGCGTCTCCCCTCGCGGGCTTCGCTCTCTTCCTCCTTACCCAGAAATCCTGCCGTTGAACTGTGACCCCGCTCGCATGTCCAGCTGCGGGGATTTTTCAGCGGCCCGTAAAGAGTTTGCCCCCGGAGGTTCGGAAAACAGTGGCGAACGGTGGCAGATGGTTTGTAATGTGGGTTCGCGGTGGTCAAATCGGGGGAAATGGAGCCGCAAAATGGAGTAGCTTGTGTGTTAAGTGCAGGTCAACAGCAGCCTGATTCTTGTTGAGCGTCGAGATAAACATTGTCTACGTCTGGCCGCCACCAGTTTAGCCTTTGCTTGTTGTTGGAATCATGATGATGAATCAGTTAATAATAGCAGCAAATGCCTTGGTGGAAACGTGATTTTCATCTTAAAGGGATATTTCAGGATTTTTGACGTGCCTCATTTCCTAGTTATCCAGAGTGTTATTGATTTCTGGATGCAGCCCTTATATTTGAAGAGTTTAGTGGTCCTTGGCTACTGTTAGGCTAGCGCATGTCTATGGTAACTAGTAGCCTGCGTTAAAAACCTCTTCAAAATCATCGGGTAGTTCTCCAAACGTTGCCATATCTGATTTGTAGAAAGCTCCTTTGTGAATTCCACGTTTAGTAATGCTGGCCGCAGGTAAACAAACTACAGTAGATCCGGTAAGCTAGCAGATCACTCCACCGCTGCGTAGCTTACAACCAGGAAGCTGATGCTGCTCAAATATAAGTTATTTTAAATGCAAAACTGTTATATTTCAAAAATTGTTCAGTCAACACAAACATTTATATGGGTAGTCTGGTGTTATAAGTGATGCACAGGTGCACTGTACTTGAGTCAGACTGTTTTTAATGCAGGCTACTAGTTACCATAGACATGCGCTAGCCTAGCACTAACCTAGCACCACAACAACACTCTGGATAACTAGGAAATGAGGCCCTATGTCAAAAATCCTGAAATATCCCTTCAACATCTTTTATATGATAATAACAGAGTAAAATACAGAGAGGATAGACTCATCTTGAAGCTAGCTTGTTTCCGTGCGCTAAGCAAAAGGTCAATAGCTGCGTCGCTAGCGTTTTATGAGCATCAAATTGCTACAAATCATCCCCGTCTAGTCACTGTCGGCGGAGTTAAAAGGCTTCTTTTCTTCCCTCTTACTGTCCGGCGCTGCTTTAGCACTTCCTGACGCAGTTAGTCATGACAAAGGCCTCACCGCAGAGGCACATGGTTCCAGTTTGGCCTACGGAGCTACCATTCCAATATGGCTTTGATTCCTGCTTCTCGCTGGGTTGCAGGATCACACCACTCATGTACGACACACCGCGGCCCTTAGTGCGGTGTAACAAGACGCAGAGCGGCCTAACCACTATTGAATCATCCTGATGTTAACTAGTGAGTGTTCCGTCATATGGTTTGGGTGTGGACGTTGATGTCTTAGTTGTAGCAAGGACCTTATGGCAAAGCACAAAACCAAAAAAAAAAAAGAAATAATGTAATGTAATGTTTACTGGATGAATATATATTTCGTAAACAGCACTCATTGTTACTGTTTTCAAACTGGTTGAAATAAAGGAGATAGTTCATTTATAATTGTTACTTCTATGCTCCAGATGTAACTTTACAAACATCACAAATCTTTGCCTGACTTTATGTTTCAGATCTTTCAGAATATTTACAGATTTAGCCTCCTTTCAGCTAATTGTTTTTAGCATTGGCCCGACTTCCGCTCATAATATGCTTATATTGACGCCTTTATTGTGATGGTACAAACTGCCTCAAACTCAAATCCTATGAATTACGGTAAGAAATGAACCAAGGGCATTTTCAACAGTTCGGCTTTACCCAAATCTAAAAGCTTCTTGATTGGTAAGCAACTGATCCTAACTTTTCTGTCACGTTTTGCCGCGTTTTTGTCATATTTTTGAAGCGTGTTTGTTTTGATGTAGTTTCTTGAGTCACTTTTTTGTCGTATTATTGTTGCTTTTCTGGCACGTTTTTGTCGCTCTTTTGTTGCCTTTTAATCGTTTTTTTCGTAGCTTTTTTGTGGAGGTTGAGAGATTTAGAAAATAAATGTGTCCTTGGCCTACTGTAAAATGGACTATTCCCCACATGCCTCACATGTTTTGCTCAATATAGGCTAAAGTAATATACAGTGTGTGTTTGGCAACTTATATGCACAAAGCGCCACTTTTGAATGTCCTTCCCACTTTCATTCTTGTCATTTTAATTGAAATTTTCCCATATAAATGTCAGCGCAGTAAGTTTGAGTGAACAGTCTCTCCTTGTATCCCGGGCCAAGCCGTCTCCTGCTTACCTCATCTCTGCGGGTAAGGAGGTGGTCTGTGTTTGTGCATGCCACCTCCCTATTACCTTATGCGTAATGCAGGCAGCTCTGTAATTTTCCCGACACGCTAGGGTGAATGCGTTCGTCCTTAAAGCGGGTTCCCTTTAACCAGACGATGCAGAGTAAGTACTAGGTTAAGCGGAGGAGCGGAATGCCCCCGGTGCAAAGAACAGGCATCACTCATCCTCCTACAGGTGTGTAAATGTCAGAAAACGCACTCAGACGTGAAATAGGGCTTTAATTTTTCACGCAACATTTGATTCGGAGATATTAACGTCCTGTAAACAACGCCTTAAATCACATTGGAAAACGTCTCTCAGCCTGGGGCAAGGAGAAGGTAATCATTATTTGACAAATGATTGGGACGGAGACTTAAAGTGGCATTTTACTAACATTATTGGAAAAAAAACACACCTTGGCGCAAACCAGTGTGCGAGTATAAGTATATGTATAGATACAACCGCCATCAGTGTTGGGGGTAACGTATTACTAAAGTAACGAGTTACAAAAATATATTACTTTTTTCAGTAACTAAGGAATATAACATATTACTTACACAAAATATGGGAATATATTAGTCATTACATCTCACCGCCTTTGCTGTGCCTGATCCCGTCAGACCTTGGAAGCTAAGCAGGGAAGGGCCTGGTCGGTACTTGGATGGGAGACCGTTTGGTAACACCAGGAAGCCAAGTGAGTGGTTGGTGGTGGTCGGAGGGGCCGTTTGCGCAGACTGTTTGCCTTGCTTCCATCAGTCTACCCCAGGGCAGCTGTGGCTACAATAGTAGCTTACCATCACCAAGTATGGAGTGAATGAATAGTGCAATGTAAAGCGTCTTTGAGTGTCCAAAAAAGCGCTTTGTAAAAACCGATGCATTAAAAGTAACTCAGCTACATTTTTGAAACAGTAATATGTAATACAAATACAAACATATTACAGTTTTAAAGCTGTAATCACTAATATAGAATACAACTATTTTTAAGTAACGTGCCCAACACTGACCACCACTGATATCAAGTGTGACACTCTTCAACTCGCATTCAAAAAAATACGATATGGCATTATTTTGTCACGTTATTTTTGACACTGTGATTTTTAATAACTTCAAATGTATAAATAATAAAAAAGAACACGATAAATAAATGTTCAGCCATATTTAAAGTTTGGGATTGACTTTTGCAATTCAGTGACTCATCCGTAAACACACACACGCACACAGATTGTTTCCCAGTTTCTATCAAACTTTTACAGTGGCATCATTCATTAATTGGCATCCTGTCAATCTATAAAAGCGGAGCTCTCGATGAAGAACATTATCCACAGAGCTCCACAATGCAATATTCTGCCTTTGCCTGGAGCCTGCTGCATGTTTGCGCTCTTACCCACGATTACATCAGGTTTTATTGGAGCAACAAGTCAAACCGCCGCTGCCATGGCTCCCATCTTCACCTACTGTCGCTGACTGGCAACAGTCCGGGCTGCCATGGATACAGGTGCTTTTTTATACAGGCTATTTTCTATACGAACAGGACACTGCAATGCAAAGTGCATTGCGTACAGTTACCTACAAGATGCGATCCCGTGGTATATGATCTCAAGTATGAATTTCAAACAGTACTGTAAACCACGCTTGACTCTCAAACGCGGTTTTGTTTTTTGCTTTATGGCTCCATGTACCGTGTAAATGCCACACACACGAAAAAAAATCAAAGTTGCGCTAAATGGGGACTACAGCTGGTGGAAGGGGGTTTACAGTCATTCTGAAGCATGCGAGTCTGTCTTTTTCATTCTGTGATCAACCGGGCAGAACGAGAGAAAAAAAAAAAAAAAAAAAGAAGCAGCGTCTCTGGTAAAAGAATGTAATTTGGTAATATGTAATTTAAGAAGGTACCGCCATGCACAGACAGGCCTGCACAGTTACACGGCAGACACGCTGAATGCATGCGGCGGTGGTGGCGGTGGTGGGGGGGAAAGGAATAGGAGCCTGCGCTGTATACGCTTTGACGGACAGCGACATGCAGAAAGTACGTGGTCAAGTTCCATTGTCCCGTTTTTGTGCGTACAGTATTCGAAAGGCAAGTTCATGGGGTCATTTGTAGGTCATATAACAGAGTCTTTGTAACGATAGGACTGCTTCCATGTGTGAATTGTAAGACTGTCCGATATATCGCGAAATTATTATTAGTAGTAGTATTAATATTGTACAAATGCGGCAGTGATGCTGTGTAATGGCTAAAAAGGTTTCACATAAATGGTAAAAAAAAAAAAAAAACTATTGACGGTTTCACTGTCTGATATCAGATTAAGGATGTCATTTGCCACGTCAATAGACAATATGTAATTTCTATTCACTACCTTTTTTTTATGAGCCGATGAGACACTCCGTGGATACCGTCATGTAGAGCAACACACTGCACAGTCACACGTCGTGTCCGCCGCCAGACAAACATGTGCCAAAAAGACATCACGGAGCCTCGTGATTTCTTATGAGCAGGTGCTGGAGGGGGAAAAAAATGACAGTGAATGTAGCAGAGCAAATCTTATTGCGGGTAAATTGACAGTGTATATAATGGATGTGCAGAAAGAAGTTGGGGCAAGAGTGAGCAGACAATGTGAGCAGTCAAGCTGAACAACACAAAGATTCCCAACCATGAATTTACTTGTAAAATTAATCAAAGCCAAATAAACAGAACAAGTAGCCACAGGTCATAGTGGAAAGTCATTTTTTTTTTAAACATAAATACTTATATAGTTTCTGTTCATCAACTACTTCCACCCGGCCAATTCTGAGCATTGGTGCATTATATCATACTACAAGTCGTCACTGGGTGTTCAGTGACTTTGGCCAGCGCCCCCACATCCTTTTCCCCCTGTTGCATAAAAGCCAGTCGCACGCCCTGACTCCCTCTCCCACAGTTGTGTCACCCGTGGCGATGTGACTGATCTCTATATGTGGACGCCCATGAGCTGCTCGAGGGGGCATCTGGTCTTTTTCCCCTCTCAGTCAGTGAAATGTAAACACCCCGGTCGCCTGGATTTGCCAAATGAGCACCTGGTATTTCAAAGTGGCCTCCGAGCTGTGACTTTTTCATGTTGTGGAGTAAAAAGACCTGGACTGGTCTTCATTACTGATGCATAAGCGCTGCACGCATATTCCCCAAAGCATTGGCTGGACCAGAGACCAGAAGATGAGACAGCGTTCCTTGGAAAAAAAAAAAAAAAAAGCCACCAATACACACTAATGGAATAACGAAGGAGAAGCTAACAGGCTAACGGGCTAAGCTACCTGCGGGCTAGCGCTACTTAAACAGTATTTACAGCCAAGTTTGAGTGAAAAAAATGATCTCCACCATGTAATTGGATGTACAATATCCCTCTGCCCCCTTGTCTTTTCTGTCAGCGTAGTATTCACTCTCATGGACAATTAATACTGCTTTAATTCATGCTTTTGGTCTGAAATGATATTGCACTTTTACCCAAAGCGCTTTACATCAGGGAACCAGTCACCCATACACTTTCATACACCAATGTCGTTCATACACTAATGTCGTTCATACACCAATGTCGTTCATACACCAATGTCATTAATACACCAATGTCATTAATACACCAATGTCATTAATACACCAATGTCATTAATACACCAATGTCATTAATACACCAATGTCGTTAATACACCAATGTCATTAATACACCAATGTCGTTAATACACCAATGTCATTCATAAAACAATGTCGTTCATACACCAATGTCGTTAATACACCAATGTCGTTAATACACCAATGTCGTTAATACACCAATGTCGTTAATACACCAATGTCATTCATACACCAATGTCATTCATACACCAATGTCGTTAATACACCAATGTCATTAATACACCAATGTCATTATGTCGTTAATACACCAATGTCGTTAATACACCAATGTCATTCATACACCAATGTCATTCATACACCAATGTCATTAATACACCAATGTCATTATGTCGTTAATACACCAATGTCGTTAATACACCAATGTCATTAATACGCCAATGTCATTATGTCGTTAATACACCAATGTCATTAATACACCAATGTCATTATGTCGTTAATACACCAATGTCATTCATACACCAATGTCATTAATACACCAATGTCATTAATACACCAATGTCATTATGTCGTTAATACACCAATGTCATTAATACACCAATGTCATTAATACACCAATGTCATTATGTCGTTAATACACCAATGTCGTTAATACACCAATGTCATTATACACCAATGTCGTTCATACACCAATGCGCATAAGATGGCTATTCCAAAATTGCAGAAAAGTAGCTGCCGTTGCCAGAATCTTTTAACATTTTGCTGGTAATATAAAAATGTATCTTGGACATTGCAACTATAAGAAAATAAAAGAAAACTAGTTATGGGAAACACTTCACACAACTTTAGCTTAGATTATACAGCACTTTGTTAAAATGACAGTAAGGTTTTGTGAACTTAAAGGCCGCCAATCACTATGAAGTCTCGGATCAGGGGTGATTTCGTAGAAGTGTGATTGACAAGCATATTAATCAATCAGAGAAAAGCTGGATACGACACAAGCGGCATGCGTATTGTGTAAACAAGGCAGTTAGTGGTTTTACAGTGGCATCAGCCAGTAGAACGGAGACAAATGTGAACGATCTATGTCGTTTTTGCCACAAAAACTTGAAGAGTCATTAACAACACTTGCTTGAAGAGAATTCAACATGAATGCTTTTTTTCAATCCATGTACTATGTATGTATTTGCAACAGGACACAAATACTTTCAATAGATAGCAACAAGAATAAAATACTCTTAGAGAAGATGAAGCCTCAACATCTAGGCAGGTAAACATTCTAAATATTTTACTAGTGGTTAATTCTGTCTTGTCATGACAACGTGGTCTGTGATTGGTTTGATATAAACATTTTCGAGATTTGATTGGCTGTTACTGGAGTTCCAGACGGTCAAAAGCAGTAGTGGGTATAGCTGGTCAGGCAACTCACCCCATACTGACTGGAGCAAGTAGATGCACATTGCAGTAGTACTCCGTCATCCTCTCACCTGGCTGCGTGTTTAGTCTATTCACAGTGTAATGGTATACGCGTGGATTACCACAGGCCTCTGAGGTGGCGCAGTCCAGTGGCATGGACAGTGTCAAAGACTGTCTCTCCTTGTCCCAGCGGTGCGCTGTAAGCTGTCATCAGTATAGTGGCCCGTATAGAGCTAAAGCAGAGGCCAAGCACTAATATTGTTAATCTGCGGAGAGAAGAGAGGGTCGCCCCGGGAAAGTCTACTGTGATAAGAGAAAGTGTGTCGTCTGCGGCTTTGTGTTAAAGTGGGATTTTAGAAAGGACATTTGTCATCTAGTGTAAGATTATGTTTCAAAGGGAGAATTTAAGTTAAGTGTCGAACGAGACAGGCAGCAGAACATTTACTCATGAGAATGGCATGAAAGGTTTCAGTCTGATGAGTGAAAATTCCTACTATAAATTCCCCCAAAGAAGTTGGCACTTGCTCAATGAAATTGCAAAAATATATGTGGAATACCAGAAAGAATACATGCATAACATACACTAAACATAAACGTTCAAGTACTGTAACCAAAAGTGTGGCAAAAATTAACCTGTTACTTGCCGTCCCCCCTCGGCTTTCAAATTAGGCATCACACTGGCATATAGGCTGTAAACTCTCCAGTCAAAACACTTTGAGATTTGGATGTAAATAATTGTTAACCCTAATCCTAACCCTAACGTGGCAGTTAAGTGGTAAATCATTTAATATAGTTTATAGTTTTAACTGGTTGCAACACACGGCAAAAAAGTAGACAAAGAAAACATGGCATGGAGATTCTTATCTCACACAAATGCAAATTACATGGAAAGTAATGCAGTAATACATTAAGTTTTTTTCAATTCAATTCAATTACACTGTATATATAATGTCATTGGACAAGCATCAAGTGACAAGTGTCAAGTATTTTTGAGTTTCCGTTGATTCAGCAAGAAAAATATAGTGACGAAACCGACTGTGTGCCAGCTTTCATATTGTGAAACATCCTCATTCTTTTTGTCCAAACCCGACAGACTGTTTTATCCAGATCCTATTGAATTATACAAGTCTGAACCTCCACAACCGCGCCGCTAAAACTATTAAAAAAACGATCAGATTGTAAGTCGTTTCACTTGGTCAAACATGAAGGGCTGCGCGGGGGATGCAAAAACCCTCTGAGTTTGGCCTGAGGGCCTTTTGACTCATCCCTGCAGCCACTTCCCCAAACACTGTCTGGTCGCTGTGTGTCTTGGCTGAATCACACCTGCGTGATAAAAGACTGTCGTGTTAGTGCATGCCTTCACACTGACAGGGTATAGGCCCGGCGCTGTCTGTCATCGAGCCACACTGACACATTCTGCGCTCCCCATTCACACACCACTGAAGCTTTTGCTGAACTGTCGTTTATAGGCTTCCCCGGTTCATTCCATTGCCATTAATCATCGACGGCACTCTGTATTATTTATGCCGTTGAAACTCATAGGCAAATGTTCCAGTTTTTGTTTTGTTTTTTCGTGGGACAGCGGCGGATCAAAGCGTGCTTTTATGTCGTGCGTTGCATTCTTCAAACTGAGGTGTTGATATTGGGGGATTCCTGCACTTCTCTCGCGTTGCCGGGAACAATTCACTGGGGAGTGCGATACCTTTCTACCGACCCATACTTTTTACAGTAAAACAGCGCCGGTTCCTTTGAAGCAAATCCCTGTTTTCGACACCGCCTTCCATCGGGGAACGCACGCTACCGACAAGACTGAGAAACATCCTGACAAAACCGAGTACAAACGTGGAGCGCGCCAACAGAAACGCTGATAACGTCATTCTTGTTATTTTCTGCTTCCCGCTTCCCCCCGTCTCCCCTCGGTGCTATCTGTCACTGTTTGTCATCTTGTTTCGGGCATTTCTGCTGCTCTCTGTCGACACTTACGGGTTTCCCAAGAGGGCTGATGGGAAACGGATACGAGACCTTGAAAGCTCTTCGATGAACTCTTAGTTTGGCCTTTTAATAAGAAAAGCAAACAGGGGTTCCGTAGACACCTCCTCTATGCTGGGGGCTAAGGTGTTGAAGATTAAAAAGAAGCTGGAAAATTGGGTTCACACTTGATGAAACAAACAGATTTGCATGTGTCTATCGGGGTGAAACAGTGTGGCCAGCTCGAGGCAAAGGCCGGGCCCACCTCTGAACAGTGGGAAATAAACTCATTAATGGAATGTTCTGGAAGAAAAAATAGGCTCGCAGGGTTGAGGTGGAGATGCGCACGGGGATGTGACCCCGGCCTAATAAAAGCCAAGGGTTATGATGATGAATATGAAGCAGGTCAGAGCAGGGTCAGGAACCGGTCTCGTACGAGGGGATTACCTGCGCCATCTTCCAGGAGATGTATGGTCCTTGTGTAGAAAGGCTGTTCTCAGGCTATTTTGTTCATTATCGTCTCAATAAAAAAAAATCATTGACATAGAATTTTGAATGATTTTGTTTCAAGAAATAAAAAATCCTCTAGGCAGTCTGGAGAGGATTGTCAGGAAAAGGCCATTCAAAAGTGTGGGGGAAAAGGTGTCATATTCCTCTTGAAGCATTCTGGTCTTCCATATCACCTCAGCCAGGGGTGTCCAAAGTGCGGCCCGGGGGCCAAATGCCGCCCTCAGACCAATTTTTGGTGGCCCTCTGCCTTCTTGCTGAATCGGGACACATCATCAGAGATAGTCCTTTTTATTTGAAATGCAATAATTCTACACATCTCTAACCAAACAACTAACCTTTTACTGTGAGACAGAGCTGGCATGAAGGTTTTGAGCAGAAATAAAGGTGTGGGGCGCAATTTAAACCTCTGCTAGTCAAAGGTTATGCGGCACTAACCACCGATCTATGGCCCTTCACCCTGTGTACGCTTCAGTATGTGGCCCCCCATGAAAAAAGTTTGGACACCCCTGACCTCTGCAGTGCCACAGGCTGATAGCATCCATGCCACCCAACCGCATTAAGTAAAAGGGCCCAAACCAAGGACAAAGTTTAAGGTTTTCTCTGTTTAAAATCTATTTTTTAATTGATTTCATGTAATATTCTAATCTTCTGTGATTTTCAATTTGGGGTTTTTACAAGCTGTGAGTCAAAATGATCAAAACAAACAAAGGCTTGACATTATGTCACTTTGCAGTCTTTATCATATATTTGTTTCACATTTTAAGTTGTATACAGAAATAAATGAACTTTTTTCACAATATTCTAATTTCCCGAGTTTAACCTGTATATGTAAAAGCCATTCATTTAGTGTGTTACTCAGTATGATCAATGGAACTTAAGTTGGGTGGATGTGATTCAAAACATGTAAATAGCCTGGCCATCTGTAAACTCCGGTCAATTATAATTTCCCTAAATGTACATCTGGGTTTGATCTCAGTGGCCGCGTTACAGCAGTTGAACTTCAACCTACCATTCAGCGAGTGGGGGAGGCGGGTGTTGTAGGTGACATCAAGCATTTGCTGGTTGTAGTTTGGCAAAAGCGGCGGATACGAAAGTAATAGAAGCTCTTCAATCCGTTCTGGCTCGGCTCCCAAATATCCATAAGTTAAACGTGAAGCCTTGGAATTTGGAAGGAATGCTCCCAAGAGTTATGATAGAGTTATGATAGCTGCTTCAATCACTCAGGTGCATTACATACGTTACGACCAAACGCTAGCGAAAATCAGATCCAATCGTTTCAAAGGAGTTCACCCCTCCCACCTGATAACGGAGCTCAATTGTGAAGATACAGACCCTTGTACGAAACGCAATGAGTACGAGGGTCTGGTAAAAGCAGGCTAATGTTTTGATAATTAAACTAGATTTGGCTCCACTTATGTGCTACAATGGCACTTATCTGCTGGAAAATCTGCCATATCTCGTTGGTTCATATGTAAAATACCAATACCCGAAGCACCATGGGTTGTTTTTTTGGCACATACATGTATTAGAGCAGCATACAACTTAGAGCAGCATGTACAGCAGCCACATTTCAGCCGGGTGCACTTTTTGTGAAGGGCTTCTGACTTGGAAAAACCATGGACCGCCAATTAAAGTAAAAAAAAAAAAAACAATGTTCAGCTTTCTTGGCAAATTGTACATGTACGTGATTGCCCATAACCTTATCAAAGTCAGATGCGCTGGGAGTGCATCGCTGATAATACTGCCTCTCTTCTTGTTTGCCTTTGACCTCACCCCACAACATCTCTGGCAGAGCTACGCTGCTTCTCTATCAACGTCCAAGTCGAAATCTCGGCGGTGCGTTGCCATTCATTGCCGCGCTCCCTGCTGGTTGCCTTCAGAGGTGAGCTGGGAGATTGGTCGGGCATGGCTGACCACAGATAAACCCTCTCTCTTCTTGAGCGTGATGGAGGCACTCGCGGGAGCAGACGTGGGCAGACAGACTGACGCTTTTCTCCACCTCCTCCGTGTCCCTTTGGCTACTTTACCACTCGGAGGTCCCCGTCCTGGCAGGAATTTCACACCCTATTGACAATGTGGCTTCTGTCAGCTGCTGCTCCGGCCCCTATTAACGAGAACTCATCCTTCCGTCCTCACCTCGGTCTCCGTCGCGCTCCCAACTATTACTCCTCAGAGGTCTTCAATCTTGTAAGCCGCTGAAAGAAGAGCGCTACAGAAACTAGATGAGTTGATCAGGAAGAATAGGCAAATGCTGCAGGGGTGGCGATGAGCTTTGAGGTAGTCAATGTGCGGCTAATGTCACAGACCCCCAACTGAAGGGCCTGTTTATAAGGCACTTGTGAAATGCCTCAATCTCTGTGCTTCCTGGCTATCTCCACAGCTTTGTTTACACAGGAGGCTTTTCACGGCAAAGAGTAAGTTTGGCAGAGAGGTGTTAGGGTCAGATAGTACTTCCTTTGCGACTGCCAATAATCCGTCTTAGTAGTTGTTATTTCTTGAATGCCCTTTGAGACATAACGTTTAATTTTCGAGATTACAAATTATCTATGTAAGTCCAATGCAAGAGATTTAAAGGTGCATTATGCAACTTTTTATGTGAAAATAAAGTTGATATTTGCACGTGTTTGACCTTGCAGTGACCCAGCGGCTGTGTGAGCGGTCAGCATGGCGCCTTTATTTTTGATGACAGTGGTCTCTACAGTGCTTCAGGATCAATTGTTTTGAAGGTTTTCTGGTGGGAGGGTCCGTCAACAGTGAAAACTTCCAGATAGTTGATCCTGGAGCGGGCCTAGAGGCCACTGCGATGGAAAGTGAAGGCGCCATGCTGACCACTCACACAGCCGGTCAAATACGTGCAAATATCAACTTTATTTCCACATAAAAAGTTGCATAATGCACCTTTAAGCACCACGTCATGGAAATAAATAGTTGTTTGCTCGAAGCTGAAATGTCAGACTTTTGCAACAATTTGTGGGGGAAAAAACCCCCACAGTGAGCACATCTCAACAGTAGATGACATAGTGGTGTCTAATCTATGTGTTCCTGCCCCACCCTAAACGTTTGTAGACACACTAAATAAAGCAAATGGAGATGTGCTGCAATGTTATTCCACAAATATCTTCACGGACAAACAAAAAATATTCAGTTTAAGAGACGTGGTTGGATAAAAGTCCGACACCCACACATTGGATCTGATAACACTATAAACGCTTTAATTGCCGTAACGATAAGCAGGACAAGTTCATCCGTTTTTACCAGTGAAGTTTCTTTCCCTCACAGATAGAGGTCACTTCCTGTGTCAGACAGTGGACGGTCAGACTTTCGCTAATGGATCTTTGGAGAAAAAAAAAAAAGACTGCGATATGGACTTAAAAAATCTTGTTTGAACTGTTTGGTTCAGACATCACAACCTCAAAAGAGCGCTCTCCATTTGGCCTCGGCTCCTGCATCTTTCACAGCAACTAACTTCTTGTCCTTCTTGTGTTTGGTTAGCTCTCAGTCACTGCAGGCCGGTATTCTCCATCTATATTCCTCCCTGCCTCCTACCTACAGATGTAAACTCTGCTTCTTTCTACCAATATAATTACCATTCCCCCTCTACATTGTATATAACGCTGGTCCGACTCCGACTATGCGCTCGTTGTCCGTCTAAAGCCTGATTTCTCCAGAGAATATGTCCGACGACCACTCAAAAGTCTCTTTATTCACTTATTGATTTTTAGTCTTGAATTACTGTGAAAAGAGGCTGCCATCAATTCTACCTTTGCTGATCTAAAATGCATGAATTCACTTCTAAACACCAGATTAATAGTGCCTGACATAGGAACTCCTGAACTTATACCACAATTGCATCGTCTAAACAACAGGATCAACAGTGGGAAACTGGATATTTTTTCTGTTTGCAAGTGATATTGTACTGCTTATAAAACTGCAGTCTCTGTGATTTGCTTCTTAGATTAATTGCAATAAATAATAAATAAAGTCTCATGTAAACCGTCGTCTCGCATACTTTTCCTTTCACTATGGCTGCTTTTCACACATCCACATGCTCACACACAAAACTTATAAAGCAATCCCACAAAAATATCTATATTGGGATATGCTCATTTCATATTTCTGGTCCTTTCATTGCATGAGAAATAGTCAAATTTGAAACACTCACACGCTATGCTTTTTGAAGCTTCACTAATACCGTATCGCCATGGAAACTGCACATTTTGGTCTCACGGAGTCTTAAATAAATATAGCCAATGTACAGTTTGAAAAATACTTTTACTACAGTTAGGCGCATTACTCCTTTACGTGAAAAGTGATTAAAGACTAGATTGCGGATGGCACGGGCAACGACAATGGAATTGGTGATGGGGGGGGTGAAGAGTTAATTAGCTTAATAAGATTTGGAAAACAGGGGAGCAGAGGAGCTCAGGTGGAGGCGGGGGGAGGATCCAGAGATGCTTCCTGTCTCCAGAACATGCCAAGGGTACAATAGGGCAACTAATCTGGCAAATTGAAAGGTCCACGGGGGGGAAGGAGGAAGGGAACCGCGGTGCCACTGCGGAGGTCCCATCCCCAAAATGAGAAAAACAAATTAAACCCTCATAGCGTTCGAACAGCTCCCCCAACACCTTGCACTCCCCTGATTGAATTCCAGTCCCGGGCACAGGGGTGGTTGTGTTTTTTACGACACAGACAGAGCGGTAAAGGATGCTGTCAGTCTGTGAGGTACATTAGACCATTGTTTGGCCGCTCCTTGTTTCTTGCGAGGCCAATGATTTGGGCGTTTTTTTTTGTGTTCATGTCAGATGCCCTTTCTACGATAAACAGCCATGTTAACCCTTTATAGGGCAAGTGACTGTGGTTATTTCCGCACACTTTACATATGGCCTCCCTGCTGCACATCAGTATAAGGTAAAGAAGCATGTAGTCCTCACTCAGCCAATCAGAAGAGATCACCCTACCTACATCACAGATACTGTAGCATTTGACCAATCAGCAGAGACCGGTCGCGCTCTCAACTTCCTGTTTTCTCTGAAGTGTGAAATTCATGGTACATTTCTTTACATAACTAAGTGATGATATACTGTATGTGTTGGTTTTAGAGGGCGTTGTGAAATAAATACAACTAGAAATGCAATGGCTGCGCCATTGCGATTGACTGCGGAAATGCGGGAAGCGAATGCAGAAATTGCATAAACTGTTCAAATTGCTTAAATTGCTTAATTTGCATAAACTGGTAAAATGCATAAAATGTCATGTTGCATAAACTGCATAAAGTGGTAAAATGCATGAATGGGTTAATTTGCATAAATTATGTAAATTGCATTAACTCTTTAAAATTCATAAATCCTAAATGGCATAAACTCTTAAGTTGCATAAACGCTTTAAAATGCATAAACTGGTTAAATCCCATGAAGTGGTTACTTTGCATACATTATTAATGTTGCATAAACTTTTATATTCCATAAACTGGTCAAACTGTTGAAATGGCCTCAGTGCTTGATTGGCAGAAGCTGCACAAATGGCTGAAAGTCCTGGAGTCTCCCCATTGGCTGGATTCCCCCATACACACCAATGCATAAATTTCAAACTCTCATATAAAAAAACTGGAAAACTGCAGAAGGACAATTTTTTCTCAAAACCCACAAGTTGCAGAAGCTGAACATGCACAAAGTGCAGAAATTGCATAAAATGCAGAAAAAAGTGCAGAAAAGCATGGATTTGCGGAAGCCCCATTATAAGTCAATGGGAAAAATCTCCGACATTTTGGCCGATTGCGGAAAAACCGTAAGGTGCAGAAGTCCCAAAAGTAATAGCACCCTTCTCCTCAACATGCGGAACGTTTTGATGCATAACTTGCATAAATTGCACAAAGCATGAAGGTGCTGAAAGCTGGAGAAAATCGGGAAAAAGATGGAAGAGGAATAATAATAAAGAACATGAAAACCAATAATTGACTGCGGAAGAATTCCGCAGTCAATCAATAATAATAAAGAACATGAAAACCAATAATTGACTGCGGAAGAATTCCGCAGTCAATCAATTACAGCATGAAAAAGGCAGGCACCATATTTGATCATACGCCCTGTTTACTTAAACCTAAAGTTAATTAGTTTTATCCATATTTGGACATGCCCGTTATTCATACTTAAAGAGGGGGTATTATGCTTTTTTCAATCACATAGCACAGGTCTATATCACACTACAATGATGACGAAACCTTCTGTTGGTCTGTAAATGCAGTAAATTAAAATAACTGCCTTGTATAAAATGTCTCTCTCAAAATGGCTGTTTAAGCACCTCTGACCCTTTCCGACACGCCCCCTCCACAGCTGTCTGTGGCATCAGTGGGGAGGGGCTTCTGCTGAGGAGCAGTGGTTGGTTACTCGGCTGGTGACAAAAGCTTGGAGGCGTCTCCAGGAGGTGGGGGCGTTCCTAGGAGGACTCAGGCAAACCTAAAATGGCCGCCATCAGAGTTTTTACAGATTACATTTCAAAAATACGTGAATGTGACAAGGCAACACTTCAGGCATGTTTTTAATGAGGGAATGACATAATAACATGATGTAAATCTTGAAAAAGTCGATTTTGCATAATACCCCCCCCCCCTTTAAAGTATTTTCTTGACAAAAGAACCAAATAATCCTAGGACTATGTTTTTATGTTGCCAGAGGTTATTTTCAGTCAAATCTATGCAGACAATATTGGAGGTGACTGACCCCGCCCACAGCACGTAAAGCACAATCACATTACAAAAACTCCTGCCTATGACATGTGTGAGTGTTCAAACATCAATATCACAAAACACAACGTCTCCTGAATACACCGAGACCTGCAAGTCATTTTTTGCATGTTTTATATATAAACCTTTGTATTGTTTTACCCCTTAAAGGGCAATGAACCAAATATGCTAACTTCGCTCACATTGATTTTCTGCACGATGATGAAACATTTCGAAAAATGTTACAACAGAACTAAACTTGTGTTATGTCCCCCAATAAATTATTATTAATTTGGGTAGAGCTGACCGAGAGAAAATATGTTTGGTTAAGACGGGTGGTAAGAGGTTAAAAGAGCAAACAGTGAGTGTATTTTTAAAGTAATAGCAATGTTTTTAGGATGTTTTTGGACACTCCCGAATGAAAAACAACTGGGCACAATGGAGCATCCACCTCCAAATTTCCTGTCGTTGCCCTAAACCAAAAGCCATTCAAAAGTGGTTCTTTCAGTATAATTGGTGCATATTTGTTAATTTAATAGGGCAATGGTCCAAATTTTTCATCACTTATGATCCATGAAAAAAAAGAATGAAACTATAATTAAAACCCGTGTGATAATCTTTCTTTCCACCACAGATACAGCTGTGCTGAGCTGAATCTGATGACTTTGAAAAAAAAAAACATGGGTTGCTTCACTTTTGCCCCGCGGCCATCATCAAATTAGTTACATTTGTCCACTTGTTCTACAGATTAGACATACAGAATGAAGTCGCGTCGCCTCAGAGGCAGCCGGATGATGGAGATGAATGAAAAGTCACTTTCACAAGCTCAATGGTGGAGTCCCTGATGGATGGACTTTGATGAGAATCGCTGATGAATAAGAAAAAGAACTGCAGTGTTGCAAGTGTGTCCCTGTTTTAGTTTTGTTAGAATACATTTTGTCTTGTGATTAGTTATTAAAATGAAACACCACCATCGGTCCATAGTTCCCTGTTTAACCTCTCAACCCCCACCGGAACCCAGCACATTTTCTCCAGTTTCCAAATCTGACAACTTCTTGAAGAAAGCGTTAAAAAAAAAACGACGATGAAAATGCGACAAAAGAACGTCAAAAGCAAAGAAATTGAGCAAGATAGAACTTACAAAAACGCACAAAAAATGACAAAAATGTGTGACGAAAACACAAACGCAAAAAGTCAAAAAAGTGGCAACAATAATGATGGCAACAATACGAGGGAAATGATCCGTTTGGAAGAGTTGTGTCGATTTGGGTAAAGTTGAAGTGGAGAAAAAGTGCTTGGTTAAGGTGGGGGTTAAAGCCCCATACGCTGACTTGACATTATTTTTTTCTTGCTTCCGTCTAAAAACATATACCTCGAGTTGTGCTTGGTTTCATCCATGCATTCGGCACGTCTCCTTCTAAAAAGCAGAACACGTATGCAGCCCCCCCCCCCCACCTGCTGATGTCAAGAGGTGGCGCTCCATAATGTTTCCGAAGAGCAGACACCTTCTCCAAACTCATTCTGATCCCCTTTTTTTTTGTGCTAAAATTGCCTCCCCTATAAAGCATTGTTCACAAATAGCTGGCAGTGGCAACAATTGCTTTTATCTTTATTTATCAGCCAATCACAACCTTTTGCCGCTCCATTTATTCACACACATCCTGCTCCCTCTGCTATGCGCCACCATTCCTCCTCCACCCCATCGAGCCCCCTCACCCCTCCATCTCTTCCTGGCCGCCGCCGTTGCCTTGGACTCGGAGAGCCCTTTCCAACAGCATTACATTAGAGACGCCATTTGCCTGTCCGTCTGCTGGTTGAAATGAGGAACCGGTGGGACTTCTTCTGAGGAAAAAGAATGAACACGCACCGAACCCAACAAAGTGCAGCTCGATATATCAGTCACTCCTGTCGCTAAGTCCCATTGAATAAACAGGCGAGCGCATGGCATAACAACACTAATCTTTCTGTCGTGATGGCACCACTTCATCTTTCTGTCTCCACTCTTGTGACGCTACAATCTGTTGCCCCAGAAAGAAAAAAAAATGTGAATAAATAATACATAGTCTGATTAAATTACAATTTCCATTTTAAATGTCCTGACGTCAATATGAAAAGTGACTTGTTGGCAGGAAATTAAAAGAGATAGGTCCATTTTATTACATGGAGATTCATGCCATGGAATAAAAAAAGGACGAGGAATCTGCAAAGATCCGATGTTGTAGAGTTTAATGTTGTTAGCGCTGATTGAGTTTTGCTCCATTTTCCAATCCCGCAATAATTTAAGCAAGACATTACTGACTAGCTATCGTCACGTAGCATCTCTGTCTGTGCTCTTTGGACTGCGGGAATGCATTTCTTTTTTTTGCGTGTCTCTTGATGAGATTATCAGTTCCCCAGCGAATCTTTTTTCTGTACAAGCAGAGTGGTAAAAACTCGCACGCTAAAGACGCCGCACACCCACATCATGATGCGCGCACAGAGAGAGTGGGTGCCAGTCAAAAGATGAGTTTGAAGCAAAAAAAATCTCCAAACTGAAAGTGTCAACTTTTAGATTTAAATGCCTGAGTGTGGATTTTCATTGAAATGCAAACAATTGTGCCCAGCTCTGTATATGTGGGATTGAAATTAACATAAATTTAGGAGAGTAATTCAAGCCAACCTGGATGAATCCAATTTATTCACCTGATAGTCATTCATAATTCATGTTCTGGTGCACTTGTTGAGGCCGTATTGAAAGTTAGCGACCATTTGGGGCAACAGAGGATCCGTGTCCTCATATGCAAGACATTTCCCCCATGCGTATTGCCAGTGTAAAGGTAGGGTGAGTGACAAAGAAGCCATGGGTGTAGAATAACCAAGTCTTTGCCCGGGGACAAATGTGTGTTATTATCTTGCAACATAGAATTTATTCCTGCGAGCAAATGTGTCCTTTATTGTTTTTATCAACCAGTGCCTCAGAGAAACCTGTCAGGAGCAGTTAACCACCACAGTGCAGTGCTGTGTCCAGATCCTGAGCCAGGATCTTGGTTTGGAGTACCTGACTCAAAGGTTTCAGCCTGCAGTTCATGTTTGAGGTCGGTGAGAGACTGAGTGCGTGGAAGAAACAGCGAGAGCATGTACTAATCTAGAAGGCCCCGCCCGACCCAGGAATGAAAAGCGATACTGAACACTCAAAGAAAGAAAAAAAACGTATCCGAAAATAGTCACAAGAAATTCACACAGTATTATAGATATTGCAGATATTGTTGTGAACATAAGATCAGGCTTGTTTCTGGATTAGGGTCCAACCACACACACCTGAGAACAAATAGTTGGATATATAAATACAACTGGACTGAAATAAGCAATAGATTGTTGAAACAACTGTTTGGTAATTAATGCCAAATCCAGTCCTTTGAGTCAGACAGGACGTCCCGTGGCCAAGTAGCTTGGGCTTCCTGCCTCATCTGTCACCTTCTGCTCTACGACTCCACACTCTGCCCTTCGGTACAAAGAGCTGTCAAACCACCATTTGCTAGAAGCCACATTTAGCATAATCACATGGTCTAGTGTTTTAAAGTAAATGGTCTTGATTTGATTCCTATGGCTTGGAATCAAACATGAGAACGATTGATCCAATGTGATATTGTGGTCTCCCTTCAGGGATTGGTCATATTTATATTTATATCCAAGTCTCGGTAGTACGCCAGATGCTCTTTCTGACAAAATCTTCATGCATATATCCAGGTTTTGTGAAAGCTATCAACTCTCACTAAAAGTTATCCACTATTAAGCAGACATTGGTTGTGAATTTAATCCTAGGCGAAAATTAGGACAATTCTCACATGAAACAGGGGGAGGGAGAATCGCCATGGTTATTACTTTCCATTGAAGTTCACTTAGCATTTCAAAGGCAAGGTCTGACCAAATTGTCACACTCTGGTTAACGGTTTAATCCCCGTACCGGGAAGCAGAGAATTCTCCTTTGTGGCTGGGCTCCTGAGTGTCCAATGCCTGAACAGTAGCAGTGATGAAATTGCCAGGATGGAGAGCAAGAGAGAGGAGGAAATGAGGGACAGTTAAATCTGTCAGAAGTCACGCCAAGAATTAGCCGCAAGTAGGTAAGAGGTTCTGGACGAGCGGCAGGGCTTATTCAGGGGAGAGCGAGTGAAAGATCAGAGGGCAGGAATTCCAAGGCAGGTGTGTCCAAGCAAGACAAAAAAGTGGATAGAAATAGCATAGAAACTGTTTTTACTGTAAAGCTGCTATGGGCTTATTGAATCCATCCAACAGCTGACGACTAAGAGTGTAAACAAAACAAAACAAAAAAAAAGCTGGAGTGGTTCACTGACTTTATGTCTGACCAGACCGTACTGTTGTTGTGCAAATGAGCACAACTGGTGCATGAATGAGTGTGTAGCAAGTGCGACTGCGGGCCAAATGCAAATTAGGCGTTGGCCGCATTCTGGAGCGGCGTGTTTATGGCTTCATTTCCCTCTTTTTCTGTATTTTATTACACCTCAAGCAAACAGAATATTCAAATGGATGTAACCAGTGGAAACAAAGGAAAACATCCACATAACCTCTGTATTAATGACTTCCTGACGCTCAGATAAAGTCTCCTTTTGCTTGTGCGTTCAAAATAAAACAAATCTGCATCGGCGTGCTCGTGTGACTGAGACAGGAAGGAAGTCATAACAGTAAAGACACATAACATTGTTGGGACACACTAATTATTGTTGACAGAGTGGCACTTTAAACGGCTGGGACAAAACTCTAGCTGTCCACTTTTCTGGAAGTGGACTTGACCCAGCCACCTTTAACCCCTCACCCCCACTGGTCACATGACGGGCCGGGCTGTGACCCCCGGCGACCTCGTTGGTTAACGGGCTGACAGCTGTGCAGGGGAGGTCAGAGGGAGCGACTACTGCTAATAACACTTTGCACACCTTCAACACAAGAGCGGCCGAGCGAGTGAAGCAAGGCCTGAGTAATCACCACAGGTGCACGGGGATTAAGAATGACATGTCTCAATATTCATTTCGCATGTGTGGACATTACTTTAGTGACTTCAATACAATTTTATGTTGGTACTTGGAAGGTCTACAGTATGCATGGTCTGCATCCTGGCTTTCATCACTCCATACATCAAGTGCACTGCAGTCATTCCACACTCTCAGTCCCACGCATAGTGATATTTGGACATTATAGAGAGTTTAAAACTTCATTGGATCTGAGGGAGTCAGCGGGCCAAAATGAGCCAAATGTTGAACTGAGGCGTTGACCCATGAACATGCAGTGTGTTCATGCAAATAATCACATTTATTTCGAATTCGACTAGTGTTAAAGGAATAATTTGGCATCCGCACAGTAAAGTGAAGATTACTGCGCAGTAAAGTGAAGATTACTGCGCGGATTTCGAACTACTCCTGGTATTATTACGCCTTACAATATAGGTCCCCCTTTTATCCGCTTAGAAAATCCACATTGTTTAATTTTGTGTAATTATACTTTGTAGTGTAACACTTCATGTAACCATATTTAAATAGGGAAAACGTGGAAGAGCTTGGTAGCTTCTATCTTGACCTGTTTTGGAGCTATAGAGGAGAGGGGGAGAAGCTAAATGCTAACGCCGTCTGCGCTGTGTTTACGTGACTGAAGGCACAGGGGAAGACCAGACAGGTCCTAAAGAACTCGTCAAAGCTAAGGTAAGAACATATCTCAGTATGTAAAAACGGTGGCCTATTCCTTTAACAGCCACCAATGTTTTTTGTAATTTTATTATCTTTGTTAAAATCCATGGCAGGTAATTTTGCAGATTTACAAGAAATCTTGGGCTTTACCACAGTCGTCTGTAACAGTCAGCGTTACAGCAGACTATTACAGCACATGCAGTACTAAGTAGCTTGTTTACCTGAATAAATCCTTTCCGTAGTAGACCCTCTGGGGGTGATACAAGTGTTAATGATATGATTCATCTCCCCCTGGTGTCTGGGGGAATTACGAAGAATAAGCTAACAGGCTAACGGGCAAAGCTAACTGTGGGCTAGCACCACTTAAACAGTATTTACAGGCAAGTTTGAGTGAAAAAAAATGATCTCCATTGTGTAAGTGGATGTACAATATCCCTCTCTCCCTTTGTCTTTTCTGCCAGCGTAGTATTTCCTCTCAAAGACAATTAATGAGTAAAAAAACGTAATATGCTACGACACCTGCAGTGGCGATTGTGGCCTCTAGGGGCATCAGCTAGCCTACTTAGTACTGCTTTTAAAGTACTGTATTTTGGCCGGTGCAATCATCAGTACAAATTGTTTGACATAACCACAGATAGGCTACTCAGTATGGAGAGAGGGATTTCTCATGGCACTTATAGAAAATCCTAATTTATCACCCGTAATCCACGATGAAGCCGATGTTCAACGGCTCACAATGTTTCCCCAGTGGAAGGGCACGTCTTTCTCTTAAATGAGGGTAGAGCCAAAAACACTTTCAAAATGCATCATTTTTAGAGATAGCGACCGAGATTCACCTGCATGAAGGATAAATGGCTTTGCTTAATAGTTTGTTTTGGCAATGTCTAAGCACGGGTGAGACTGCTATGGCCCAGAATGTGCGCAGTGGAGCCGATTACTTTTCAGAGAATGAATATGGTGTGATATTGGGGTCAGTGCCATTGGCTGTCTCATGCAGTTCTGTGTTCTGAAAACGTACTGTATTTGTTTTTCTCTGCAATTAGCCCTGTCGTCTCCATCATTCTGCCCCTGCGGCCCGGCCAACACAAATGTGCAGTAAATTGGAAGTGGGTACAGAGAAGTTGAATTTTGGATTGGGAAATATCGTGTTGCGACCCAAATGCTCTATGAAAGAGAGAAAAGAGGAAACTAAAAGGCAAGGCAGGGAAAACAGATCGTGTTAAAATACAATGGGCAAAGGCACTTGATTTTATTTAAGTTAAGTTGCTTTATTAAAATTTCCAGTTCAGTTCATTGTATTTCATCATAGTTTCAGGTTAAAGCAGAACTAAGCAACTCATGCTCCTAGAGGCCATAAGCGCCACTGCAGGTGTCGTAGCATGTTGCGTTTTTTCTAGCTCATTAATTGTCCGTGAGAGTAAATACTATGCTGACAGAAAAGACAAAGAGAGAGAGGGATATTGTACATCCAATTACACAATGGAGATATTTTTTTTCACTCAGACTTGGCTGTAAATACTATTTAAATGGCGCTAGACTGCAGTTTGCTTTGCCCGTTAACCTGTTAGCTTCTTCTTCGTGATTCTATTAGTGTGTATTGGGGCCTCCGGGTCGGAGCAGGGTAAGCTGCAATTGTGGTTTTCTGGCCAGAGACACCAGGGGGAGATGGGACCCCCAATAATCCAATTAAGACTACGGAAAGGATTTATTAAGGTAAACAAGTTACTTTAAAAGTCAGTTCACAGAGTCATTGTTTCAAAATGTAAGAGTCCATGATTTCAACTCAAGTTATCTGCTTCTTGCTCTCCAGCCGATTTCAGTTACGCACCCGCAGAACCATCGTCAGCAGAAGCAGCAGTCGGCAATTAGCGGTCTTAAGTGTATAAGAGGGGGCATGGTGGTGCCACAAGGACTTATAACGATGATAATACAATGAACACAAATACAAGAGCAATTTATTTATTTATTTGTTTGTTTATTTGGGCAGGACGGTGCACGTTAATGAACACACATGGGATGCATGTGACTCACGGGATGTACGTAAACACGCCACGCCGGATTGAAGCCATGGGCTAATTTCCATTCGTTGTCCCCTAGTCACACTCTCAAACACACTCTCACTCAACCTGGCCTATTGCACATGCTTTCAGTGGAAAATAGAGCACCCAGAGGAAACCTACACAGACACAGGGAGAACATATAAACTCCACACTGAAAGGCCGCCCGTCCAGACCCTCGTCCCGGACCAGCGACTTCTCGGCATTCAATTCGTACAATGTTCTATAGAGTAGATGTCCGAGTTTCATCGTTCAAAGACACAGCAGAAACATGAGAGGTGCCCACTGGGTGTGATTCCTTGTGTGCTGTCAGCGGGAGGGTACAGGGATGAGTGGGTGGCCTGAAGGAAGCCACACAAATCACATGCTTGTTTATTCTGCTTTGGATGCTAATGAGCAGCTGAGGTCAGCAACATACCCAAGACAAAAAGGAGTCCCACAATCCAGCCAGTGTCTTTTGAGATTTTTTTTTTTTCTTCCCTATTTTATTTATTTTCTTTTGCTCAGAGGTTCAACTCTACTCCCTAAAGGGCTCGCGTTTGATCTGGCCCCTCCTCCTTCCTTCGGCCTGCTTCTGTTATGGCGCCGTATCTTCTTTTCCCCCCGCTTGGCTCGGCATCGTTACAAATTCTGATTTTGAAAAAGTTCAAACAGGCGTTTCCCCCCGAGGAGCACGGCTGATTTCGGAACAGAGCCGAGATACGGAGGGGCACCCCGCTGAGACTTCCCCGGCTCGGCTCAAAAAGTCGGGAAGAAGAGCGTGGAGAAAGGGAGGGACTTGGGATGGGAAGGCGAGGGAATAACTGAGGGGTTGATCAGCCTCCCTGTCTACATCTGTGCTGCAGGGTGAACCGCAGTCTGGATGTGTCTCGTAATGTCAGTCGGCAAAAAACCCCAAAACAGACGCTTATGTTATTTTGAGAAAGGATTGATCTGGGTTTGAATCTGAAATGCTTACAGACAGGTGAAGTGAGAAACAGACTGAGCCATATTAGACAAGCTTAGAAGAATATTCGAAGACACTTTTGATGGAAAAGAAGTCGTAGTACAAACGTGAACAGATTTGGATAAATGTTAACTGTTTTTGGAAATGTCATATAGCTCCGGATTTAACATTAGGTCCTGATTTGAGCTTTTTGTTCTTCCTGTGCGTTTCCCATTTGTTCAGTGTTTTAAGAGGTTTAAGAGGAAGTCAAGACAAAAAAGAACTGGAAACTAAGGTCTGTGTGTGTGTGTGTGTCATCCATTCTGCCCTGCCTGTGTGGCCCTTGACCCATCTATCACAAAATAAACATCTTACTCCGATTGGGGGGGAAGTCATTCCAATCTCTATTAATCACTTAGACACCTGCAGAATGGTGATTATGGTCAGGAGTCAACACGCACAGCTTTGAATCAAGAGGTAGGGTTAGAGAGCTTTTTTTTCAATGGCTTGAGTCAAAGGTATAAATGTTAGTATTATAGTTCAAGTTTAAAAGGCAAGAATTTATTTTTAAGAAAAAATGCTTTAAGACATCATGAGTGGGATACTAAGGCATACTTTGTGAAACGTAAGAAAATAATTTGCCATTAGCCAGAACAAAAGTAAGGATAGAAGACATGTGTGGCTTAGCTGTGAGTCTTGCCCGGATACCTCCTCGTTTGTCCCTACCTTGTTTCCTGTAACGCCTCTTGTGCTGCCTCCACTGCGCTGCAGGTGCGTGGGGCTCTTGGTGCCTCTTCATTGTTTCTGAAGAAGAAATGTGTAGGTCAAATGTCTTTAGCTCATAAGCTAGCTGTTTGTTTACTTTTAAAACGCTGCTTTCTTCAGGACCATTATGGACGCTCAACAGCAAAAAATTACACGGAACCCCACAAAAACACGGCAAAGACGTACAAAAGCATCCAGTAAAACAATGTGGAACACAGAAACCACGAATACAGTTTGCAGAAAAAGACAAAAAAACGCAGCTTTACCAAGAGAGAGGGAGGTTGTTTTACATCAATGAAGCATTTTCTTTCTACCAAAGTGTAAGACAGTGATAAAGATGTGTTTGAGATTACTATCAAATACCTGCACAAAGTATAATACCCCTCCTTTAAAATGCCATATAACATAATGAAATAAAGTCACCATAACATTATCTGTAAGGGGCTTCATATTGTATATGTAAACCTGATCAATGTGAGAAAGTTGAAAGGATTGTTTCTTAAAGCTTTCCATTTAAACTAACTGCTTGTATGCTTCCATTACACCTGGGAGTTGCAAAGGCTTCTGGGATAACACCACACACGGCACACTCCCAAGGGTAAAGCCCTAGTGCATTAAATAGACTGACAATCTATGGGACGGTGTGTGGCATTTGGAGCTCCTATGTTAATGGATCTTTTATTTGTGGGACCTGCCATTGTTAGCTTTTTGCAGATGATGAGAAGACAGGAAGGAGGAGGGGTTAAAGAAGTGGGTAACAGAGAGAGCCAGTGGAGGGGGTCCGGTCCCCAGGAGACTGTGGCCGGGCATTAATCTTCTGCTTCTGACAGCTCGCCGAAAGTTTCTCAAGAAGGCCCATTTCCTTCAGCTATAATAATGCCTCAGTCAAGAACAGACCAGTGCGGGACATTTAGAAGATCGCGGAAGAGTTACTGCGGAACATTCCAGGGGTATGTGGCGAGAATTGTCCAGCTTCAGATACTATTTGATACATGCTCCTAAGCTTCAATATGACTGGGTCCCGTTCATGTTTTTTCATACTATTACTTTATGTTGTAGTATGTTGTAGTTTGTCTTTAGGTTAAAAGACCGATACCTGAGCGATATTATTATTATTACCCATACTACATGACGTTTCATCTAGATCAGTGGTTCCCAACAGTTTTTTGTCTTGAGTATTTAATTTCGACTCAAAGTAGCCTTTAACTCTAAGGTGCAGCCAATTATTTACAAAATGATGCGCTAACACTCATTCACTGGTGTTTAGTTGCGTATTGTAATAAAAAATAAAGCAAAAACATTGTCAACCTTTGACTGCAAATTACCATTGAAAAGAACTTTTGTTTCAAAAATAATATTGAAATACGGTTCAGTTCACCTTCTTTTTAGATCTGACATATTTCTAAACACCCCCTGCTAAGTGCTCGCGTTCTCCATGAGGTCCCCTGGTTGGGAAACACTGACCTCGATCATAATACAGAATAATAATGTTCATTTGTTTTTAAAAATGACCATTTCTTTTAATTCTCCCATCATTTATGAGCTGAAACAACCAACAAGAAACGTCCTTTAGTGCTGTCTCAGAACTTGCAGACACAAAACTTGGTAATTATTATGATTATTATTATTTTGGTACCATATTCTTTTTAATATTATATGCCTTTTTGGTATCACTTTAGATTAAGGTGTGCTCATTAAGTATTGATAAGCATTAGTAATCATTTTAGGGTAAGGGTTAAGCTTAGGTTAAGGGGTTGGCTATGAATAAGCGTATTATTAATGGCCTATGTTAACAGATAAAACTAAAAAAAGCAGTGTGTTAATACTTTACAAGCATATTATTAATGCTTATTAGTACCTTATTAATACTTGATGAGCACGCCTTAATATAAAGTGTTACCGCCTTTTTATTCAGTCTATGCCATACTGGTATTGTTTAACGATACTCTGCCCGAGATAAAAAACAAATCATTTGGAGAATGGCTGTCAAAGCATAGTGGCGACATCTCCATGTGGGTAAAAAGTTATGCAGTCTGGCTTTAAAGAGTTGGCCTGTTTATAATGTTATAATGTCAGTGCCTCATCCCCAAAAACATACCTGGAGTTGTGCTACGTCATCTGAGTAACCTGATATTCTCCGGTGATGCCTTTCTGAGGCCTAACACCTGGCTCCATGATCGATGCAGGCAGTAAATGAGCTGCCATGAGCCACCTGTTCTGTTCCAAAGTAACGGCACTTTACTAACTCAACAACTTTATCTAGATTGTTGATGTGAGGAGACATTTGAAAACTATGTGCAAACATGTACCAAATAACGCAGACTCGGGACCAAAACCGTTTTGCTAAAATAGAAGCCAAAAAGCATAACTACACTTCCTTTTGCAACCATCAGTGAAATACTATTTATAAAGCAGAAAGTATAACCTGTAGAAGCAATGAGAAATAAGACATAACTCCAGAAAGGCTTGCTACAACTGTAATATCTACATTTGAGACACTTGGTTTAATTAGCTGCTTAGACGTCTGACCCTTTGTGTAAAAGACTGCCTCCGCCTCTTTTCTCCACAGCTAAAACAAACTCATTAATTCACAAACACCAGCTGATGAATATCCACAAAGCCCTGTGCAAACAACACAACTCAGGTTTATCTCAGCGCTGCAGAGGGGTCCTTCTGACTTATGGAGAGCCTGTGTCTGACACCAATATGCAGCAGCAGTCTATGAGCTCACTCCATCTTTAGTTACTCTGGCACATCGTATACAAACAGTAGGAGGCGCTTTGCACACAGTACAATAAAACACAGTACAATAAAACAGTCATTAGAAGATTTGTTTCCTGTGTTTCTTACAGCTCATCCAATCATATAATTAGTTTTGGTAATACTTTGGGTACATGAATTCATGCATAAATTAATTCATCATGAATTCATGTGAGGTCATAAGGCTTTATGATGAAATACTCATGAATTTGACACAGTTAATGAGTGCATTGAGTTCAAAGAGTTCAATGCCTGAATTAACACGGTTAATTCAGGCAATGAACTCATTATTGATAATAATTAATTCATCCTTGCCATCATCATGATGGCAAGGACCAAACTTTGAATAAACTTACATCTAAAAATGATCTGATGATTAGTTCTTTAAGAGTTCATTGTGATTTAATACAACTCTTCAATACCACAATCAATATTTCTGAAACTCAACAGAGAGTTACTGAACATACTTATTTCTCAGACTCATTATCCAAAAATGCTGTACCTACTGCTTAAAACGTAATATTTACTAATGCTGCTACTCCCGGGCTTAGTGGAGCTGCTGAGCCTCAGACTTTAGCATTTTTCTCTGCTAAACCCGGAGGTAGCGATTTTGGTAAATATTGCTTTTATAGCAGTAGGTACAGCATTTTTGGCTAATGGGCCTGATAAATAAGTATGTTCAGTAACTCTCTTCCAGAAGTATTGAGGTATTGAAGAGTTTTATTGTACTTTCTCGTCTAACGGTCTATGCGAACCCAGACATAGAGCTGTGACGTCACCACTTATCAAACGTATATAGGCTCACAGCTGGTGAGCACGAACATACAGATCGTGATCTACCAGTAGATTTCAGAGGACTTGAACTGTAAAAGGTCAATCAAATCATAATCAGCAACATTGATCGAATTTTTTTTTTTTATAAATATGACAATATATGTTTCTGTAAATTACACCAGCTAGTATGTTTATACAAGTTTTTAAAGCTGCAATGCTCCAGTTTAAAGGGCGCAGGTTAATTCATTAAGCCTTATGGCCTCACATGAATTCATCATAAATGATGTACCCTTTCATGTACCCTTATTATGAAGTGTTCCCTTTGCTTTCTTGTGTTATACCTGAATGTGTAGCTGTTTGAGTTCTTTATGTTCATGGCTACCTGTCCATGATGTTTTGACACTTTCCAATAATGTCATTGTGAGCGTCTTTTATGGCGCACAAGTCCGACAATCATAAGTTCGTAGAGTTCAGGTCTATGCAAGGTTACTTTGTGTCGCTGCTACACATTTACAATGAGACTTTTGTGTCCATTCTTTATAGTTTCAATAGATCGTACAAGAATGAGCTTGTAAAGGGTGACTGCTTCAATAACAGTAAAATGACTGTTTCCTCTTTCATTTGGATTCATTGGCTCTAAACTGGAATGTGTGCAAAGGCATGTTGCTTTACGCCAATTCTCTCTTGATGGGATGAAAACACAACCCCAAGCCAACTAAAATGTCCATTAAAATGTATACAAAGAGCATTGTTTATTCATTGCCAGAATATGTAGCCTGAGTCTTGTTTTTCTGTTTTGTCTAACGAGAATACTCAAAGGTTTAGCCCAGTGAAGTACATTGTGTTCAGGGATCAGTGGAGCAGGCCCTCTTATTTTCCTCAGACTTGAAAAGCTGGCTTTATTGAGGCTGACATCAAAAGTCCAGCTGGCCTTTTCTTTTCACCCTGAAAAAGAAACTAATGAGTCAATTAGTGGCAAATGTGTTGGTACAATGTCGTGGCTAAAGTCATGTTTTGAACAAATATTTCGAACACATGAAAAGCCTTGAATAGAAATATGCACCAAAGAGGGACTGGTGACAGAGAGCTTGTAGGGAATGCGTGAAAGCAGAGAAAAATTATATTTAATGAGAAACCACTATTAGATTTCCCAAGCATTAGCCGACATGCAGTGGAAGGTTTCAGCTCAATGATCATTTGCAAGTTTTCGTCAACAATGTGGCGGCAGAGTCGGTATCTTTCTTCTCATCAATCTTCAACAGGTCATCGAGAAGGTCAAGCGAATCAGTGGGATTGATCCAACATGAATTTCTGGGATCTTTAAGGACTGAGGGGACTAGCAACAGTAAAGGAGAGATGGTAATTCTGTGATTTTTGAATGTTGAATCTGGTCTTTTACTACTGAAGCAAACACTACCCTTAAGACCCATTGGCTTTAAACAAGGTCAAGGCTGTAGCTGTGTACCAATCTGATGTCATTAAGTCCCAGGGAGATCCATTGCACTGTATATTAGTTTGGACGTTCCCTCTGAAGCCAATGTCTTTGGACTCTTCAAGCTTGTCAGTTCCATCCCGTCCACTCCCTACAGCTGAGAGCTATTTGCTGCTGCAACACAAGACGGTCTAGAAAGGGTCTAATGTGGAATCGGCAGGCTAAAATGCTGAATACAATGGAGATTAATTAAGTTGTTCACGGTTCAGAATGTGTTCATGTGAGTCATATTGAGATTTATGGATATAAAAGTTACAATTCTACATTCAAAACTTTCGCTGGTTATTAATGCTAACCAAGACAACAGATATCTAGTAAAATCCCAATTCACTGTCCACAACAAATTATTTGTGCACTGAGCCCATTGGTTCATGTCAATTATAAGATCATTATTTATCCTTTAGCTATATGACACACTGCAAATGATCATTACCTAACCAATGTAAAAAAAAAATAGTTTTGGTTTAATATTACCATTTGGAGACCTGCTCACAACAGAATATTTAAAAAAATATTTCGTCTTAGTCTAAGTGTCAAAATAATTGGCGATAACTGGAAAAATATACAAACACTTTCAAACCCTCTCTTAAAGAAGAACTAAGTAGCTTGTTTACCTTAATAAATCCTTTCCGTAGTCCCTCTGGGGGTAATACAAGAGTTGATGGGATGATTGGGGGGGGGGGTCTTTCATCTCCCCCTGGTGTCTCTGGCCAGAAAACCACAATTGCAACTTTCCTGCTTCCGGGTCAGAGGCGCAATACACACTTATAGCATCACAAAGAAAAGAACGGGCAAAGCTAACTGCGGGCTAGCGCCACTTAAACAGTATTTACAGCCACGTTTGAGTGAAAAAAAAAAGATCTCCATTGTGTAATTGGATGTACAATATCTCCTCTCTCCCTTTGTCTTTTCCGTCTGCGTAGTGTTTACTCTCACGGACAATTAATGAGTAAAAAAACGCGACATGCTACGACACCTGCAGTGGCGCTTATGGCCTCTAGGGGCATGAGTTACTTCGTTCTGCTTTAAACCAGTGCATACGAGATGACTTATACACTGTGTTTTTTGTTTGTTTGTGGTAGCAAGCCTTGTAATTGGCAGAGAATAAGAAAAAGAAAAAAAAAATTGCAATTTGACAAGAAACAACTCTTATCATATACGGCAATGAGGCTGGCAATATGAGTCGTTATGGAAAATACACAGTTCAGGCGTGTGTTTTGGTCAACGTAGAAATGAAGGCAAGCTGAAAAAAAAAAGAAGAAAGATGGATTCTGTCACTGTCTGACTCAAATGTATACACGACCCTCGGCCTTTACCAGCAGCCCGCTGGAATATTCGGCTGAACGTAAACTTCCCCTTTGTTTATGTACGAGGTGTTTACACTTGATGTGTGAGTAAAGTGAAGGAGCGGGATACACGCGGGGGTTCAGGGGGTCACGCGGAATGAACAGAGTGAAAGGTTGTCGAGATGGGGGGGGGCATTGTCACGGGAGAGAGCGCTGAGGTGGGGGGCTTGACTGCTGTGAGTAATGGCTTCTGTCTGACAGGGCCTTGGGAAATGGACTTGAGCCGATCGATACGTTATAATGTTAACAACGATTCCTCCTCCCTTTGTGCGGCCCAAGACAAATCTATTAAAGACCCGAGCCGTCCCGTCGTCACCATCTACCACCGGTGGCATACAAAGAGGAAGAAAGAGATGGGCAGACAATGATCGAGGAGAGCCAAAGAAAAAAAAAAAGAAAAAAAAGGACGTAAACAGCAAAGGAAGAGGCAATTTTCTATGCTGTTCAGCGGAATTCTGATCCAAAAAAAAAAAAATGTTCACTCGCCTCTCTTTGACAAGGCATTTTATAAGCATTATTTCTGAAGGCTCGCGTTGGTCGATTTGCAGCTCGGTGGAATGTGCCGTGCGGAGATGAGGAAGTCGTGCAGACACATTGATTGCCCATTAACAAAGCAATATTGACGAGTGGCTTGATCTCAAATCGTTTCCAAAAAGGTGTTTGGATGGCCTTTTTTAATAATACTTTTCAGACAAATAAAGTAATGGTTGTGATGAAAAATCAAACATAAAGCTCTTCCCATCCACGCCAACGTCGCTGGTGATAAACCAATTATTTACAACGTTATTTTTTGTCCACCTGAAATGAAATTGGTAAGAGCAAAAGCCAACAGGAAAGCAAAGCATTATTAATGAAAGCATCTCAGTGCTTGTGTGGCGGCATTTATTCCGATGTTTATGTCATTTAAGAGAGCACAAGTCATTCTCAGTGTGCAACATATGGAATTGTCATTACCCCTGCAAGTCACACAACACATGCCCCGCACACATAACAATGTTGTGAATGGGAGAGCATGATCAGATGCAGCCACTGCCTCCTGCTTTCAGCACCACCCACGCATGTAAACATTCATACAAATTCTCCGAAGCAGCGATCAGCGGCGTGTGCTCCGGAGCCATGCTGCTTTCATTAGACTTCACATCAGAAAAAACCCGGGGTCACCTTCTCTGTAAACCTGCTGCCACAACGCCGAGCCAGCAGTGACATGACGGGTACAAGCGAGGCGCACAAACACCCAAACATGTCGGCAGCCGCAGCCCTGATACAAATAGGCCCGGACTACCCCCAACCCCCCAACCATGCAATCAGGGGGCCCACGCTTGCATCCACCCCCTACAGGCCCAGCAACTGTACATTCTGGCATTTTACGATCCTGACCCCATATGTAAGTGTCAGTGGGTTGCATGGAAGGGATCAGCTTAAGTGAAAGGGCCCCCGGTTCGTTCCCTTCCTGCCATCGACCCCCCAGGCTGCGGACTGAGATCGGGTTATGTCCCCCCCCCCCTCCCAGATGTGATCAGGTCAAGGGGGTGCCATCTTGTGCCTCCTGTAATACATGTGTGTGTGTTAGTGCACGCTCCAGTGTCAGGAATGTCGCAGCCCTTGGCACCTGATGACCGCGAGCTGTCAGGGAGATGGATGGGCCGATGATGCCGATGTAATGTAAGGGTGGATCCGATTCCTCCGGAGTGACGCCTTTGCTTCCCTTTAACAAGTGAGTTATTCGGCCTAGGACATGTAAACCAGTGTATGATGCCTGCCCCCATGGAGCGTGGACGCTCACTTTTACTCAGTTGGGTTTACTCAGTCGCTTTGTAAAATCTAAATCCACATAGCGACACTGGGCTTAGAAAATGTTGATCACACCATCATTAAGGTAAGAAAATGAGCTACGGTGCTGTTTAATGTGCTTCAATCATCGTCCAAAATCAAAGAATGCTTACATTATTTATAGGGAAGCCTATCTGGACACACATGTCAAAAGATCACATAAAACCTTCAATGCTTTTTATCTTTTTACATTTTTGACGGTGTCTTCTCCTTTATTACTCTATTAACCTGTTACGTCTCAGTCTGAGTCTAGACATATCATCACATTAAAAGATGGATGGTTGTTACGATGGAATAACTTTGAGCAGTCAGTGTGCCAATTCTGTTTATAACTTAATTCTCACATGTCTGCGTTCTCTCTCCTGGATAACCCTGCTCACTTTTTAATGGGGGCCAAATGTGTGGGGCATATTACATTTCTGGTTCAGAGTAGCTTGCTTATCAGATTTTCTCCCTGCACTGGCGTTGTCAAACACTGTGCTGGTTCCAACATTAAGCAGGCCATAAGTCAATACTCAGACCAGAGTGGTAACACTTAGAAACCTTTCAGCCCCCCTCTGCCACTTAAATATTTAATACAAGGCTGTTATGACAAGATGGCCGCCGTGGCGCTGTTATTCCTAAGCAGTATTCGAGGCATTTCTAACGCAGGATTGAGTTTGCACGTCAGCAAGTGTTAATTTATGTTCAAGGCACAAAGTCGCTGTTAAAAGTCAATCGATAAAGTATCACCAGAAGGTTAGGGGATTGACTTGGCTGAGCAATCAATTACCTTATCCATAATTAGCTAAAAGCCCCGGCGTGGGGCGTCCACCGCACACTGTGCTGCATTTGAATGAGGCATTTGTATGAGTTCAGCGTTTTATGTAGTTAATGATCATCACAAACAATAAAGAAGCCTCGAGCACAAACAATTTATATCAATTCAATTAATTGTTAACTAGCCAGCAGGCAATGGAGCATTTCAGGAATAAATTTGTTCATGTTTTCATTATGCCTCCAGTCAGTGGGTCAAATAAATTTTTCCACATATTCTTCTACAAAGTTTGGGTGATGATGAAAATGAGTGTGCAGATTTGAGTGAGTGCGGAACCTCGGGCAGCACGATGGGGCAATGGCAAACGCTCAGGAGAAAAACGCAAAGCCAAGGCACACCTCCTCTATCATAATTCTCTATTTACATTTTCTAAAAAGCCTTCAATAGTAGCAGAGTTGAAAGTTAAGATTCCATTATAGATTCACATAAATATCCAGGAACAAAATCTACACAACTTCGGGGCCAGGACAGGAGAGCGGCATGCCATACACTTCTATATGCGCTCCCTTGGGTATACTTACACAGAGCCACAGTGAGACAGACAAGTGCTTCTGACAGACACAGCTCACTCAGCACTGACAGCAGTAAAGCCCAGCACACTCCGGCAGCAGCCTCAGTGGATCTACAGCTGCCCAACCCTTACACTGCTCCTATGGTGAAGCCCTGCCTAATGAGGGTATACACTCTGTACCGAACAATGTCTGCATTTGTAAAACATCTCCCAGTACATCACCCCCACTCACGAGGCCTGCTGGATTTTTGCAAATGTTATCGAAAGCATTCACTCATAAAGATACTGAAGGGACTGCTGAAGAAGAAGAACTTTATTTGTCATAAAATATATCAGAGATAGTTGGTGGTACAAGCAGCAAGGAGATCTTGTAAGACACGTTCTTCCTTTCTTGAATTTACTATAATTTGTACACAGATGTTAATGGATAAAAGGATAAACAAATAGGAAATCCCATATAAGGACTCCAGTGCAGCCTTCTCTGCATGGCTGAGTCTAATCGACTGTATAAATATTGAAACCCTAAAGTAATTTTAATATGATGGTAAAGATAACCCACCTAGAAGCCATTACTCGTTTGGGGTACGTAGAATGGATTATAAAATAAGAGTGCTTACAAATACACATATTATTGAGGTTAAATATCTGCCAAGGCCGTAAACAAAACCATAACCTCACAGAAACAGTGTTAGGAGCATATCAAAATTAAATTAGCAAATGCTATCATTTCTCAGAACAGCAGCAGGAGCAATAAGCAAACATCACATGCCCTGTCTACAAATGAGGTGCTTGATGGCAAATGCTTTAAACCCAGTCCCCAATCTCCCAAACACTAACTCAATAAACACGCTCATGTTTATACAGAACGCATTTTCATCAACAGCAGAAAATTACATTTTAATCCATGAAACTCATTGCATTGAAGAAATTGTTTGACTGCTTTGCGATAGGCAGCGAGTTAATGCTGTGCACCAGGCGCAGAAACAAAAGTCACCGTTGATGAAAGCGGCTTGTTGTTGCCGTTCCCTTTTCTCTGTCATGCTGATGGAAATTAGCACAGATACCAGAATCTCAATGAAGGCTCTGAGCTGCTGGAATCCTCCACAGACCGGATTCAATCCATGCCCTTTTCTCTGTTAAACTCCTCATCTTTGATGAGTAGATAGATTCAGATATTTCTCTGATCGGATAAATAAGCACAAGGTATGCTTAGGAAGGAAGATGGTTTGCATGGTTAACAGACTTAAACTTTTCAAGCTATTACAGACCTGTCTTATATTTTGTTTTGTTGTGTATTTGGCTGACGTGCGATGCACATGTACAAACAGTATAATTACAATCATTTTAGACAATGAGATCAAGATCTACATGTGTGTTGGAGTTAATGTATCCAAACAACCAAACCACTGTGAGCAATCACACAGCTTCCTTCACTGTTATTATGTATAAGTGGACATGTTGGTGCCAGCGCTCCTAAAATGAATGACAAATAGCACTTTTTACATTATCAGTATTCCAGGTAGAACATGGTTGTACATGAATTACAGTATTATTTCTTTTGGTAATAAGACTGTTTTCAAACCTTTGATCGTTGTGCTGTTTCAGTGCTCTAATTGCCTCTTCCTTTGAGTGGCCACCAGACCCTGATGTCATGGTGCTGACAAAAGTAGCTCAAGTTAGTTGGCTATTATGGCTAAAAACAGTTGCTCATTCGACACGCTCCGCTGACCCACACAGTACTTCCCTCTCCCTGACCACCTCCTACTTCTACTCCCCTTTGGTGCCTACTGAACCCAAAACATTCTGCCATCCAAAGATTTCAGCCCTTTAATTAGTCATGTATGTTGGTAAAGGGAACATAGAACAGAACTCAGTTGTACTTTACTTCTCAGCACAATTACAGTACACTAACAGGACGGAAACAAGGATGAAAATACACATTTCACTAGGATATTACCATGAAATAATTTACCTGTGCGTCCGGTTTCCATGTAATTACCACAATTACACTGGAAAAAATTGGCATTACCCAAGGACACAACAGCAGTCAGCACCACTCTGCTATCTGAGCCTCACTTTCAGACACTGTTTTGTCTTTTAACTGTGTTGTTAAGCAAAGTGCTACCCAGAAATCTTCTCCCACTTAAAGACATTATTTTGATTAGTTTAGCAAATATGTAAACCTCCATTCCGATGCATATAATAAGGACGAAATATTGTGAGATAATAAAAGTGTGTTTACTCACTGAGCTGTCCTGCTTAAGAATATGGCTATTGAAGGCTGGCATTATCCAACAGTCCTTGGCCAACAGTCACTGAATGAGCGAGGAAGTCTATATATTCCCAAACAAAGGCCCGTTGTAGTTGTGAAATAGCTGTTGTGTTTCTACAATGAAATCCCCGAGCCAGCGCAAACATGAGCAGTAATTGAGATTTGCTCACAATCGCACACATTATATATTTTTGTACATATCTCTTTTTTTTCTCTCCAACGGAGCTCTGATTGTGCCGTCCACTCAAGCGAGGACAAAACCTCTGAAAGTGAAAAGCGAGGTGTTGACGGTCATTGCTGAGAGATTGCACTATTAAAGTGGAAAAGGATATGCCTTTCAGCCCCCTCCCCCCCAAAAAACGACATAGAAAAATAGAAGCCATCAGCCAGCAGGATACAGACTGTACTGTAAAGGTACAGCATAGGAATATAATCGTTCCAGTGTGATGTTAAAGGAGAACTGCAGAGGGTTCAGGAATCAGAGAAACGTTGCTGACATGGGATTATTATACAACATATTTGTATCCATTCATTCATCAAGTAAAACAAACAAGTTAATCTACTATTTTTCTATACTCCGAATTCCCTTATCACTTCTTTTAGTTTCTTTTACTCAAGTATTCAAGTAGTAAGGACAAAGGGTTAAGAGTCTCGTTAACAGGTATTATTTTGGCGCTTGTTATTTAGAAGTGTCCGGTTAGAGGGGTCATCACCGCGCGGCCAGACAGTGATGTAATAGAGAAAGTTGCCTCGTGGTCCAAAAGTTGCTAAGCCCTCTGCTGAATATGAGCCGGAGAAAATCCCTGAGAGCTGTTTACGAGAAGCAGTTTATGACTCACTTTAATAAACACTTACCTCGGCGCAAAGGAAGATGACTGGAGGGAGACAGTAACACCACCCGCCAAAGGATGTTGACCTGGTCACATGCCTGATCGGCTGAGTCACGCTGCCAGGTAGCGAGAAAAGAAGAGGCCTCGTGACTGCAGTTCTGACCAAAACAGACCCATCATCTTCTTAGAGCAGTCCGACCCAAATCCTAATCATTTATTTCGTGGACAGTTCATTCCCTTTCTGGAAGATACAGAACACATGGCTAAGAGATTCATTTTTCATGAATTTGTTTTGATCAATTGCTACTTCAGTTAATGTCTGACATTTATTAATATTGGGTTCACAAAACATGTACTGTACGTGGAAGGATTAATTTCTTTCTCTGCAACATATCTTTGACGGGCTATCATTCCTGCCATTTGCAAGGTGATAAATGCCACCAAGCGAGACGTCTCGTGCATTATCTCTTCTCTAAATACTGCAGTGGTGACAGTCGCTGTCTCGCTTCCTCTGTCAATAAATACTTTTTATAGAACATCATTAACTTTGATTGGGGTTATATTTATTATTACCCAATCCTCATAAGGGGTGTTGTTTATTTTATCTCCGTTGTAATGCCTTAACGTGATCCATCAAACACTTGGAACAGACACAAGGAGCATGATTTAGAAGACTTAAGCCTTGAGCTTTTGGAGTGATCTCACACATAGTGGTAAAAAGTCACGATGTTAACACGAAAGAATGAAAAGCAATGAGTCACGAGGCATAGGCAAGTAATAGCTTTATGCAAATTTTATGATAGCAACACAAATGCCTTTCACTCTCTGAGCCTGTCCTTACAAATGTGTTCACCTGTTTAGTGGCCATAGGATGTGTGTAAGAGCACACAAAAAGCAGAACCTTGACTGAATCTTAAAAGATCTGTACAGTCATTCATGATTTATAACTATACTTTGACCTGAATCACCTAAATGTGGCCGATGGGTTAACGACAGCTGAAAACCTTTGGACTGTCTTAAGGCTAAATGCTTATGGCTATAGGAAAAATACATTGTGCAGGCTAATGAACGCTGCATAAGGATTCTCTTTGTTTTATTTCTAAGCCTCCTGCAGGAAAGCTCATCTCATTGGTCAAAGTTATGGCAATGGGGATTCTGAGGTGCTGAGGTCAGGAAGGGACTATCACTATTTAGTAGGGTTGGGACGATCCACTTTTGTCACGATCCGATGCGTATCACAATACTCAGGGGCCGATCCAATACATATTTTGATAGTAGTAAATTTGTAATATGTTTACCTTAAAATTTGTAAAAAGAAAACAGACCTGTGTCCAAAGTTTATCAACCCAATGCCATTTGACATTTGTGTCAGTGTTAAGATCAGAAACACATTATGTAACAAAGTGCTGTCACTGCGAAACAAAGGAGTGCAGGATAAAAATGCCTCCAAACAAGTGTTGCGATACTTATCTATCTACTTATCTTATCTATCTTAAGTATCGATACTTGATATTGCAGCTTAATGTATTACGATCCAAATCCGATCCGATATTTTGTCCCAGCCCTAGTGTTCATAATACTTACGTTACAGTGCGGCACGGTGGTGCAGTGGTTAGCGCTCGTGCTTCACAGCTAGAAGGTTCGGGTTTGATTCCCACCAGGGAATTCTGTGTGAAGTCTGCATGTTCTCACCGTGTCTGCGTAGGTTTCCTCTGGGTGCTCCGGTTTCCCCTACCACTAAAAACATGTACAATAGGATGAATGAGAGTGTGTTTGAGAGTGCGCATGGTGGACGATGGATGGAAATTAGCCCAAGGCTACAATCCTGTGTGGCGTAATCATTAAAGGGACAATATGAATGTTAAAAATAAGTCTTTTTCCTCCCCCACATGTTCCAGCCATGTCCTACTGTGTAGAATGAGCCCAGACCTGTTCACCACAACTGCCTCTAAAATCCTGCACCGTCACTCAAAAGGTTGTTAAAGTGTTGTCCGAAGTGCCGTCATGTTCGAGCTTAATATAGAACCTGCAATTATGCGAATGAGCTGAGGTGGCAGCAGTGAGTATAACAATGACAAACTTGCATCTAGTCCCTTTAACATGCAACTAAACTAAACTAAACATCAAATTGCAGCCCCAGAAATTAAATTTCCTTTCAGTGACCTCCACCAGGATCAGCTGTTTTTAGGGTTTTGTCTACTGATGAATCATCTCCATGGTTACGCATACGTTCCATCAGAAAATGTAAGAACAATTGATCAAAGGTCTAATATCAACTTTTTTTTTTTCATAAAAGTTCCATAATGCAAAACGACTGTACTATAAGATTGAGGCCGTTTGTTAGACTGGCTGAGGGAAAAGGAAAACCACTTGTATAAGAACCCACTCTTGTTGCCATGTCTGAGTGTTTTGATTTTATGACCAAAAAGAGAAAAACGTAAAATATTTCAGTTCCAATGGTCTCATTAAAGTACACTCATGCCATTTGCAAAGAACTGCTTTTCTGTCTTTGTTTACATTTTACACGGCGCCCTGACTTTTTTTCCAAGCAGTAAACAATCCAATTACTTTCAGTGTTTCTCTTTGTTTTACCATCGCTGTCCTTTCCTTTTTAGCCTAATTAATGAGCGGCGTTCCAAAACCCCCGGACGACTCTCCTTTTACGAGCAAAGAAATAAAAGAAGGAAAGGGAAGTAAACGCAACGCGAGGGAGTTCGGAGCGCAACTGTCCTTTCCTAACAAAGGCTTTATTGGATGACTTTACGGGCAAACTGGCAGCACATGTCGGCCATGCTAAGCCACAAGTATTCTTCAGTTGATTGTTAGCACGGTCCGGAGAAGAAAAAGAAGAGCAAACGTAAACACGCAGGCATCAGCAGCTGGAGCTTTGGGGCAAAACGGGAATTGGAAGCAGCAAAGCTCATGGCACGCCTCATGTGGCTCCTGATCAATGCCATGGAAAAATCCAATCAGAAGCAGGATTTGGCTCAAAGTCGAGCTAGGTCATAGAATATATTGTCAATTCTTATTGTCATTTCTGCATCCCAAGTCCCGCGGTGTAACTTCAAGAGGACAAACAGTTGGGTTAGCACACCTAGAGTATATGAAGTGTAATTTTCACGTCCGTCACCATTGAAAAAGGACACTTGTACAAAGGGCAGGAAGGACATCAGAACGATCTGCCTGAGACTCATTACTTCTTGTAATGACTGGAAACAATTGGCCACAGTTTCTCTGGTGGCTGTTGCAGCACTGACCCTTAATAGGCAGGATATGAGAGATTATCCCAGAGTGTGTTTTCAATAAGATCAGAAATGTGAAGGAAGAAACTGTAGGGTTTGTTTGACATTCCTCTTTACACGTTTGCCTTTGTTCAACATCCAAATCAGAAACTTGAAAGAAATCCCTTTTAATTTGCTTGTGGAAATATTCCTACTAAATTCTGTGGTTGGAGAGTGTTTGAGCCAGTATTGATGAGCTACTTGACAGGAAGACAAGGATGGGCGTGAAGTTAGGCTTTGAGATGGGGCAGGTCATTTGCTGTTGGGCCACAAATGTAAAATGGCATTAGGACTAAAGAAAACAAAACAAACTGAACATGTGTTCATTCTGATGCCACTGAAAATGTATGGTCAAGGTTGATATTTTTTTTTAAATATAAAACAGTCACTAGCTGACTAGTATAATTAAAAGCCTATAGTGTAACGTCTCATTTGAAAGCTAAGACAATTGATCTATACTGATCTTTTTCCTCGCATTGTTGCCGGCACTTTTGTTTGTTTGTTTGTTTGTTTGTTTGTTTGTTTGTTTGTTTGTATACTTTATTGTCGCCGTAGGGAAATTTGTCCTCTGCATTTAACCCATCCTTCGATGCCGCTGGGGCAACCCGTAAGGAGCAGTGGTCGACGGCCGTGCCACGCCCGGGGACTCGTCTCCATGATGTGGAGCCAGGCTGCTGGTCAGAATCACCTGGCTGGAGGATTCACCTATTGTACATGTTTTTAGTGGTAGGGGAAACCGGAGTACCCGGAGGAAACCTACGCAGACACGGGGAGAACATGCAAACTCCACACAGAAAGGCCCCGTCCTGGTGGGACTCGAACCCGGGACCTTCTAGCTCATCGTTTTCATCACATTTTTCATTGCTTTTATGTCACTTTTTCATAGAGTTTTGGTCACTTTTTTGACATATTTTCGTGGGTCTTTTGTTGCTTTTTTGTCACATTTTCATTGATTCCTTTGTCACCTTTTTGTCGCTCTTTTGTGGGTCTTTTGTTGCTGTTTTGTGGGTCTTTTGTTGCTCTTTTGTTGCTCTTTTGACGCTTTTTTGTCCCTTTTTCATAGTTTTTCATCACATTTTTGTCACCTTTTCATTGATTCTTTTAGGTCAATTTCTGGTCCCCTTTTCTTTTCTTTTTTTGCTGTTTTGATGCTTTTTTTCAGATTTGGGTAAAGCCAAACTGGATAAAATTTGCTCGGCTCGGTTGGGGGTAAAGAGGTTAAAATATCCATTCACGATATACAGTACAACCAAATCTCTATAATCAAGTCTTCGATCTTCCAACGGACGTTTGCAGCAGTTGGATTTTGTTGGCCGTTATGCACAAGCCTCCAAAAATGCTGACGTTCAATTTCCTACTTTTTGATTTATAATAAATACGAGCGAGCATCAAAGTGGACCACACAGGACAGTGTCATGTGGTTCTTCTTGAGCGCCGCGAAGGCCCGTGTAAACAGATAGGGCCAGATAATCATTTAATTGAGGTGAACTGACACAGACCGTGACAGCATGTGTCCTCTCTCTGTGGTGGAGGAGAACCAAATGTTTCTGTCCCGTGTGGAAGGCAGTGCCACTGGATCTGCTGCGAGCTGTAATACAGGTAGACCAAATGAGAAGCGCACGTAAGAATAGTAAGTATGTTTCTTTCCCTTCGTGTCTGGATGAGTTTCCTTCGGATGCTCCGGTTTCCCCCGTCAACCAAAAACATGCTCAGTTGGTCAATTCTTCAGCCGAGTGATTCTGACCATTTGCCTGGCTTCACTCTGCCCACTGCTCCTCACTGGTTACCCCAGAGGACGATTGAAGGTTAAGTGCACCTTAACCATAACCTCTTAACCCCCTAATCCATATGGTCACCACAGCCTATAGGCCAGTGTGACGCCTCATTTGAAAACCTACAGAACTCATCTAAATGGATCTTTTTCCAAGCTTTATTTTGAAGGGTTTTATCACATTTTTTTCATCGCTTTTTGGTTGGTTTTGTTGTTTCGTCGCTTTTTGGTTGGTTTTGTTGGCATTTGCACCAAAGAGTTCAGTTCATGTCAGGTCTGAAATTTGAATCGATGTACAGTGATTGCCAGTGCAGGATTCATTATTTCTGTAAATCAACTTAAAATGTGAAACCAATGATATGATATAGACTCATGAGATACAAAGTGACATATGTCAAGCCTTTGTTTGTTATAATTTTTGTGATTTTGGGTTGTAAAAACCCCAAATGCAAAATCTTAGAAGATTAGAATATTACATGAAATAATTTTTAAAAAATGTCGGCCCTCTGAAAACTAATCATGCATATGTACAGTACTTACTCGGTTTGGGCCCCTTCAACTTGAATTACTGCCTTAGCGTGGCGTGGCATGGATGCATCAGCCTGTGCACTGCTGAGGTGTTATGGAAGACCAGGATGTTTCAACAAGAGGAATATGACATCTGAAGCCCATGTCCAGGATCCATCTGTGTGTGGTGGCTCTTGATGCGCTCTTGACTCCAGCCTCAGTCCACTCCTTGTGAAGGTCCCCCACATGTTTGAATGGCCTTTTCCGGACAATCCTCTCCAGACTGCGCTCATCCCTGCGCTCACCCACACTTTTCCCTTCCATTTCACTTTCTGCGTTGATACAGCACTTTGAGAACATCCAACTTCTTTTGCTATTACCTTCTGAGGCTTTTGTCAATGATGGTTTTCTGCACAACTGTCAGGTCAGCAAGTCTTCCCCATGATGGTGAATTCTATGGAGCCACTGAGAGACCATTTCAAGACTCAGGGTCCCTTTGCAGATGTTTTGGATGAATTCGCTGATGAAAGGGTGACACTTTGAGCCAACAATATAGTCCCTTTTCACAATATTCTAATTTTTACAAGCTGTGAGCTAAAATCATCATGCAAAGTGAGATATATCAAGCCTTTATTTGTTATAATCTTGATAATTATGGCTCACAGTTTGTAAAAAACCCAAATTCCAAAATCTCAGAAAATTTCAATATTTTGAAAATGTACTGTAAGCCACATTCATCTAAAAGAAACAAACTTTGCATGTAATGGGTCTATATCACATATGTCAAAGTCAAGGCCCGCGGGCCAAATCCGGCCCGCGAGAGGGTTTTTTCTGGCCCCTGGGATTATATAATTTTATTATTAGAACTGGCCCGCAGGTCACTGCACGCCAGCAGCATCCAGGTACTTTACACGCACCAACGCACTACATTTCCCACAATGCAACGGTGGCGCTCCGAGCGGGAGGCCACTTCCTTTCATTATTCATCAGCGGGCATTAGCATCACTTCAAAAGTCAACTTTCAGATAGTCTACCCTTAAAAATGGCAAAACGGAAGGTGGACACTGAGAACTGGACTTTTCTGTGTGACATCACGACTCATCTGAATAGTAGTATATTTTTAGGTTTTCAGTCTGTTTAATGGGGATCACTAGACTATATGCGGTCATTACATTTTTTTCAATGAACATTCGATCAGTCCGGCCCTCGTCTTGTTCCTAAATTTTTCATTTGGCCCCCCATCCATTTGACTTTGACACCCCTGGTCTATATCATATATTAGTTTCCCATTTTCAGTTGTATTACAGAAATAAATGAACTTTTCCACGATATTCCAATTTTCCGAGTTTCACCTATGCCATTCCCCACTTGCCATTGCAACTTTTTAAAATATGGACATCCCTTGTTGATAAAAGGCATAAATGCTGCTTATATTAAAAGATAAGTCCAAGTGTATCCAGCATAAAGGTAAAATGAGGTACTCTTTGGCAAAATATAGTTCATTTATTATGCGTTTTGATCTGCTTTTTTTTATTGGTGTGATAACCTTGACATGCCACTTTGTCACACCGTGCCACAGTTGCATCATTCGGCACAATCCCATTCTCAGATTTTTTCAGGAGCACAAAGTCTGTGTGAATAAAACATATTGAACTGGCTCCGAGAATGTGTTGTTTCACTGGCAGTCCGTATCAGATAGCACTTCAACCAAGAATTCAAAACATCAGCGACTATAGCTGATGTATAAACTGTAAAAAGGCCAATGTAAATGGGAGGTTTGGATTAAGTATGTGATGAAGATGTGAGAAAGGAGAAACAGATACTTGAGAAGGAAGAGGAAGGGAACACCACAGTAGGAGAGGTATGAAAATAAAAGAAAAAGAGACTGGGACTTAGTGGAAATTGAGAGACAGAGCGCTTTTTCTCCATGAACTGACAGAGTTTGACGCTCAACTAACTGGGCTGTTTTGACAGGTGTCAGATGGTCCGTATTACGATTTCACCACTGGGCCCTCGGGAGCCTACATCACGGGCCACAACAGGACCGTCCATTCTGCAAAACAATGAGGTGCCATGGCGGAAATACTCAAAAAAAAAATACACACATCACTTCCTCGCCGTGGAAAATCGCTGGCTTGGCACCAAATCGGCATGTGTCACAGTGTCTCCGAATGTTTGAGAAGGACAAAGGCGGGATTACAAAAAGACCATTAGATATATCTTGTTTTGCTTTGTTCTTTCCTGGGCTAATCCCGGCTGAGAAGGAAGGAATGGCATGATGTCATAAGTATGCGCCTTGAGGCATCCCAAGTAAAAAGCTGCCAAATCACGGCATGACGGGTTTCGACTTTGAATAGAACACGAGCAAAAAAAGTAAAACAGTGCATCGTGAACTTAAGTCAACAACATATAAAAAAAAGTTTCAGCTGATTTGCCAATTTATCGTCTAATGTGAGCTTTTTAGCTAAAGCAGCGAAAGCACTAAGTAACTCATGCCCCTAGAGGCCATAATCGCCACTGCAGGTGTCCTAGCATGTTGCATTTTTTTTACTCATTAATTGTCTCTGAGAGTAAACACTACGCTGACAAAAAAGACAAAGGGAGAGCGGGATATTGTACATCCAATAATACAATGGAGATAATTTTTTTCACTCAAACCTTTCCAAGATGCTTAAAGGAATAGGCCACCGTTTTTTCATACTGAGATATGTTCTTACCTTAGCTTTGACGAGTTCTTTAGGACCTGTCTGGTCTTCCCCCGTACCTCCAATCACGTAAACACAGCGCAGACGGCGTTAGCATTTAGCCTCTCCCCCTCTCCACTATAGCTCCAAAACAGGTCAAGATAGAAGCTACCAAGCTCTTCCACGTTTTCCCTATTTAAATATGGTTACGTGAAGTGTTGCTCTACAAAGTATAATTACACAAAATTAAACAATGTGGATTTTCTAAGCGGATAAAAGGGGGGACTATATTGTAAGGCGTAATAATACCAGGAGTAGTTCGAAATCCGCAGTGTAATCTTCACTTTACTGCACAGTAATCTTCACTTTACTGTGCGGATGCCAAACTACTCCTGGTATTATTACGCCTTACAATATAGTTCCCCCTTTTATCCGCTTAGAAAATCCACATTGTTTCATTTTGTGTTATTATACTTTGTAGTGGAACACTTCACGTAACCATATTTAAATAGGGAAAACGGGAGAGGCTAAATGCTAACGCTGTCTGCGCTGTGTTTACGTGATTGAAGGCACGGGGGAAGACCAGACAGGTCCTAAAGAACTCGTCAAAGATAAGGTAAGAACATATCTCAGTATGAAAAAACGGTGGCCTATTCCTTTAAATCTTTCTTGTTGTTGCTCAGTATTCCTTTGGTCCCCAAAACGTAGCCACATCTGCCCAGGAGTAGAGTCTTTGGCCCTTCCAATCACCACCACTCACTAACACACCACATTCATATGTAGGCGTAGGTGGATGAGGCACTCAAGGACACAGTGGCAGGATGAACCAGTTGAACTCTGAAACTATCGAAAAGGTTTGCCCGTAATAGGGATGGTTCAGAAATGTATATAAAACACCCACGGCCTCAAGGGGTGATTCTGAGTGAGTAAATAAGAACAGCACGGGTGATTATTTTTACAGAAGAAACAAACAACCCTGACTCCGAATGTGGCAGATTTGTGATACTTAGTTTCTTAAATGTGGATGGGAAAATCTCAGCAGGCAATCAGAAACACCAATCATGGACTTCTCATACTGAAATCAATTATATTCACAGAGTGTTCAGTGAAATATGTGAGAAGGTCGACTGATTCCATCACCCCAGTGGCTTTGCATGCTCTGGAATTTCAACTGAAGTCAAAAGCTGAACATTTTAGAGAATAATTCATTTCTATTTCCATGCCAGCTCCAGCTTCTTATTGTAAGACGCATAACACAATTTGACAGAGATCTGAGCTTGAATTCCTTTGCACTGCAGCCTATGCAAATATCAATATTTCAAAAGCCTGGAGACCTCGAAGTGTGTTGAAAACCATCGCATCTCCCAAATGCACACAGCTACAATTTGTAATGAGTGTGTAAATGTCTTTTGTTAAGACTTTCAGAGGAGGGAAGCTGTATGCTGTTGGTTCAAGTCCAATTGATGCATGTTTTATAGTGACCGCATCAAACTCGACAGTCCACACTGGCTCAAAGCCCTGGGACTGTGGGGGTGGATAAGACGGGTCCCTGCTCACCATGGGACAATGTCTGCGGCGACCACAAGAATGATATGGTTTGGAGATGTCAACTTGAAAGTGCACAAGATGTTGTCTGTGTTGCAGAGGTTGAGAATGGTTTCCCTCATTGTGGAAAGGGCGAAATGACATCTCGACCACATAATGAAGACCACAGACCTCCGCCAAGGCCTTCGAAGCTTTAGGACAAATCAGAATCCACACACCAAAACTGACGCACCATGTTGCCGTGTAAAGAACCTGTCTCTGTCCTGATTCATGTTTATTCAATCCATAAATCCAAGTCCTGTTGGAATAATAATGGTAAATCTGCGTAAATGACCACTCAAAGAAAAAAATGGAAATGTGTAATAAGTTTATGCTCATAAAGAAAAATAAATAAAGAGGAGCTACAGGAAACAACAAAAGGGACCAACAAGGAGATGGTGATAGACTGTGGAGGGAGCTGTGCAGGAGGAAGAGGAAGGACGAGGTGGAGCTGACCAGTGCAGGACACCACGCTCTGAGACGGGGACAAGCCCAGGAGGCGGTGCACCGTTTCAGATGATCAGAGGAGACAGAGGGCAGCTACAGTTTCTCCATCCTCCAAGGTCATGCGGGTGGAGTGGCTGAAGGACAACGAGATCATCGACCCGGCCGAGGACAGGAACTTCTACATCACCGTGGACCACAACCTGATCATCAAGCAGGCGCGTCTGTCCCACACGGCCAACTACACCTGTGTGGCCAAGAACATCGTGGCCAAGCGCAAGAGCTCCACCGCCGTGGTCATCGTCTATGGATTTCCCATCAACCAGTGCTCCTCCTGTGACCAAAACAGTGAAGATGGCGGCCGCGACATAACGATCTTTCACCAAAGAAAAAAAGAGTGGAAAAAGAGTGGTGCGCACTGAATGGGTGCTGCTGCCGGATGCTCTCTCATCGAATGCAATTTCTCCATCTGTGAGATCAATAAAGTATCATCTTATCATCTTATCTTAAAAACCTAAAAAAAATTATCGCAATGTACAAAACTATGATATGGTGTAAAGCACTTATCCCCTCTGCCCAACTACACAATAACAGTATACAATGTCAGGAGCTTGGATCAAACTGCCAAGATTTGGGTTTGTGAGGTGAACGTCGTAGTGCTTCTGGTGATCATCTCAGTAGTAGTAGCTTGTAGACTTGATCAAAGGCGTGCCGGGTAGTCGGGAAAGTCGGGACGTTTCCCTGTGGGCTGCGGTGCTTTTGGGCTGTCAGAATAAAATAACTAATTAATAACAGACTCACACTGTTGTGCTTTTCCAGGGCTGCTGTTCCAGATATAAATTAACTAACACATTGTCTTGTTAATCTAATCAAATCATGACTGATCAGAACGGATTTTCGCACTGAACTTTTCATTCTTGTGGCAATTGTCAATGTGGCATTTGAACGAGCTGTCTCCGGTGTATGAAGCCAGTGCACTACAAAATTCCCAGGCCGAAATAAGGTCCCAGCACGCCCCTGGAACTGATCGCCAAGTATTGTTTGAACAAAGCCTAACTAACTTATTTATCTACACTTATTTCAAATGCCTACAACATAAAATAGGTACAGTGCGCAATCCATCATGAGACTGGAGGAACAGTGTGAACTGAAATTGAAAAGTGCGGTGTATTGGCTTCAAGGTTGTAGGAAAGCCGTAAACACATCTTGCATAAAGTTAGAGCTTTTTATGAAGTCTGCTTAGCAACACATGTGTACCTTTCAGAGCCAAGAAATCTAACAACCATAAAAGTACTTTTTTTTTTTTTTTTTAATAAAGTCAAACTTGCACACAGTGACAGTTTTGTTGTAAATCCTATAAACATCCAATCATACGGTAAAGTGGTAAAATTGTAAGGCACTTTGTCGAATGGGTTAGTGTCCTTGAACACTCTGGTGATCCCATTGTCTTTACTTTTTCAGTGGTCACCTATAACAAGATCAAAATGTCAAGACTGAACCTATCTGGCAATCAGCAGAATGAGAAACTGGGATTTTTTTTTAAATGTAGTCACCTTTCTTTCCAAAACAACCCTCCAGATCTGCATAGTTCTTTAAAAGCATTCAGGATAAAGCAGGTAGGGGACTACTGTCTTCAGATTTTTGTTCCACTTGGAATCTTACCTACATTATTTTCCCATTAAGAAGTGACTTTCCAAAACACCATCCCTCTCTTGAAACATCTCGCGCCACATGTGAGGAGCCAAAGTAGGTGAGAATTTATGATAGGAGCAGACGCTGAAGTATTCTCAAAGCACCTCGATGTTCCAAGGTAAATAATGTGAGTTTAGCAAGTTCTCGGCTTTTGCTCATGAGAAATTTCTGCTCTTTTACACTTACGCAGTAGCTTTAGTTAATGCTGTCAGACTCAGTAACGTAATGAAAACATCATCAAGAGGTGCAATTTCTTACTTAATAATCAGGCATTTATCCTATTTGGTTCCCTTTACAATTTGGGGTAATACAAGTATGTAGATAGACTTCAGACACTAATGATAGACACTTAGAATAGTCGATCCCACAAGCCGAAGTCGCCATGCGTGTTTTGTTTCAGACCGTGTGAATTTCAGTCAGATGAAAGACTTTAAGGATTTTGTGATATATGGCTTCTTGGTTATATTGTTCTGCCCATAATGCACTTTTCAACCATCAGCAATCTCACAAGCCTGGTGAGACCAGAATGATTCCCCTCTATATTTTGTTTATACAGAGGGGGATCAGTCTGGAAGCCCCGCCCCAGTTGGCGGCATCAGAAAACTCAAAGGAGCCCGTGCAATCAAATTTGTTTTTTTGCAGTCACATGTTGTTCACGAGCAGCGTCACTCACAGGACGCGGAGGTCCCTCAACACCAAACTACGAACAGCATACGAGAGAGAGAATGAGCACGAATATTAACGCGACATCACTAATAACACCGAATCAACGGCCGGCGCCTGCCCTTCGCTGATTGGTTTACTCCGCTTCCTGTTTGCTTGCGTATATGTACCGCTAAGGGAAATGGAATTGACTCTGGAATTGTCTCCACCCAAGAAGTGACTTCCTGTTTCGATCCAGCACACCAAAATAAAAGCACCATCTTATTCATTAGTTCAGCAGTTCATTCGTTTTTTCTGCCAAACTATTAACAGACAAAACACTTAAAATGTGTGTATTTAATTATATTCTTGTAATGTTGCAAGTACCTGCTGAAGAAATCAATGAGAAGAGCTGTGTGCTTTTATTTTGGCGCGCTGGATCGAAACAGGAAGTCACTTCTTGGGCGGTGGTGTTAGGATGGTTAGGAAGTTATGCACAGAGTCAATTCACACTGCCGTCACTAGACTCAATCACTGCTACAGTGGTGAGTCTGGTTTCCAGGCAACAATCTCACGCCACATTCATATATTTAGACAAATGTTTCAACCAAGGACACAAGAACTGAACTCATTGCTTTTAAACTGAGCAAAAACCTTTGAGTTTTTCACTGTCAAGCAAAGTGACAGTAAACATTCTCTTCAGCAGTCTTCAGGTCATAATGTTCTGGCCGCATCACTGTATATAATGTTCTCTATGTGTGTCAATGCGAGTACAATGGATGTTTTATACCCACTACATGTTTTACAATGTTGTCTTTTACAAATTAGACCTGTGGCGGAGGTGATTTGTTGCAGATGCCCACACCGGCAGCTGGGTAAATTAAAGAGGTTCCCTGGCACTCCTCCAGCTGTTTTACAGGGCTCTGATGCCATTCCAAGCGGCACAATTTACAGTGTTTTAATGACGCTGTGTATTTTTACGGAATCCTCGTTTCCCCACTCCGCGCGCTAATGAGAGGGACGCCGACTAAAGCGAGAGCCACTCATAGGAGGTGGTAAAAGTTTGTGGCTGTGTTACACATGCCGTAAAAGCTGAGGTGAAAGAAAAACAACGATCAGACGTGGGTGCTGGGGGAAAAAAAGATGAGGGATTATATCAACATCAAGCAGACAGCAGTGCGTCAACTCTGTAAAACGGCCTATAGACCAAAGTTTATGGATGCACTAAAACATTTGAGAACACAGAACCAGGTGGATTGGAAGGGGACTTGTAAGTGAGCTTGATAAAAAGAAAGTGGTATGACGAAAGGGAATTCCGTTCTCATGTGATAGAGATTTTACCTTTTCAGGCATATATGCTAAAATGTATTATTGTTAGCTCAGACTTGAGACTCACTTGACCAGTGCTCCAAAAACACTTGACTTGACTGAGACTTGCCGTTTGTGACTTGAGACTTAACTCGAGACTTGAACCCAAATGACTTGCTGTAACATTATATTTATTTTTGATTTGAGCACGGCAACAGGATTCAGAGCTTAAACCAGCGCCTCTATATGTTTACACATCGTAATTAGCCACCTGCTCTTTTCCCCGACACAGCGCTTCCAATCAACACAGCGGGAAAAGGCAGGGAGGAAATGTGCATTTCTTTGGATACATTAAAACGATCTCTACAGTGAATAAGGTGAAGATTCATAGACGTCAAAGTTTATTGAGGATAGGAAATGTTCGGAACAATCTGGACTGTGCGGCGAAGTCAAAAGTACAACATGAACGCGTTGAGAGTTGTCTTAAAATACATCCATCCATCCATTTTCTTCCACTTGTCCGTTGCCGGGTCGTGGGGGCAGCTGTTGGAGCTGTCCAAATCACATTGCACCAGCCCCCATAGCTCCCCCTGCAGGTGGTGGGTCCACGGGAGGACGGCCTCACGATTCTAACTGGCCCTGTTGGTCTCTCATAAAGGTGGCATGCTTTGCCCTGGTCAAACAAGGCTGTTACTTTGCAGGAGAACAACATCAAGCAGCAGGTCTTAGTCAGCAAACACATCTCCATCGCGGCCGTGAGGACTGTGGCCACAGTTGCTGTCAAAGACCTCCTGAAGGACTTGTGGATGGCATGGGGTGTGGCTGAAGCCAGAGGACACACGTTTCCACCACGCTGGCGTAAAACACCTAAACAAAAAACTGAATGGCTTTGGGACTCGGCCAAGGAACTAGGAGAGTCGAGTGGAACACAACATTTTTCAAGTCGTGTCACTGCAGCGGATGCTTCTATGAGGGCTGCTGCTTTCCAATGTACAAAAACATGTTAAACATTTATACTTTGAAATCATTATTTATTGTAGAATTAAAACAAGTGTCAATATCTATAAAGGTTTTGATTTCTGAAAGCCTTGACTGGGCGATATGGTAAAAAATGTAATTCACAGAATAAAAAATAGCAATAGGGAGAAGTACATTTGTTGAAAAGACACTGAACAGATGACTTCAATACCACAAAGCTTAATGAATTTCTGGGTCTAGATCTATCTGCAGTTTAGAATGAAAAATACTATGACTACCTTCACTCAGCTTTGCCAAAACTGAGGTGAGTTCCCGGCCTGAATTGCAGCCCCACAATAAAATAATAATGTGAAACTCCAGCTCTGGAATCTTCTGCCCTGACTCCACTGTAGCGGTCATTCAAATAACATTGTGTCAAGCAATTCACACCGGTTTCCAAAAATACCTCAGTATAAACATGAATAGTGTGATTTAGCCCAGCCCAACCTGGGTGCTTTTACTTCTTATTGACCAACATAGTTTTTCATTTCAAACGATCCCAGAACATTCTCCCTAATCCTCTCTCCTCTCTAGAAACCATTGTCCCCTCTTCTCCACTTGCTTTTGCTTTGTTATTGAGCGTATAAGCAGGGAGTGGCCCAGAGTGCAGCCGGAGTCCCTGACAGCTCGCTCCTGTCCAGAGCCTGTCAGTGACTTTAGCCCTGGGTAAACAACTGCGACTGCCCCAGATCACCTTAACCCCCCTCTGCTCATGTGACAGACTTCACTTTCCCCACACGCTTTGTTTTAGAGGCGCTTTTACAAACACTTTCAATACTCAAAAGTTATTGCTTTTGCTAAATTGAATCCACTACCATTTTTTCCCCCTTACTAAAGTATGGTATTTAAGCCATGTCATATGAATGCAAATATAAAAGTGCAAATAATTACGAGACAGGCGCATCACATTGTTACGTGTCGTCGAGCTGCCACATTGTTTCCCCAGACTCGCACAGCCTTTGGTGGTCTGCTGATGTCCACTGCTCTCACAAACCTGTCACAGGCTGTGAACAGCAGGAGGCTTCAGGACCATGTGCAGTAAATCCCATAATACACACAAGTGATAATGAGGCCTGGCTCTCTGTTTACCCACACTTCATGGGCTGCTGTCAGCATGCGGTTGGAGAAGGCAGCACAGCCCCTTCACTTGTGTACAAACATCCAACATACGAGCACTCATGTACACGCAGACACCTACAGACAATGTTCCAGTTGAGCGTTCTCTCCAAAACATGAAAGAGCCCGACATGAAAAGTGAGCCGTTTGCCACAAAAGCAGCGCACAGCCTTTGGCACCGTAAGCTTCGTTTTAATTTCCTGAAAGTGTAATAGACCATGCACAGAATTAAACAAGCAGATGGACGGAAGTTTCCTTTGGTGGCCCTCACATTAGATAGACGCCGAGCAACGACCCCAAACACCTCGATAAATAACGTCCGCATTATACCTCTGTGCTGCGTTTATGGACCACTCCATTTTAATAATTGAGTGTAAGACATTAAGCATCTGCGCCAGACAGCTTAACATATTACCTGTTGTGTTCACAAGCTTTATCCTAATATATGTGGGCGTACCTGAATGTGAATGTTGTCAAGGTGAGAAAATGAAAAAAAGTATCTTGTTTGTCCTCGGAGGTAATAAAACAATTCTTATCATTCTTCCTCAAGTGGAGAAGACTGCACAAATGCTCAACTCAGAGACGAAAAGAATAAATGAATTCATTTTTTGCGACCTCATGGTCTCTCCATGTCTGGGTAAGTTTCATCTGCTTCAGTTTAGCCGCAGTACTAAGCAACTCATGCCCCTAGAGGCCATCAGCATCACTGCAGGTGTCGTAGCATGTTGCGTTTTTTTACTCATGAATTGTCCGTGAGAGTAAATAGTACACTGACAGAAAAGACAAAGGAGAGAGGGATATTGTACATCCAATTACACAATGGAGTCCATTTTTTTCACTGAAACTTGGCTGTAAATGCTGTTTAAGTGGCGCTAGCCCGCAGTTAGCTTTGCCCGTTTGCCTGTTAACTTCCTCTTCATGATTCCATTAGTGTGTATTGGTGGCTCCGACCCGGTGGCATGAAAGATCCCCCAATCATCCTGTCAACACTTATATTACCCCCAGAGGAACTACGAAAATGATTTATTAAGGTAAACAAGTTACCTAGTACTGCTTTAATCAGAGTACAGTGCAGGCACAGCTTTTTCCAGCCGATTAAATGACTTGAAGGATGGATCAAAAGCAGACAATGCTGTGTAGGGCAGCAGAGTAAGCTCACAACAGTGTATTATTGTTATTAGGTGGTCAGCAAGAAACACATCATTACATTCTAATTGCGGTTGTCCATGAACGGCAAAGAACATTTTGAACATTACGCTTTCAAGCTTGGTACTAAAAATGTGATCAGTATGGTCCTATCTTGCTGGAATGTTTTCAAGGTGAGCGAAAGAATTAAACTTTCTTCCTTGAAGGACACTTGCTGCAAAACACCCATCCATCCTCATTAGGCTCCTCGTCCTGATCTGAGACGAGCGCTTTCTCCTCCTTTTGCCCACAATCCCAGCTGCTAACGTTTCCATGAGGCCCCAGAGGAGGGTTTGACCTTCCCCACCTCCGTACCATTACCAGTGCCGGCGCGGCCCTTTGTTCTGACTAATGTACGTTAATATTCGCGACCCGGCCCATACCGTAACCACTGAGGGAGCGCGCACCTCCACTAATGTAACCAAATCTCACCGGTTGACCCTGTCTCCTTCCATAAAGTAGGTCGCACTCTTCCTAAAATGCTCTAAAACACGCCGTTCCACATCTTTGGGATCTGGTGAATGTGTTGATTTACATTGCTTTAAGTGGAGGGAGATTGTGTCCTGTCAAAGTGTAACATATTATGAGTAGATAAGATAATCTTTGGAGAAGGGTAAATAAACTCTAATCTATATGGTTCCATAATAAAAGTAAGAGAAAGTTGAGATAAAATGCTATTGAATTTCCACATGGAGACACTTGTGAAAACATGGGTCGGTAACATTATCTGCTAAATTATACAGGGTCACAATGGGTCACGCTGATTCCAAAATAAGATTTACAGTACTGCGCACAGGCCATGAGATTGTAAGGCTTTAAAGTAAAGCTGTATGTGTAAATTAGAAAAGAGAAACCACACAAGAGACTACTGTTAACAATCTATTTAGTATCTCACAAAGACAAACCAATACCATAACTTAATATGGTTTATTTTGTCACTGTGTCAGAGTGGTAACCATGTCTTTATTCCAAACCAATATCTTAAAGTTTAAACTAATTAAAACAACTGTCAGTCAGTGTCACAATATTCCATCAAATACGCCAGGATCTAAACCAAAAAATGATATAAAACAATCATAAAACAGAGGAAAGTCTTTAAATAAAGTGTAGTTCTGAATGTTCAGCGCAGTCCATTTCTACCACACAAAGACAAACACTTTATGTTAGTCTAATTTTAGTGTTCCTCCTCCCACATACACGCACTTCTCTGCTAGTATCATCAAACTCTATTAATTGCCGAGTTCCTCCGCTCTGAGTGTGTGTGTAAAACTGTCATCCGCGGCTCTGTTATGATTGGCCGCTGTTCAAAAGAGGCTTATGAAGACTGTACATGATAGATCACCTCACTGACTCCATGTCTTTACCTCCCTTCTGCAAAAAGCAGAGATTTTCCTGTGAAAACTGCAGCCTCATTATTTCTCCTGGTAGCGGCTGCCGCCTGGTAGGAGATGGCCCTAAGTTACTCCGAACCATTAGCCACACATGAATGGATGCAAGCATGATTCTCGGGGATAGGATATGAGAAAAATAGATTAAGCTTTGGCACGATAAAACTTTTTTGATAATAATATGTTGTCTTACTTTTACTTTTAGAATACCAGGGTTGCCGGTGACAATTAAAGCTTAACTTCCCGTAGTACAAATTCTTATTTGCTTTCCAAACGCATTTATAGCTCTTTTTCTTTAACAAATGCTACATTTACAATATTCACGGCTGTAATGCAATATAGGCCTATGGTGGCAAAATATAGGTATTCTTCAAGAAGCTACCCCACCTTTAAAAGATTATCTGATCATTGTCTCATGATGTGGTTGGCTACACAATGTGAATCACTGATTCCATCCATCTTACACATTATCCAGGGTCCAGCCGCATGCTGTCTGAGCAGAGATGCCCGGACTTCCTTTACCACACACACTTCCTCCAGCAAGTTCCCAGGCCAGTGTGTCCTAGGTCCTCCAATGGGATGCGGCCGGTCACCTCCCCAGAGAGCCGACCGTATCCAAAATAGATGCCCGAGCCACCTCAGCTGGCTAGTCTTGACATTCAGAAGCAGCAACTCTACTTCGAGCTCATCCCGGGCAACTCAATTCCTAAGGGTGGGCTCAGCCACCCTGTGAAGGAAACTAATTTCAACCACTTGGACAGAGTATCTAGGCACAACCAGAGGCCAAAGGGGGTCCTCAAATTAGGACCAGTGGGGGCAGCTGAGTGAGAAGTGACTGGGATGAGATTCAGCATCTCTAAATCCAAACCTATGGTTCTTCACCAAAAAAAAGATGGCTTGCCCTCTCCAGTGTGGACAGTCCTTGCCTCAAGTGGAAGTTCAAGTACCTCTTGGTCTTGTTCAAAGTGAGGCACAGATGGAGATTGACAGATGGATCTGTGGAGCATCTGCTTTTATCCGGTCACTGTTATGGTGAGTCAATAGTCAAAGCTCTCGATTTACTGGTCAATGGATGTTCCCGCTCTCACCTATATGGCATTACTGGTTGGTAGCGGATTCAAACAGAAACTCAAAACCCAAGCATTGGGCAGCTGTTACTAAAAGAAGTGGTACCACTGTCTGTAAATTGTTAAAATGCCATTCTGACCTGCACATACGTCGTTCAAAAGGTCTGTCACACATATATATAGGCATGACTCTGCTCCAGCTTCACTGTCGTCATATCAAACCCTGCCTTCGTCTCTACCTGCTGTTCACCCCCTTCCATATACAGTTCTGTACCATAAAGCCCATGGGTTACAAAAAGTATTACATTTGACCTAAACTTATATATCCAAGACGACCGTAACCTTTATTCCTGTAAATCCCCGCAATCTTTGACCTGTAAACAAATAAAAGTGCCAATCACCCAAAATGTCCAAAGCATGTGCTCAAAGATATTTGAAATTGGCCGTTGTTCAGGTTTCATCACGGTAAATGCTCTGTGGCTTTTGTGCACACCTGGAATTTATGGCTGTGTTTCGGCAGCGCCGGGGCCTCCACTGCACATGCTCGGGGCGATAAATCAAGCACAGTGATAACAATCCCAACCCTCCCATCGCAAATCCTTTTTTAATCACTTCCAACAAGAGCAACACACACAGGAAGGGCCTTCTTTTTTGGGGGGGTTAAGGGGTGTCTCCAGCTTTCCACCACATTAGCAAAGCCCTGGAGCATGATCAGCCCGTTCGAGAGGAGTAGAGGAAAGTAGGGGCAGAAGATCAAATCGTGGAGAACCCGAATGGAGCAGTTGTGGTTGTTTGTCTATTAAGTGACCACAGATGACGCACACATTTAGATAGAAAGTGTTTTATCATGTTGTAGCCGGAACGGAGCGATGTGTGTGTGTGTGTGTGTGACCTATTTTCCGCACAACAGTTTTCTTTCTTATCACAGATTTATTCTTGAATTTCTCTGAAGGTTACTCTCTCTGACCTCAACGACTTCCTTTTCAAACCGAACGGGAAACACAAGATTTGTTTTATGACTTTTTCTACCTTTCTCTGTTATCTTGTGTGTCCTCCCTGTTGCTTCCCCTCCCTATTGCTACACAAACAATCTCAATTCAAGGTGCAGCATTGTGTCAAGAAAACATAATGCAGATACAGGTCACATGGTCATTTAGGTTTAGAATCAATGGCAACATGTGGGTAAAATACTAAAATAAACCCTATTGAATATGCCAGAGCAACAGTAGCAACTGTTCTCCCTGTTTCGATCAATTTCCACAATGGAAATGTCCAAAAGGTTTTGTTTATACTGTTGTTGTGTCTTTGGGCAAGGCACTTCACACAGATCGTCGCCTGTGTGAAGTGTGACTGATTTGAGAAGAGTTTGACGCAGATTAGCATCCACCATTCTGTCAGCTTTTTGTTGCTGGAGCCATTTTTTCTTTTTTTCTTGAAATGTGTTGTGCACATGTACATTGAAGTGGAACTGCAGTTAATTGCCCTAAATACAGCCAGAAGACACATTTTTAGTAATTTACTATCACTTTACTAAAACTGAACCAGAACAGCCTCTGATGATGATTAAGTCCACACATTTTTCTCGACAGATAAAAATGCAAGTGGAAAATAATTAATTCAACAAAAAGGGTTATTACAAATTCAATATAACTTACTTTAGCTTAAAGGGATTTTTCAGGATTTCTGACGTAGGGCCTCAGTTATCCAGAGATTTCTGGAGATATATATATATATATATTTAATTCATGCAGTCCTTATATTTGAAGAGTTTAGTGGTGCTAGGCTAGCGCATGTCTATGGTAACTAGTAGCCTGCATTAAAAACCCTTTTCAAAATCATGGGGTAGCCCTCCAAAACGTTGCCATATCTGATTTGTCGAAAACTCCTTTGTGAATTCCATGCTGGCCGCAGGTAAACAAGCTACTGTAGATCCGGCAACCTAGCAGATCACTCCGCCGCTGCGTAGCTTACAACCAGGAAGCTGATGCTGCTCAAATACAAGTTCTTTTAAATGCAAAAAATACTCAGTCAACACAGATATTTATACTGGTAGTCTGGTATTTTCAGGGATTTGCCTCAGGTGCACTGTGCTTGGTTCAGACTGTTTTTAATGCAGGCTACTAGCTACCACAGACATGAACTAGCCTAACACTAGCCTAGCACCATGAAACTCTTCAAATATAAAGCATGAATTAAAAATATATACGTCCAGAAATCAACAACACTGGATAACTAGAAAATGTGGCCCTATGGCAAAAATCCTGAAATATCCCTTTAAAGGGGCTGGATGCAAGCTGGCCATTTTATACTCACTTCTGCCACCTCAGGCCATATGTGTTACTGCACCTTCTATATTAAGCTCGTGCATGACGGCAATTCGACCTGAAGTGACACATTTTGAGTGACAGTGCAGGATCTTAGAGGCAGTTGTGGTGAACAGGTCTGAGCTCATTCTACACATTAGGACGTGGCTGGAACATGTTATTTTTTACATTTTTAAACTCCCCTTTAAATAACATTTGGCAACGCATGTGTGCTTGCATTACATTATAGTGACATAAAAGTCAGTCTCAGACCAGGTGAGACCTTTCTGTGTCTGGGTGTAGTTCTTTGGATCTTTACTAACTGACTAAAATATGTACATTAGACTAATCTTGCATCAAAATCCTTGGTTCAAGATCTGGAGACAAGTCCCTGGGAGAGGACTGCCATGGCCCACTGCTCCACAAAGGTTGTCCAGTCACACTAAACAACCAACAACAATCGGGGCAACAAAACACACAAATAGAAATCCAAACATGCCAAGACCTGAAAAGGACAGACGCGTCATCCCCTACAACAATGTTAATTCAAACAAGCAGTGGCAGCGCTATCCTCTCTCTCTCTCTCTCTCGAGCGCTCTCTTCTTCCCCTATCGCCAATGAGATCAGCAGTCGGCACGGGAGCCTGTCCTCCGTCCCACGGACTGCGCCCTCACAGGCCCCTCCAGAGCAGCCAGATTAAATTACAGATCTTCACCAGCCCAGACCCCACGCCTCCCCTCCCCTCCCTCCCTTCCCCACGATCGAGCTCGAGTGGTTCCCATGCGCGGTGACTCCTTCCAGATCTGCCTTTTCTCACAACACGTCCACACAACATGCCTCCAAACTCATCCCAGTTTGTGAGAGACGCGCAGCAAAACATCCCAGGCGTCTGCAGTCTTTGCCAGCTCATCTTATTTGTTTTATGGAAAAAAGGCTCTTGACTTGCTGAAAATCACAAACAGCTCGCGGATGACGTGAAATCAAACGGAGTCAGATGATCATCTCCAAGTTGTTAGCAGTTAGATGTTGGCCGAGGGGAATGTGCTTACAACCTGGTCAATTTACTATTATAAAGTCGGATCAGTCAAAACAGCAGGACCATCCGAACTCAAAATGGTATGGTATGTAAATAAAATGTATTACAAAGCAAGCTACTCAAAACAAGTCTCAGAAGATTTTCAACTAAACCTTGAAGGCTTAATAACAGGAGTGTCTTTCCTTTTAACTGAAAGATTCATGAACCATTTTGGAGTGATTAACGTCTAATAGGGCGTCCTTTAAACAACAAAAAGTCGGAAAAATACTTGTTTTCGAAGCTCATGTTTTCCGATGTAGTCCTGTTGATTGAGGTACAGAATTGTAAGAAGCTTTAGTAATTGTAACCACAGCAGTTTTGGTTGACTTTTATAAATCCACTTCCATTACTTTTTGTGAGGTGGGTTTTTCTTCAACCTCAGCACTTCATTTTTTTCTAAATGTATGCGCCCACACACACTCAAAACCAACTCTTCATTTTGTCCATGAAGTCAAAAGGTACATTCTGCCTTTACAGTTCCACTTTTTCTATGGCCGTGTTTTGCCAGGGAGAGATTTTGATTTAATTCATGCGGCACAATGAGCAAACACACCAGCAGGAGCTTGATATATCACCAATTACTACCGCATGTCTGTGATCTGCTCTGATAACAAACTGTTGGGATGCAAAGTTCCTCTCACAACATCTTAAATCATTCAAAGTGAACTTGATGAATGTGTGCTTTTGCCCTAAACAGCCCACAGATCTTTTTTCCTCATACATATTCATACAGGCACTAATGAAATATATACAGTGTGTGCCATGCATACACAATTGGCCCACTGGGAGGCTGCTTGTCATCCGCATAAGCTTCAGGGTACGGCTCCAAAAATGTACACTTTTGTCTTCGCAGCTTGATAGAGCTCGGCTGTGAATGCAGCTCTACAAGTGATAATTCACAGATAGTAATTAGAAAGCACTTTCATTGTAATGAAGATAGCAATAAAAACAATGCAAATTAGTCTCCTAGCATAATAGTCAAAATATTTTTGGGGAAAAAAACACTTTGGGGAAGGATTTCTATATATTCTATATACCCAAAGATTTAGCAGCATTTGAAGAGTAGAATAAAAAAAATTAGACCCGTTGTTCTCAAACACTGGTACGTGAACCACTGGTAGTACTGGGCTTCTTCAGATGGCACTCAGGATTATGTGTAATTTTTCACATAATTCATTATTAGATATCATTTCACTTATGCTTCAACAATGCAATTGAGGTTAAGTCATCATTAAGGAGGACTTTATTCGTATAGCGCCTTCACAGACAGGTTCACAAAGAGCTTTGCATGGGGCAATTCACTCCACACACAGCGGTGGTAAGCTCCATATGTAGCCACGGCTGCCTTTTGGGACAGACCGACCATCACTCACATAGCATTCATCCTGGCTATTGTACATGTTTTTAGTGGTAAGGGAAGCCAGAGCACCCGGAGGAAACCTACGCAGACATGGGGAAAACATGCAAACTCCAAATAGAAAGTCGGACTGCACCACGGTGCAGCAAAAATAAAATAATTATCACTCTTGCATGCTGTCTGCATATTATTCCAAAGGAATTAAGAAACTGCGATGGTGTTGTCCCTCTTTGCAGTCCGTGAGCTGTGGAGGGTTTCGAGAATGTGTTGCTGAAGGATTGTTGGTGTTGTCGAGGCTATGACAATGTTGTAGAATGTGCAGATAAATTCATGAATGCGATCATGATGTGAGGAAGAGTTTTCCCCCAGTCACAGTTTGAAAGGATGCATGCGGGTAGAGTTTAAGATGGTCCAGTCATTTCATCCTAATTCTTGTTGGGACCTGCACTTTAAATGCAGACGAAGGACTCGATAAAAAAAATCCATTGAATCTTTTGAATCACAACGTTTGATTTTCCCTCTGTGTTTCGAGTAGTGGTTTCTCTTCCACTCAGATACAGTTTGATTAGCGACTATTACCAGGTTTAGTTATTTTCTCACCTCATTATTCAGCCCTGAGATAGGGGATATTGATGTGTAAGTTCATTTAAGGTTAGACGATTAAGGTACGCTTCGATCATTAAAATTAATTAAATTCCACCATTCAGTTTTATGAAGACATATTCAGATTATTACAAAGCAAGTTAGTGCAAGTTAAAAGTTAAGAATGCCTTTATTCTTACTATTTCATCAAGGTCTTTTGGCTTACAACCAACATTCCTGCAGTTAGCTTTTCAACATTTCTGGCCCTGATTACAGCTCAGGTACACACAATGAAACCACTGCTGTTGGGACAAGCGAAACCTAATCTTAAAGCAATGGCCCTGTGTCTACTTTGTGGTAACACCTATTAAAATAACTCAGGCCTCAGCCTGGACACACTGGACCCAAGGACATGAACCGAATTTGAGAGTGCAAACTTACAGGAGAGTAGATAGTGGGGAGTGGGCATTTCTGAACGGACAAAAAAAATGTAACACTGTATATTAAAGGGATGCTTGTTAAAGGGACTAGATGCAAGTTGGTCATTTTATGCTCACTAGTGCCACCTCAGGTGGTCACTATATTAAGCTCATGCATGACGGCACTTCGAATGAACACCTTTTTGAGTAACAGTGCAGGATTTTAGAGGCAGTTGTGGTGAAAAGGTCTGGGCTCATTCTACACATTAGGACATGGCTGGAACATGTAGGGGGAGGAAAAATACATAATTTCAACATTTTTAAACTTCGTATAGTCCCTTTAAGTATTGATAAGGTATAAATAAGCATTGGCAATTAATAATATGCATGTAAACTTAAACAGTATTTACAGCCGTTTTGAAGTTGTGTCAATAGTCTAATGCAAACCCTCTCCGATTACTCGACAACTGCTAGAAACACTATATTTTCATTTATTTGATACTGACCAAACTCACTCACATCTGTCTTAGATTGTCAACCGTGTGAAAGTTTCCCATTGGAGTTCAGCGTTCATTTTGAGTCAGATGATACACATTGGCCCGGTATTGTACAGTTATCGGTTTGGCTCTGAAGGCTAATGATCGAAACATCATACCAAATAAATATAGGTTTCTAGAGACAAAGATTCAGGGACTGCTAGTGCGCCAGAAAATGTCAGAGTGAATCAAGATGCAAACTAAGACTGATTAATGACTACAAACGCAATTACATTTTCACCATTACGCCACTGAACGTCTCCAATGCACATTTAGACGATAAGTTTCATCTGAGACATGCACAGTGGTCCAAGCTTAGTGCAGCTCCACTTTGTAGAGTCATTACTCACCAGTGGAGTGGACGTCCCCGAGGGTCGACCTTGTTGCTTACCGTTTCCCTCCAACAATGTCCTGACCAAAATGGCTTCTTGAAACGGTCCAGCTGCTTTGGCTGACAGAATACCTTCACACAGGCCCCCCTATGTTCACTGCACTGGTCCTGTGGAAAAGAAAAAGTGGAAGGACTTTACTTTGAACTGGTCAGAAGATTTACAATATGCACATGTGATAGCGGGAGCCTTTTGGTCACTGAGGTGCACTCAGTTTGTCACCAATTGGTTGTCAAATCAACGAAAGAAAGCAACATCTGCAATAGTCATTGTGAAGTATAGTAACACTTTACATTGCGGGCCGGTTAATCCGTGGTACTTCAGTACTATCAGTGGTAATTACTAATAATGACAGTAGTACTTATTGTGGTACTTACAGTGGTAATTACAGTGGTACTTCTTGGTACTTCTTGTGGTACTTAAAGTGGTACTTACACTGGTAATTCTAGGTACTTATTGTGGTACTTAAATTGGTAAGTACTAGCATTTACAGTGGTAATTCTAGGTTCTTATTGTGGTACTTAAATTGGTACTAAAAAAAAAAAAAAAAAGTACTAGTAATTATGGTTAGGGGTTAGAATTAGGGTTAGGGAGACATAGAGTTACCACTGTATCTCTCGTTACTAAGAGATACAGTGGTAATGCTCTGTAAGTAATGAAGGTTGTACTTCTATTTACTTCTATTTACTTTGGTACTTTAAGTGATAGTTTCTAGTAGTTACAGTGATACATCAATGGTACTTATTGGTAATTCAAGGATACTACAGCAGCAATTCATAGGTAGTAAATGTGGTACTTCTACATACAGAAGTAATTTCTAGGATTTTGTGACAATAAAACAATAATCAGCATTAGAGAAAACAAGAAGTACAACCTTCATTACTAAGAGTTACCACTGTATCTAGAAGTACCTTGTAATTCTCACTATAGTATCCTTTAAGCACCACAATAAGTACAATAGAAGTACCACTATTATTACTAGTATTTACCACTGTAAGTACCACAATAAGTACCTAGAATTGCCACCGTAAGTACCATTGTAAGTACCACCCTAAGTACCACTGTAAGTACCGCCATAAGTACCACTGTAAGTACCACAATAAATACCTAGAATTACCACTGTATCACTGTATGTACCACCGTAAGTACCACAATAAGTATCTAGAATTACCTCTGTAAGTACTAAGGACTTACCGGCCCGTAATGTAAAGTTACCTTTTTGGGAAGTTAACCGAGCACATTTTCTGCATAAACACGAGAACGACCAATAAGATGCACTTTGCTTTCATTTTGCCAAGTAGATAGATGGAAAATGTTTACCCAAACTATATTTTCCAAGTGAGTTAATCCTTCTGAGAAAGATTTAGCTCGTGTATCATTAACAGAAAACCGACTCCTCGAGCCAGCAGAAGTGACTTTTGCTTTGAATCTGCAGCGTTCCTCGTCGTTTATGTGCACCATGTGTTAGCCGTCCATCCCCTACTGAGACCCGCACTCCGCTTCGACGAAACTGCAGAGCAATCATCAATACTATCAGGCCCCGAGCAGTAGGTGGCATAGATCGCAGCGCTCTCACCAAACCCGCTCACTTCCTCGCGGTTTCCTCCATTATGTCAAACATGGCCCGTCTCAGATCACCACTTGTTGCTACAATGACCTATCCAAGCGCAAAGTCCATATGGGATTTAGCCGAGCGTCCTGTTAGCCTGCGGAGAGGGGAGCTGAGCTGAGCCGTGCAGTGCCTTTGGGGTGAATGTAGCCTGATGCCATGTTAGGGTTAGCGGCGGGTCAGAGGCAGGGCAATGCAAGGGCCGGCTGGTTTTCATTCCCTCCGCTCACCCTTACACGCTTAATTACAAATGTTGTCGATGGGATCACTTTACTGCACATACCTCCGCAGTGGTGAGGGTTTTTTGAAACGAGCAACGTCTAGACTCAATTCTGTTTCGATGATGGTGGAGGTTGTTGTGGTGTGGCACTAAAAAATATGAATCGTAGAGTACTAGTCGTTTTAGTGTGGGGGAAATAAGCGTTGTTCTGTCCCGGACACCTAAACGCTCAACACTTTGTGACAGTATTGGCAATTCAAGTCTGAGTTGAGCTTGCCAAATGCTATATAACCTCGGATGATCTTGGTAATATATCCACAAAGAAACGTCAACAAAAGACAGAACTGAAGGTATCCATGGTATGTTCATCCAATGGAAAATTCCCAACACAGCACAGGACACATTATGAGCTGTGATTTATTGAATTCCAGATGTATTCAGCTGGCATAAATGTAAAGTTAATCCAATTTTTCCCCACGCCGTCCAGTCTAACTATAAAGTGGCTATACACGTAACTACTGTATCTCAATGGTTCTTTTGGTCTCCTGTGCCATAACTTTTTTCCCCCCGTACAGCCACAGATATTATAGTTGGAAGACAGTCCAGACATTTAGCTGCTCTTCCCCTTTCATTCTGGGAGGATTCTTTTTCCAGGTGTAGACTCCAAACATTATAGGACACACAGTGCAGTTTTTTTTGGTTTGCAGGACTTATGGCTGCTGTCAGACTGTAGCAGTTTTTCATCGGCTTATGTGCAGTAGCTCACAGAAGACTACCATTGACCCCTGACCCTACACACCTGGTTATTACTGGTACATTCTCACATTCTTCCAGTGGAATGTGATGGCACTTGGTTTTCCTATACTTTGTCCCCCCAGAACTAATAGATTTTTTTTAAATTCATAATCAATCCCTAATCTATTTTACATAACATAACATTTCATATAAACCTGACTAACAAAGGAAGTAGGTGATTGCTAAGAATATGTAAGATATTTTAACTAGTGAAAGAGAGAGATATATCGACCATTTTTGTGACTATATTAATATCATTCCCATCTGAGTAATGGAATGAACTAAATTAGCTAATTACACTGTCTGCTGCTGCTAATTAATACACTGAAAATAGCTCTATTAGACCTTATTGACAACGCTTAGCATCAGTGACATTTACCAACGCCCCTCTGCCTCATTCCATTCTCATTTGTTTGTTGGCGTCTCTGCACGGCAGATTTTGCTGAGTTGGTGAACCGAGTAAACACTACAAACATTTGCAATGCAGATGTTTTCTACAGCCGCAGAGCGCTGATGGCCCATGTGGAAGCGGCTAAACCTTAATTATTAGTGGGACCCGTGCTTTATAAAGTGGGCAGCGTTCGTGATCTCATGGCACAAAAAAAACAGTGGCGGAGTGGCGCACAAAGCGGAGCGTGATGCGGGAGACAGGCCACAGGGGGCACTCACAAACACAACTGCTTTAATTAATAAACAGCCACACTTCAAAGGCCTGGGTCTGTCACCGAGGCGCCCACACTAAAGAGCAGCAGGAGAGGGGAGAGCGTCTCTGACAAACAATACACAGACTCTGACTGTGGGGGATTCAGATGGATGAAATATGCATTATGGCACAGCAGAACAATTGTAGTTAATTAAAATTAGAGGTAAACAATATGTGCAGGGCTATTGCGAACGCCTATGTGGCTAAAGCATTTAAGTTATGCAGCAAAATTAATACTATACGTATTTCACATGCAGCGAAGCTATTATTCTGTATTTGAACTTTTGAATGTGATCTCTTTTCAACTTTGTATTAAAAGGGAGCCACACTTTTATCCACGGGTAATGCCTGGCGCCTCTTGCCTCACCTCCTCTACAGGGAGGGGGAGCACATTTCAGCTTGTGTCACCGCTTCCACCTGAGCCTGCTCCGAAAACACACACTGTTTATGGACAAGCGCTTTAACAGTCTGCAGCCTCCGGGTCAAATGCTGTCCACTGTCTCTGCGGTCTGACGGTAAAAGAGGCTAAAGTCCGCCCCGGGCCAGTCTGTAGAAGGGTAGTCACTCTGCCATTGAAGACAAGCCATGTTATTAAAAATGTGAGGCTTTGTTAGGCTTTACTGACTTCAAACCATGTCTGAACACTCATAGGTTTTCATCAAGCGGAAAGAACCCAAGCAGAAACACCACAAACAGGGTGCTAGCTTTCAAGTACATATAAAACAAATGTTGAGCCACTCATACGCTTCTTTTAGTGCACCTCCTATTCCCAGGCTTGGAGCTACAATTTGTGCCTCCACATTAGGGAACTGAACTCCTGACCTTACTAAAGGCAAGGGCACTAACTACCTCTAATTGGGCGCCAAAAAAAGAGAGAAGAAGTGTGTGTCAAAGATGAGCCAATGCAAAACCCCGACTTGCATCACTGTGAGAGAAACTAAAGTATTCCTGCCCTCATCACTTCTAGGACCGCATTATTTTAATACAAGTAATGGCCTATTCACTCTTCCCCCATTGCAACATATTGGATGCAATGAGTTTCAGCCTTAGGCACAAGGCAGCACCAGCATCCACCAACGCCATGGGAGCGGGCTAATGGCATCAGCATTAAAAAACAGTCCGCATCTGGCCTTCTGCGCGAGGCACATGTGTGAGAGCACTGCCCCCGGCCTTTGAGCAAACAGCGAAAATGTTAGAGGTGCTGATAGAGTCAATGCTGGGGATAATTGAGCTGAATCCTCTTCCTCATGGCCCGGGATGAGCGCCGTGTGTTTACCATACACCAGATCATGCGAGCGATCCAGTGCTCTGTCTGGAGGTGGTTATATGTAGTTTGCCTTTATTAGAGCTTGGTTATTCGCGTGCGGAGGTGCGCTGTTTTCTTACCCCTGAATTTCAACAACACGCTCCTATTTATCTAAATGGATCGCCAGCATGCAATAAGTTACAGTTAATTGGTAATTGGACGGGTGTGGGGGAGCGTATATAGAGGCAATGGTGAAATAAGCCGTATGCACTACGTTCCGCTAAATTGCTTTGTTTTGGACAATTTACGTTGCAGCAAGAGGGGTTTAATGGATCAATACCGGCTCTGCATAACGTTGTCTCCGGAACAGTGTCTGCAAAAACTATGTTCCTGCATTTGCACTTAGAGGGACGTGAGAGAGAGAATAACTATTTAATATCTGGATTAGGCACGACAGGGTAAAAGTCGCAAACAGTTTTACGCATGAATAATTAAACGTACTGCGTCCCACAACCTTTCGGGGCAGGTGCTTACTCTATACTTCCTTAATCTACACTCCCCGCAGAGGTGCACAATGAGCACTATTAACTCTAATTAGTTTGGGTTTACAGCACAACAAAGGTACACAAAAATAGGAACACTGATTGATATGGATGCGACATAATAATCCTATAAGGTTACCCCATTGGATGAAGTGGATAAATCCAAATATCCTCCTACTGTTCTTTTGATGTTGCTATATTGAGGCTGCCCCATAAAGCAGAGCACCGTACTCTGGCTTTAGACGTAGCCCTGTTTAGTGCATAATGATTTACACAGAGGCTGCGGGGCAAGGCTCAGCTCTAGGACCCTTCAAACCAGTGCCACAGCAGGAGCACTAGTACCAAATAGAAGCACAGAAGTTTATGGGTAATATATAGCAGGGGTTACAGCCAAACGGCCTCATTCAGACATTATTCATTCGGCTTTAAGAGGGCACTGCATTCCATATGAGAAAACCAAAAGCTTGCATCCGCTGTACTTTTCTCTATCTGCAGCTCTGTTGTAGCTCAAGCTGTGGAAAATATTGGCAGGAGACAAGAAGACACAAGTATAATCAATAGCAACACATGGGCTTGGCTGAGGAGGAGAAGAAATGACAGCGACTCCCGGAGGAAGTCTCACGCACCTCACAAGCTGTTTTTTTTTTTGCAAATGTAAAGTCTCACAAAAGAAGTAAAAGGCCATTTTGAACTTAGAGTATCCTTGATTAAACCAGTGGCTAAATATAGCACGTTTCCTGTCAACCAGTAAGCACAATTTAAGTTTAGTTTTAGTTTACTCAAACGATAATGAGCAGCAAGTTACATTCGGCTTTTCCACTATAATGAAAAACGTTGCGCTGTTGTGTTGATAGCCAGACTTAAGCCTATTTTTTTTTATCACTTTACTTTATATAAAATTTTTATCTTCAATGAAACTACACCGGTGTCGAATCTGGATAAATGATTTGTGGACTGGTGTAAAACGTACACCAGTGTTATTAAAGCAGAACTAAGTAGCTCATGCCCCTAGAGGCAGGTGTTGTTGCATGTTGCGTTTTTTTTACTCATTAATTGCCGGTGAGATAAATACTACGCTGACAGAAAAGACAAAGGGAGAGAGGGATATTGTACATCCAATTACACAATGGAGATATTTTTTTCCGCTCAAACTTGGCTGTAAATACTGTTTAAGTGGCGCTAGCCCGCAGTTAGCTTTGCCCGTTAGCCTGTTAGCTTCTTATTCGTGATTCCATTAGTGTGTATTGGTGCCTCCGACCCGGAGGTAGGAAAGCTGCAAATGTGGTTTTCTGGCCAGAGACACCAGGGGGAGATGATAGACCCCCCCAATCATCCCATCAACACTTGTATTACCCCCAGAGGGACTACTAAAAGGATTTTTCAAGGTAAACAAGGTACTAAGTACTGCTTTAACAAATGACATCATATCCCTATGAGTGTGACATATGGAGACCTGTGTGTTGTTGTGAGCTGAGGCATACAGTAGTTAAAAATAAGGCTTTGGTTTCCACATTGCACCAATTGTAGAATGTCATGTTCATATTGCATCATACTCTGTTCCGCGTTGTATGCACGTTTTGACATACGATACACAATGCCCCTTTGAAGCGGTTTTGTTTAGTTTTATTCATCCCGTGGTTTTAATTTGACAAATGTCATTGTGCACTGATGTTCCTTTTCTTTTGGCTGACGACACAGATGTAACTGGGTACAATGAGGGCACTGATGTCAATATCTGCAAAGGATTAAAATGGAAGAAACAAAACTTCCCCGGCTTTGTAGTTACCAGGGACAGATTTCTGCAAAACCAAAGAGTGCTTTAAAGGTAGGTGATTTATCTATGTTTTAAGATTTAACATCAGTCATCTTTACCATGCACTCTAGGGAACGGTAATATAAAGGGACAACCGAAATGAGAAGTCAACAACATTAGGGAAATTTGTGGGCTGACCATAGAGGCAGAAGATCAAATAGAGAAACAGGCAGAACTCACTGAACGCACACGTTATTCTGTACTATACAGAATAACGTGTGCATCTAGGGTTTGCAGATTATGTCAAAGCAACAGAAGCCAAATGAGTGGCAATTATAAGTCATGGAATGTGTTATTATTAGTTTTGGCAGAGGGCAGTAAGAAGAATTCCAAGGGAAAGTAGAGAGTAATGAACAATGATTTGAACAAATAAATACTGCCTTGTAGCCTGTGATTCCTGAGTGGTTATCAATTCTAAAAAACCTGCTGCAATCAGACTTGGGCGGTGTAGCGAGGTGTTGACTTTGGGGTGACACAAGCGAGATCATCTTCCTGCTCATCTCCTCCGTTTCTGTCCTAGTCCTTATTACCTCCATCTTCGCCATCACGGCCCGGGGCTCCTTCTAATCGTCTTCTGCTCTCCTGATTGGGCTTTTCATTAGTCAACTCCCCAAGGCGCCCCGTGACCTCCTCTGGGTCACTGCAGACTGATTATAGCCCCTCTCTTTTGCCTTTCCTGTTCCTCCTTCTTCATCAAACTCTTAAAAGAAAGATGGCAGGACAGTGACGGAATGCAGGGATGCCTCACAAAGAGTGGCCTTAGAAGTTTGAGACGGCGCCATCGAATGCACTTGGCTTGTTTTCGTGGGTGATTGTGGAAGTGGAAGAATTACTCCAAATCTTACCATTAGTATAAAGCACGAGGGAGTCTGAACATAACTGGTCTAATTGATCAAATTACCTGATTGAACCTCTCTAATTTAGTTTATTTTCATTGCCAGTCCATTGGCTAGCTGGCATCCGGGACCATCACAGCACTGAAACTGTTCACAGTGGAACAATATGTCATTTCCAAAAATACAACTGGGTCAAAACTAAACCCTTCCATGCTGGTTGCCTCTCGCATGGTTTGCGCTTGCCTCCGCATATTTGTAGCTTGACGCAAAACTCCGATTGGGCCCCGAGCGCAGCCTACCACCGCGACATGTCCTTGGAAGTCAACAAACCACCGATAACTCAGCTGCTGACTGGATTTTAATGACGCGGGCCGATGCCACAAGCTGCTCTGGCTCTGCTTACACTGCGCATCGCTGGTGTGTAAGAAGTGCTGTGGATATGAAATGTCAGATATGTTTTTACCATATGCCTAACTATGACCTTGTGCAAATGAAGCCAGAGTATCGCTCCGCTCTTACTTTCCGACCCGAGTTTCATCTTCGCAACCCCGTGGCACGCTCCGCAAGCTGGAACAGATTACTCCCCGTGTGCTTGTTCTGACTATGATTGCTGCTACATCCAGATAGGCTTTCAAGTGGCCTCCAGTGAGTGCAAGCGCCCGCCCCCCTTGGGAAACTGTCCGGCCCGCGCTCATATGGGGACCATTATACCCCAGTCAGCGCAGCAACAGGACGGGCCCGAGCGCGGCGTGTCCTCCTCCTATCGACGAGGCCCTTCGAAAACCGCCATTTCCCAAGCAGCTGTCATTACAGTTAATGACGGGGAGAGGACTGTCCATGCACTCGGCTGGCTGTGGAGTGGTCATTGGGCTTTATCATCTCAGCGGGTATTACCAGTGGAGTGGGCTCTCCGCGGCGACACAAGAACACGTCCATTTGCGACACTTCCTGTGCAGAGATACACAGAAATACAATTGAGCATGAGCTGTTAATAAATGCAACGGACTTTCTACCTATGATTTAAGTTCATTTAGTCAATCAGCATAACAGAAGTAATTTCTGAAAAACCAAAAAAAAACTTAACTAGAGACATTACTGAACATATTACAAAGGGTATTGTAGTTAGATCAGTATTGTATCCAATAATATGTCAGCGCTGGCTTTGCAGTCATCCAGGTGTGTTCCTTAGCAACAAAGGCGTGAAAAAAAGGCTTTGTGCTTCGGACAAACTATAGAGATTGTATTTTTTGTGCCGAATGTTAAAGTGGGTGAGTATGAAGTGAAGAAGCCCATTTGCCAAGAAAAACAAATGAGTATTACGAAGTGAGTGTTTTGGTAAAGATCATTTCAATCAACCACATTCTTTGTATGTTAGTGAGTCCTCCTTGAGAGCACTTAAAAGTTTGAAGGAAAACATACTCTATGTTCAGGGTGACAGAGACTGCTTAAGAAACAGCGTAGGTGAAAGACTATTTCTAAATAAACCATTAAACTCTTTTATACGCTTATTATTGGTAGCGGAATAAAGTCATAGTCATCTCGCAAATTGTTTTACAAGATCTCTAGCTGTGTAGAGAGCTGGGTACCAGTAAACCATACCACTATGGCAGGGGTCCCCTACTGGTGGACGTGGAGTCCAGATCCGCTTGATACTGGACCCCAAAGCCTTCCCATCCTCTCAATAAACTTAATATCTCAGGCTGAATTAACAATCATTTAAACAATGTTAATAACACTGAAATAAAATGGCCAAATGATTGATTCATTGATCAGCTCTGCTATGTAAATAGACAAACTGTGCTCATGTTTTACATTTTTAAGAGCAATTACGGCACATGTCCGGACCCTGGACATATTTTGAAAGTTACGAAAGTAAAGTTTGCGGATCAAAATCAGGTACCGATAAAAATCTTTAGATCCTAGTTTTAATGCTGTTGGTCCAGGGACAGCATTAAAGGAAGTGACTTGGCTGTTTCAGCTAAAATATTATTTTATCCAATTTTTAAATATTTTTTCACAAAACCATTTTTTTTTTCCAATTTTACCCCATCTTTTTTTTTTAACACATTTTTCCATATTTTTGCCACTATTTCTTAGCCTGGCTATCGCCAGAAATATCACAAGTTATATTAGGTCTTGGGACGACCGTTTATTGGGCGCTACGAATGTCTATCATGCGTCTGCACGTAGCCATAGCCAATCGTATCAGATGACGTATGATTAGAACACGGTCAAAAGCTTGATCAAAATATGGCGTTGCTGCTGTAATGTTGGATCTGTAAATAAACTTATTTTTTAAATGTTTTATCCGTAAACAAACTACAAGCTTCCGTATGTCGAATAGCGCGTCATCGTCTTGCCGTCCCTCCTTGTTCTGTGATTGGTCCCCGAATCCATGCGAAAATTTTGGCCATGGTCCCCAGTCTGTTGTGCAGTTTGAAATGATTCGAGCACACACAGCAGCATGGGTATTCCCAGGCTAACAATTTCTCCCAATTTTACCCAATTTTTTCCAAAATGATTCCCCATTTTTCACACATTTCTTGACACTGAAGATGAACCCGATATTGAAAATGAGCAGATCTTCCACACATTATTGTTCTGTTTTGGTTCTAGATGACAAATATTTTAGTGTTGGTATCGTGAAAAGTATTGTTCAGGTATCAGGAAGAATCAGGAAGTATCAGTAAGTATCGGTAAGTATCGTAAAAGTACTGGTATAGAAAAAAAATATGACAGTGCCTCGTAGATTTAGTAAAACAAATGTGGATGGATGAGGAAATTTAAATTTCAATATCCAAAAGGTATTAAATAGCTCATCTTAAAAATGTTAATGAACGCCTCTATCTCAGCATGATCCCAGCTTAGCTCAAAGGCATGTTATATTTCAGCAAACATAGAAGGTATTCTATATCTTTGTTCTCTTTTCGAGAACAAAGATACATTTTTACATCTGTGGTCAAATGTCGACAAACATTACTGAACTTAACCATCCCGAGTGACTTTTACATCGAGGAAGTCCGCCATGTTTAAAATGATCCCTTTCCTTGTACGCTCGTATCGGGTTGCGGTGAGCACAACCTCACCCGTCACCATTTGGCTGACAGCGACAGTATGGTAACCTGGTTAGAGCCTGGTTTGGAATGGCCCCTTTCCGCCATAGATAACAATCAGCACGGCGGTTAGCTTCACTGCAACATCAATATGAACAAAATTGTAGCTCCGCAGCGAGGCACTACGCTGAGAAACATCAAGCATGGACAGTTTCATAGGGCCGTTCCCTGTCATAAAACCTTGTTATGTCTAAGGGAATTCAGCGGGCGATGACTCAAGCCAGTCCTGGAAATGCCGGAGTGGAATTCTTTCTGAGTATATATCTCATAGTGGGAGTTTTTCCTATTTTTATTCTTTTTCAGGGTTTTACTTTTCCTGATATGCCCTCCTAGTATAAGCACAAGTCAAGAATGGGAAACAGCTGCTGCAGTGGTCTATAGGGGGCGTTATGACTGTACTTTAACTTTTGGGCAATTTGTTCCGAATAAAAGTAAATCAAGTGTCTTACTAAACAAATTAATGTCTCATTTGTTAAGGCATAACACCATGAAATTAGATAGAAATATGTTCAATCTAAAATACACCTGAACTAGACAATCTTGAGCCAAAGTGGAGGAATTTTAAAGTCTGCCTCCATAGATTTTTATGTTTCTAATCTGCCAGTACTGTGTTTTCTTGTCCAAAGCCTTAGAGACCTTCATGTGCGCCGCCTGTATCTGCGTTCCCTTTGTGACTGTACGGTAAACATACACGCACGAATGACTTCCACATGGCAGAGGTAGTTCGTGTGCGTTCGCTGATGCAATCTTGTGGAAGATTGGGATGTGCATCATGAACAGAGCCACTCCCCAGTCTGGCCTACAGCAGAGACCAGCAGAACCTCATCAGCAGCTCGTAGATCACGGTGACAGGAGGTCCAGGGCAGCGGCTGAGTGTTTTATGGGCTCCAAACAAATAACGTGAACTTGATTTTTGAGCCTTTTTGACTATTTAGACTTGTACAGTTTGGAGGAACGGGTCATCTGTCAGGTTTAGTTCAAAAATAAATGATTCTTTATCTTTTTATTCAAATGTTATACAAGGCTATACATTTTTTGCTGTTTACTACGGCGGTGTTTTCTTCTGCCTGTCTACATGCTGTTGATGGAATATTATATTCTAACACATCTCCCCCTTCGCCTTCCAGCCTCAGTTTATGGTCAATGGGGTTGGCAAAGTGATATACGGCACTGCATCCATAGCTGTCAGCGATGCTATAAATTCAGCTCGAAAACCAGAAAATTTGACGCTGTTTAATTCCAATAGAAATCATTCACATGGGACTTGCTTGCATGGCATGCATTTTTATCGAAGGGGAAAAAACTGGAATCGATCGTAGTGGGGCAAGTGGGAATGTGCTTTGCTTGGACGAGATGCAACAAAACAACAAACAGCTAGGAAATGTTGGGAAACACCACTCCAAATGGAAGAATTTATTAACAGATCAAGGCATATTATAATAAAACTGCTGACATGCTTCCTCTAATTCAACTAATGGGCTGCATGCACAACTGGGAGAGAATAAAAAAAAAATCATAAAAGCTTCCAGCCAGTTTAATCCATCTACGCACAGGACACACAGTGTTACGGCAGGAAAAGGGGAAAACACATGCCACACAAATTCAGACAATCTGTCCCAATTTCCTGCTTTGAGAGAAGTTGGGTGTTCCATATCCAAGGCTTCTTCCATTTGATAAACACCAGTGCACCTCCACTAGGCACTTAACCAAAAACACTGGTCAAAATAATAATGTTAAAAATGTATGTGGTGTGCACAAATGTGTGACTGCGCTCTTCTCGTTCACTATTGCAATTTTCCTTTGGTTCTGGACTAAATATAAAGGATATGCTTAGATATGCTTTCAATCAATACAACACTGATAATGACGTGTTCAAATAGATCTCAATCAACCTTTTTGTAAGACGTAAAGAAACAGTTAGCTACTGTAAGAGTAAAACCACACATTTTCTAATAGGCCGCAGTTTTCAAGTGCACATTCTAGACTCGTGCGATCATTCCCACTGTACAAGTGTCACCTGTTTGAGTGAGGGTTTGCCTCACTCGCACGGACTGGAAAAAAGAAAAACACTTTCTTTCAGCTGAGGATAATTGGCCCCTAGAGCCATTATGTGGTTCTGCCATACGAAGAGCCAGGACTGACCAGCGCTAGACTAACTGCCTCTATTATTGATGAGCTACCTTCGGGTGAAAAAAAAAAAAAATAGATGCAGTTTGTTCTCGCGCAGTTCTGTACAACTATCCACCCACCGTTCATTCTTATATGGCTAAACCTCTACTCTTTAGTGGCACAGCAGGCTAATAATGTCAGTGGTTTTGTTCCATTAATCCTTCGCATCAGTTCGGTAGATTACTTTGTCAATACAAGCTCTTGGAGTAAGATGCAACGTTCCTCAGTGAGTTGCTGTGCCAGTGATTTACAATATTGATCCAACATCCTGATTAGAATTTTTAATTAATGACAGCGGCTAATTGCCTGGAGACAGATTCACCCCGATGCTAAATGTGCAGTGTGATTTGCAAGTTAATTGCTAGAGACGAGCCATTTTCTATTGTAAACTGATCCCCCGCTTCCTCTCGATAAAGAAGAACCTGCAACCTTGCTTGAAATCAGCTGACATGAAGCTCAAGCGTAAATTCAACGTGGAAGACCTACCTGCAGCGCTCCATTCATCAGCTCATCTCTGGCTGCACCTCACGAATCATCCAATCATCGCTTCAAACCCAAGCTGCACCAGCAGAGCGTTCCTGCTTCAACCAATCATCGTCCAGGATTCCAATCTTAAGCCCTCCCGTTCCATGCCCTTTTCCGAGCGTGCTGCGACCCTCCTCCACCCCTCCTCAGACCTCTTCTACCACCACCAGTGTCCAGACTAGGGGGGGGAAAGACTCTCATACATTCATTCATCACGCCCATGTGTTTCATAACGTTAATTCACTGTCTTCCGCCGGGGTCTGATCGCCAAACATGATTTATGTCCAATAAAACTCTTCTGATGCCGCTTTTTCTGTGAGTCTTTTCAGGTTGAAATAGTGTGATGCATAGTTGCTATGAAGTAAGCAAAGCCTTCCCACATGCAAAATATAAAGAGTGCTGTAGAAAGAAGGACAACCCATCAGGTAAAAAAACTAAAATATTTTTGTGGAAGCCAAATGTTAAACATGTTGCATGGATACAGTCATGACACCAAGTAAAGCTGAGAAAGAAGAACACGAAGAACTATAGTTGTGAGTATGCAAATTACTTGTGCAGACTAATCACATTTGAATTGAAATATAATTAAATCTTTGGCCAGTTTCAATTATTGGCAAAGTGCATTTTAATCCACATGCAGATCTACAGCAAACCTTCAGTTGTTACATCTGAGAGGGCTTTGAATGAAATGTGTTGTTTAAGCAGAGGTTTGTGATGGGACATCTTTATTATAAACAATATTAGTAAGATATGTTTTTACCGAAACAATATATCAAAAGATGAGAACGGATCAATCAATATGGGGAAAAATATTGCAACTTTGTTCTATCATTCTATTGATTAATATGCGGCATAATGAGCAATTAAATGACAGAAGTTGCTGAATTTTCTTTCAAAAATGACGTCAATAAATGATGCAATAAAAAAGGTCTATATACAACGTGTGAAGTTAAATGCACATGCCAAGAACAAGGTGTAAAATACGGCCAAGCATGTGCTGTAATGGAAGTGAGATTGTCTGAAACAGAAGAAAGGGGGGGGGTTCTTTGTAACTGGTTCCCTAACAATAATCCCTGCTTTTCCCACTGCAAAGTGAGTGGGCCACCAGGGGTATTTCCAGAGCCGAAAGGCCTTGCATTAACTATTAATCTTCTCCCGGAGTGCAGCGGGGTTTTGCGGAGTCACAGCTGCCATCACACCAAACGCATTTTTCCCCTCACACTCCGTTCCGTCGATTTCCTTTGGCAAACAATCCAAGGCCGGGAGTCGGGTTAATTAATTTCAAATAATATCCAATGTTTATGCATAATTTAGGTGGTAAGCCCAGAGCTACTGGTGTTGGACAAATACACAAACTCCAGCCTGAATTACAGCCACTTCACTTGAAAAGAAAGTACACGGGCCCTTGGCAAAAAATTCTAAGTCATTATGCTTTCGGGTTGACACTTATCCAAAGCAAATAAACAGTTGTGAAGCTAAGACCCAGTTTCCCACTTAATGGATTTTAAGAGAATTTGCATTGTGTACCAAGACCTTTTTTCTTAACAAATAATGCAACAACAACAAAAATAAGATAATATCATATTGATATTAATCTCTCAATGGAGAAATTCACTTGTTACCTCAGCTTTCAAGAAACACTTGATAGTCAGGGAAATGTACAATCAAAGAAGAACAAGATAATAGGCAAACAAGTAAATTGAGGTATCCAATCTACAATTATTAATAATAACTCTAAAAAAGGAGGTCAATTAAAATGAATAGTAATTTAAAAAAAAGAACAGAAGACATCAAAAGTATTAAAAAGTCAACGCAGTGCAAAGTTACAGTCACAGTGCAGATGATTGATAAAGTGACTCTTATACAGAGGTTATTGCTCGTGGTTTTGCATAGAAGTTATTGCACATGAGTTATCATATGTCATCATGGTCTCAAGCCAAACAGACTGTTTTAAACCCCCTTAGATCATTACATAACCGGACCTTGACAATCCTTGGTGGTACCACCACTGCAATATCTTTGAAAAATACAGTATACTAAGCTTCGACAACTTGATCAGGTACTGCGACATCCGCTTGGTTCACAAAATCCTTAATGATGCTGCCCCACCCCTCCTTAAAAACATATGCACAGCTGCGCTCTCAACTAACAAACAGAGCGTCAAGGTCTGGGGTGACTGCAATGTTCCTAAAAGAAAGTCTGCCTTCTCTCAACCGGCTTTTTCCCACAAAGCCATCAAAGAATCGGATTGGGCTCCCAGACAATCTAAAGAAGAAATGCAGATTTTCACAGCTTCGGATATTTGGCCATCAGATGATACCCTCACGTGTACCATCTGATGGCTACTAGATTACGGGTGTCATAATGTTATCTTAAAGCAGTACTAAGTAACTCATGCCCCTAGAGGCCATAAGCGCCACTGCAGGTGTCGTAGCATGTTGTGTTTTTTTCTTCATAAATTGTCCATGAGAGTAAATACTACGCTGAAAGAAAAGACAAAGTGAGAGAGGGATATTGTACATCCAATTACACAATGGAGATATTTTGTTCACTCAAACTTGGCTGTAAATACTGTTTAAGTGGCGCTAGCCCACAGTTAGCTTTGCCCGTTAGCCTGCTAGCTTCTTCTGTGTGATCCTTTTGTGTGATTCTAGTGTGTATTGGGGTTTCCGACCCAGTGCAGGCAAAGTTGCAATTGTGATTTTCTAGCCAGAGACAAGAGTGGGAGATGAAAGACCCCCCAATCATCCCATTAACACTTGTATTACCTCCAGAGGGACTGCAGAAAGGATTTATTAAGGTAAACAAGTAACTTATGTGTTGCACTTTATAATTCTGCACTTTATGACTTGTAGCTGCCAATAGTGCACTTTGTAACTTGCACTTTGTATTTGTATATTGAGCTTGTAGTTGTAAATTGCCTTTTGTTATGTAAGTTTAATTTTGTAATGTAAATTTAATTGTGAAGAAATACAGATAGAAAAATCAAATGAAAAAAAAAAATCTGTAAATCTGTATCTTACAAGGAAAAATTAAGTCAGCCTATTCCTTTTTTTCACCATTTCAAACAAAGACGGTTCTGTGGCACAAGATCACATTCTGCGTCTCACCCATCACTCGTAAGAAAACAAACAGCTCATGACATATTGAACTGAGTGACAGCCAGTAGACCATCCTAAGTTGGACCGAAGCAGCACTACAAGGGGAAAGAGAAAAATTAGAATAGAGAAAAACAGTCTCAGCGGCCTGGTTAATTGCAGGGGATTGGAAACAGATGCCCAGCTGCAGTGACGTTATCTGTGCGGGCCTTGAAAGTCTCTGGTTTGGGCTGAAAAAGAACTGCGAAAGATAGTGGAATGACAGTGGGAAGACTTGGTGGGGAGATGGTTTGCTGGGCAGGAAAATGGCCAAAATAAGAAAAGTGCGGACTAAAATGTTGCCAACTTGCCGCATTGTAATAACTGTAAGACATTTGAAAAGCTGGGTCCGTGTTTGGTATCGGAGTGCTTTTGCATTTCAAGGCTTGGATTGGTCTTTGTATTTTGCACAATCACAACAAATCAGGCAATAGCAAATACTTGACTGACTAATGAGCGCTTGCATTTAGAGAGGAAAACCAGAAAAGAATCACTCAATTATCTGTAGTGCTGTATCAACTGTTTGCAGATGTCAGTTTGTGTCTGTCTTAAACATATTTGCTGTGAGATCCCAGGCCTACAAATGCGACCTGACTCCTGAGTTACCTTTGAGTGCGACCTTTATTCATTAAGAGGTTTCTAGTTCACCCTCTGCCCCGCTCCTCGGCTCGTGCGTGTGTGATTTGTGATTAGTGGGTGGATCTTGAAACGATGGTGCCCCAGGGCCGGTGCACTTATAATTACCCTCCGTCCCCGGGGAAGGGCCCCAGAGTGACAGCCATCCAGCTCCCATTTTTACCAGGTCAGACGGAGCGGTGTAGTACATGCCGCCAGTGGCCCTTTTCCTTTTAAAGAACTATTCCCCTGGACATGCTGGGGCAGTGGGACCAGCTCCACATTATAGCACCTGTTCCTCAACCTACTTTACGGCTGGAGCCCATGGCAACAAGTGCTTCCTCTGATTTGAAATAACTAAAAGCTAATCTGCTCCCTTTAAAGGAATGGGCCACCTTTTTTACATCCTGAGATATGTTATTACCTTACCTTAGATGAGTTAATGCGTGTGTGTGCCCTCCGTCAGGCAAATAGACCAAAGACGTTGTTAGCATTTAGCCTCTCCCAGCATATTCCTATAGCTCCTAACTGAGGCGAAGTTAGAAGCTCTTCCACGTTTTTTCTATTTTAATACAGTTACGTGCAAAGTTACACGATCCAAGTCTAGTTACACAAACATGTTGATTTTCTTAGTGGATCAAAAAGGGGTGCTATATTGTAAGGCGTAATAATACCTTAGGAGCACTTCGACGTCCGCACAGTAAAGTCAAAAGTGCTCCGAAGGTGTTATTATGCCTATACTATACTTAGATCGTGTAACTTTTCACGTAACTGTATTTCAAAAGGGAAAACGCGAAAGAGCTTTGTAGCTTCTAACTTCAACCCAGTTTGGAGCTATAGGAACATGCTGGGAGAGGCTATATGCTAACAACGTCTTTGGTCTATTTGCGTGACTGAGCGCACGCACAAAGACCAGACAGGTACACATCAACTCGTCTAAGCTCAGGTAAGAACATATCTCAGTATGTAAAAACGGTGGCCTATCCCTTTAAAACAAGTGTGCTTCAGCCATTACGCCTCAACAGTCCTGTGTACAGTTCAATTCATTGCCTTTTATGGTTTTGACTCATCTTTCAGTGCCGCTGGGGGCGATTTGTCAAGAGTGGCGGGCGCCGGTATAGTGTGGATCTTTTGGAGCCTGCTTCCAGAACTCAAGCTAGATTTGGTCAAGACAACCAAGCCAGAGGTTTTAGCCTTTTGTGCATGTTTTAGGCAAATGGAGGCAACACCCCATACATGGCGAGAACACGCAAAATCCACACAGAAAGGCCCCACACGGAAAGGTTCCACTCGGCCCGGGACTCGAACTTGAGAGGAAGCTTTACCAACACAAGAATCAAGATTTCAGCATTTCACTGAGAGGACAAAAACATGTCATAATAGTTTATCGAATTTCGCTCTGTGTCAGAAGATTACACTCAGTTAGAGGCCATTATGAAATTTGAGTTGAGATACTAAAGGATCCAGAGAACAATAAATTCAAGTGTACCGGAAATGTTGAGCAGATGTGAGGGATTTCTTCATAGCACTTGAGGTTGAAGTAATTTGTTCAAAAACATACTATAATAGTGCAGAGGACATTGAGGGATCACATTTAATAAACTTTTATCATCTTCTGGCTAAATAGCAACCCAGTACAGCACAAAAAGAAGACTGAATAAATAAGAGATGCAGCCCTCTAAACAGATTTTCTTAATGACGCTCAAAAAGTCCTTCAAAGGAAAACTTTTTATTCTGTACTTAATCCTGAAAGGGAAACTTCACTGATAAAAAGTAGATTGACCTACAAAATTTGGAGCAATTTGTTTGGATGAAAGTGCCTTTAGCTTCTTTTTGATTCAATCGTTTTCCTCAATTAACATCTTTTCTTCCTTTTAACACCAGCAACGTTTCAACCAATAATGACGCAACGATCTTTTAAACCCACCGCATTCGTCATTGTCCTAGCGCATTAGCTATCAAGGTCTTTAATCGTTGAGTATAACTCGCGCGCTTTGCCGGGCCGCCAGAAAGATACTGTGTGACTTTCCCCGGGTGCCATTTGTCTCGAGCATGCTGACAACAGAGACTTAACCTCCTGGACTGTTGCGAACTGGAGAGCAAGACGACTGGTTGGTACAGCGATCCGGTGCCAGAGGCTGCTGCTGTGGTCGTTCTGCAACATGTGGAAAATGCGTCTCCTGACTGAGGTTTTAGGGGCAGAGTGGCGGGCACCATTTTGAAAGTAATCTAATTGGTGCCATTTTGGTTAAAGGGTGCTCGGTAAGGTTTCTGGTAGTTTGCACGTCTTCAGAAAGGCTATGAACAATGAAAACAGCTGTTAAAGGAAAAATCAAGCCAATGACGTCACTTCTGAAGTCTGAGTTGAAGGGCAAACTTTTTCAAATGAGCCACAAAACCTTTGTAAGCGATCATTAATTCTGTATCTTTGGCCCTCATCTCAGCATGGTACGGAAGTCTTTTGAACCCTCCTGAATCTCATCTCTCATCTGGATCTCATCGATTCATCATTTTGTCCTTCACCCGTCTACGAAATTTTGCTTCAGTCCCCAAGAAAAATTAATTCACATTTACAACGTTTATCGAAACTTTACGGAACTTTCCCAAAGACAGTGACCGAACAGTACACGCCAAAAAACGAACGACCTTTCTGAAAACTCTACCAAACGCATAGTATATTTAATGGTTGTGCTGCCAGTTCCGCTACCTTGTTAGGTGTGAGATAAACAGAAGCGGGTGGAGATCCTGAGCTATCACTTCACTGAGATGGAGGCTGTTTTAAATATTCAAACGCAGATGCTTGCATTTTGGGCCTGAAGTGCAGATTGACTTACAAATCTTGCTGCCTGTCCCACGGCAGATGTTTAAAACTCTTGATGTTTCACGGCGCCACCGTCGAAGAACCGCACTTCTCATCCCAAACTCACCGGCTGTTAAGAAGGAAGAAAGAACAGCAAGCGTATCACTTTGCAAACTTAGGAACCAGCGGCACCAGTGTGGCCCACAGAAATGGTTGGATTGTTCAGGTATTTAAAGTTCGGTAATGTTGTAATAAGGGAGAAATGTTGGAGCCACAGAAGCTTTTGTGAAATCCATTTACCTCTGAACTACAAAATCTACATTTCAGGTTGCGGGAGTACATTTTTTTTTACTATTTGATGTCAGCATCCGTGCTTAGTTTCCCATTCATTCTGCTTATAAAAGGGACCAAACTAATACAGCAGGGAGTCTCACATTAAATACACAAGAAAGGTAAATGTTTATCTCTACCGTGCATCTGCGCACCTTATACTTTACCGTATAATCCCCAAAGGCCGCTCGTAACATCTGCTGTCTTTTTTTTTTACCAGCGTCCCTCTAGACTTTGCTTCACCAAAACACCGGACTCACAGTTTATGAACATGTTTCAAACGTTTGGTTTGGGCAGTGAGCCGTTAATCTCAGTACCATGTTATGTTTCTTGCGATACTATTTTACTCCGTGCACCTGGGAGAATCTCAGCATCTATGGCCCATCTGTGCCGCTTTCCACACTCTTACTGCGTGTGTTTTTGTAGGCGAGGCATGGGACCTTTTTTTTTTTCAAATGTGTAGAACCTGGCAGAGGGGAGAGCTAAGCACACACAGTAGTAGGTCAAAGGTTATGAAGGAGTGATGAATGAGGAATACGTAGAGCATCTGAGTGGCATTCCAAACACATTCACGTATTAGACATCATGGTCACTGTAACGGGCTGGGACAAAAACACAGCCATGACCTATGAGCATTTGTCATATTCGAGGTTTATTGAAAGGATTGGCAAAGTTCTTCCAACTCCCCCTTTTCATCTTTCCGTTTTAGTCCCTCATATTACGGTGCTCTCCAAAGTGGGGGTCAGATTTTACAAGTAATAAAATGTATTTGTTTGAGTCCCCCAGTACTTTGCTGGGCTATTTCGGAAGTCGCAACAAGAAAGGTTTAGAAAACATATACAGTATCCATATCGGAATTCTTATGTTCTTAAAGAGGGGGTATTATGCTTTTTTCAATCACATAGCACCAGTCTATATCACACTACAATGATGACCAAACCTTCTGTTGGTCTGTAAATGCAGTAAATTAAAATAACTGCCTTGTATAAAATTGCTCTCTCAAAATGGCTGTAGCGAATGTCTTGAAATAGGCCTCTGTCTCTTTAACCTCTTAACTCCCACCTGAACCGAGCTCATTTTCTCCAGTTTGGCTTTACCCCAGTCCAAAAGCTTCTGGAAAAAAGGTGAGAAAATTGCAACAAAACTGAGACGAAAACAACGATGGAAATGTGACACAAAAAGTGACGTAAAATTGATGAAAAAGTGGCAAAAATGTCACAAAAATGTCACAAGAAATTGACAAAAAATGACCCAAAAAATGACAAAAATGTGACAAAATGCTACAAAAATGTGATAAAAATCTGACAAAAAAATGACAAAAATGTGCTAAAAAATTGACAAAAAATGACCCAAAAAAAATTACAAAAAAGGACAAAAATGTGATTAAAAAAAAAAGACAAAACAAATGAAAAAAAAGTTACAAAAATGAGTTGAATACCCAACAAAAAAAATTATGGAAAAAAATCTGATGACGTGAGGAAAAAGATCCTCTCGGTTCAGGCGGAGAGCCTCTGACCCTTTCCTACACGCCCCCTCCACACGCTGTCTGTGGCATCAGTGGGGAGGGAGGGGGTTCTGCTGAGGAGCAGTGGTTGGTTACTCGGCTGGTGACGAAAGCTCGGAGGCGTCTCCGGGAGGTGGGGGCGTTCCTAGGAGGACTCAGGCAAACCTATCCCTAAAATGGCCGCCATCAGAGTTTTTACAGATTACTCAAAAATACGTGAATGTGCCAAGGCAACACTTCAGGCATGTTTTTAATGAGGGAATGACATAATAACATGATGTACAGCTTGAAAAAGTCGATTTTGCATATACCCCCCCTTTAATGCCTTTTTTTCTTTCTATCTTCTCAGTTCCTTATCTTTTAATCTTCAGCGGATTCTTTTTTGAAGCAGCCAATGCAACGTATTCTCTGACAGCTCTTTAGCGCAGCTTGTTTCTCACAACTTTGTGCCTCTTTCCCAGCGTCGCCACTTATTTTTCTTGAGTTATTTATTGAAATACATTGCTCGTTGGCTATAAAGCATGGCCCCGCTCAGTCCCCCCTCCACTCTACCATAGTATTTCCATATGGTGTTGTATCCTCGATAACATATCGGTGTTAAACGCGGCATTAGAGCCAGGAGTTGGCAGGTTTCAGCAATTAGCAGCTTGCAGTCCCCATAACATTAACTACGCCTGGATAGACTAATCTTTCCAATTTATGCCAAAGACCGGCCAACCGAGAATTGCAAAGTGTCCAAATAATTTTCGCCACAACTTTCGGGATAAGATATCACAGGGGCACGCCGCTGCCAGCTTGTTGCAAAAGTGCCATCTATAATTTAGGATGTGCTGGAAAAACCTAAAGGAGAAGTTCCCCGTCCGTCTGGTTAGTGTCCAGTTTGTGATAACCTGGCACCTGATGGCTTAGTTAAATCCTGCCAAAGCCCCTCACCGTTGATGTATCTAAGAAGGCGCCTAAAGGAGACTGGGCATAAGAAGCTGCCAGGAGATTATCAGTTCATCTGAAGCTTTGCGCAGACTCCTACAGAGGTGCGAAAGTACGTGGCACCAATCCACTAAATATAAAACCCAAGAAGCCATGACTAAAAAGCCACACATTCAGGGCATGCTTAACAGTGCGACCCAGGAAAATTCTTAAGCAGTATCCAGTAGTGACATACAATATGACGGCATATTTCACACTCTGGGGGCTGCTTGGAAACTTGTCGGGAATATGAGCAAGACATGGTGTAAGTATGTCGGGTGAAATGGCCGTACAACTTTTCTTTATGAAACAGGACCAGTACAGACAGACCACTACAAGACACACTGCAAAAAGTAATTAAATAGATGAGTATAAACATCTCAATTTGAGCATAATAATCAAAATTTTAATATTATTTCACTTGTTCTGAGATGTTTCTGACTCGTTTCAATACATTTTGTCCTTATTTCAGGTCATTTTCTTTGCCAGTGGGGTAAGAAAATTGGTCTTATCTCATTGGCAATTTTACGCTCTTATTTCAAGCGGGATTTACCTAGAACTGGTCTGAAATGTCCTCAAACAAGCAAAGTAAACTTGGTCCGATCAGGAAAAGTGTCTAAATGAGTGAAAACCGCTCAAAACAAGAAACATTTCCTCAATTCAAGTCATTTAAGCCAATGCTTGATATTTACTTTTTGCAGTGCATCCTAGAAAAATACACATTAGTTTTGTTTTCTAAATCTTTTGATGAACAAATTGCCACTGTTTGTGTAATTATACAAAATGTTTATGCTAACAAATGAACTAGAACGTAAGGGTTTGTTAAAAGTACTAAGTAACTTGTATACCTTACCTTTTCGTAGTCCTTCTGGGGGTAATACAAGTGTTAGTGGGATGATTGGGGGGGTCTATTATCTCCCCCAGGTGTCTCTGGCCAGAAAACCACAATTACAACTTTGCCTGCACCGGGTCGGAGGCGCAATACACACTAATGGAATCACGAAGAAGAAGCTAACAGGCTAACGGGCGAAGCTAACGGGCTAGCACCACTTTAGCAGTATTTACAGCCAAGTTTGAGTGAAAAAAATATCTCCATTGTGCTATTGGATGTACAATGTCCCTGTCTTTTCGGTAAATGAGTAAAAAAACGCAACATGCTACGACATCTGCAGTGGCGCTTATGGCCTCTAGGGGCATGAGTTACTTTGTGCTGCTTTAACAAGTTTTTTTTTTCTGTTTTTTTTTAAACATCAGATAACTTATTTCATGTCAAAAGAGTTTGTTCATATGCTCAAGCAAGCCGAACACTGACAAGATAGAGACGAGCGATCTGCCGAGATCTGAAAGAATTTACAAATGAGACATCTAATAAGCACTTGTGTTTTATTTAAGACAGTGGCAGCGGCACTAAACACTTCCCTTCATATCTTAGCGCCGCGTGGAAATAAGCGTTGCTCCAAACCCTGCTCCCCTATTTAGAATATAATCCTAAATATGCTATCAATTTGTTGTGGTTTTTGGACAACGATGCAGTAGTTAGAAAGCTGCTCTGTGAAGCCAACGCTCCCTGAAGATTTTCAAGCTTTTCTTGCCAATTTAGTGGAGCCTGTGGGATATAGCTTTTTTTTTTTTTTTTTTTTTTCTGGTCCTCTTCTACTTTTCTTCTCTCCATCCCAAAGTAAAGTCACCTGGGATGTAATTAATTAATTAGAATCAGCACAGCGATCTGGGCGGCAGGGGGGGGGGGGGGGGGGTCTAGGGGAGGGAGGGGGGGGGGGGGGTCATGTTACTTCTGGTGCAACGTGGTCGATGCGTTCCGGGTGATTGGGATTAATAACAGGGGGCCAATTTGAACGGGGAATCAGTGAACTTAGTAGACAGGGGCTCGGGGCCAAGGGAGGAATGAGACTGCATGGGGTATGAGTGCCCCCCCCCCCCCCCAGCCCATAAAACAAAAGGCTCTTTATGGGAGTGTAATATTAATGCAATACCTGACTGACTTAGTTTTGTTGCCTTGATGAATTTTAGTCATGCAAAATATATCGAGGATGTGGTATACATTTTATCATGAAGTTCTACTATTGCATTTGAAATTATATTTTTGTTCTTAATACTTTTGGTATTTCATGCATTGTATTGTGATTTTGAAAAGGAAAATACATTTATCTGCGAAAATGTATTACTTTAATCTCCTAGTCCCCACCTGAACCGGGCACATTTTCTCAGTTTGGCATTACCCAAACCTTCTTGGAAAAAAGCGTCAGAAAGGCAAGGAAAGAGCGACAAAAATGTGCCGGAAAAGCAACAATAACACAATAGACAAGTGACAAAAACACGACCAAAAAGTGATGACAAAAACGTGATGAGAACGCAACGAAAAAAGGGACAAAAAATGTGCCGGAAAAGCAACAATAACACAATAAACAAGCAACAAACATGCAACTAAAAATCTACGAAAACACCATGAAAATTAGACTAAAACTCATCAAAAATGTGACCTAAAAGCAGCGACAAAAAAAGTCACAATCAGTTTTGTTGGTCTTAGCTTTCAAATGAGGCATTACCCTGGCCTATATAACTCCAGCCCAGAAGCTTTTAGATTTGGATAAAGCTGAACTGGAAAAAATGCACTCAGTTCAGGCGAGGGTTAAGAGGTATTCAGCTACAGCCATTGCTAGATGTAGCTTTTATGAACTTTTAGCTGTGAAATAATAACAAATTCCTTTGCATGGAGTCAATTATTACTAATGATTAATTCATGAATTATTAGTTAATCTTATTATTATAAATAATGAATCTGATTCTCACGGCCAATGTGACTGTTCTGAATCTAACACTATAATTATGTATAACTATCCTGCACTTTTGTATTAGCTAAAAAGTGTGCTATCAAAGTATGTTTTCATTTATTGTACTACACAGTTGCAGAATTCAATGAGGTTTTGTTCAAGTAAATAAGTGGCACGCTCTAAACATATGCTCTGGCTTAAGAGCCCTGAATCAATTGGTCTGAAAATCCAGCAATTGCAGCTCTGGGCTGTGCAATCAGAGTGTGGCCAGCGGCTTGATGGTACAGTGATGGAATAAGCCCTATTGCAGCCAGAGGCAGAACGCACAAAAAACAGATAAGTGCTGATATATTTTTTGAGCAGTTACTGTATTAGTAAAGTGTCAGTACAATTGAACATTTTCCATTCAGGTCTACAGAGCTGCTCTTCCTGCTCTTTTAAAAAGGGCTCTCTTTGCAGTGCACTGACCAAACCTAGGTCACACCTGACAAGATTGTTCCATGCCATTCTTTTGTCTAAACCCCACTACTACCGCCACGATTTTCAGTGTTGTCAATTGATGTCGGTCTTCGAATCCAGTGGTTCTTTATTTCTGGGCTGTGAAGAAGAGGGCTGGCAGCATTCTGTGTCGTCATGAAAAAGAAAGCTTCGATTATGTCATAAAAGCGTATTATTTCCCAGGTTCTAAAGCGTAATCACTCAATGTTAGGGCTTTCCCTTGATCACACAGTCCATTTCTAAGTCGGTTGCAATGAAGTAGCCATTATGCCCAGGAAGGAAAAGAGACATTTGTTCCATGCGAGAAAAATCAAAACAATCCAATGTAAACAACAAGGGAAAGAAAAACATAAATGGCTCGGTTTGGCCAGTTTGTGGTGCAAGTGCCCAAATCAGTCATGCACTGACAGTCTGTATATAATGTACATGGAAAGGAAAACAGTAAAGGGAACATGACTTGTAAGTTCCTTCCACCTGGCAGGCCACAGTGAAGGCTGGACTGAAGACAGTGACCAGGCCCAAAAGTGTACAGGCTTATGTACAGCTGAGGTAATCTAACATGACTGACACGACCGGCTCATTCCAATGATGACCGCATATCCTGGATCAGAAAAACACTGCGTTCAGATTACATTTCCATTAATTAGACTAATACAAGGCTTAGGCTGTGAGAGGAGTCCCAATGAGAGACTTGGCTTTGTTCTACGCGCAATTAGGACTGCGCATTATAAATGATAGTTGTAAGCCTAATGAACGAGCCCCGTGATCTCACTGTTGCAAAGGTGATTTCATCTTGTGTGCTTTGGACCGGTTATCTCGCAATGTGTGGGTATGTTTTATAAACCAGGTGCTTTTCTCATTGTACAAAGTAGAAAAATGTATCTTCAATGAAAGAAAGATGAACAGATGGATAAGGCGGTGCCAAGGAGGAGAGTACCGGGTGTTAAAAAGAATAAATAAATTGTCTGGAAATTAATTCTTTGCAGGATACTTAACCAACCTGCTATGAGTAGTTTTTGGAAGGAATCTGCCGGTGACAAATCAACGCTCGGATCCCTTGAAGGTCAGATCCAACTCTGGGCAGCGGCATAAAATGGTTTACTGTTGCAATCCTGATATATAGGGCAGCAAAGAAAAGCAAAATAACACACAACAACATCAGCAATGCAAATGCACAATCAAGCAATTATAGAGTTCCAGGATGCTGAATAACGCGATTCGCTGTAAGAATGGCACATGGTGAAAATTATACGTCAAGTCAATACAATAATTGCTGCACTGAAGAAAAGACTCTTTGCGAACCGTAAAGGTAAAGATATAATTTATGTTTCACTGTAGCAAGATTCCGAATAGCGCATTGTTTAGCACAAATACACACTTAAAGACGCAGATAGAGATAACAATGCAATTGATCCTGGCGGCTCAGAAATCAAAAGAACGCTTGAGTAATGGATGAAACAAAAGATGAATGGTACGTTCGTGTGATGTTCGAACCGGGATGGCACACATTGCCTGGTGCGGAAGCAGGAGTGTGTGTGTGTGTGTGTGTGTGTGTGAAGGGCTCTCGGAGGGAGGCTGATGCACTGTAGGTGGTACTTCCTCTCAGAGCTGACAGTGTACTCCTGATTTTAATGCGCTGTGCGTGAGATGGCTTTAAGGTAGTAAAGGAGATCAAAGCTGCAGGAGGATGTGAACCTGGGCTGCTGCGCATTGTTCCCGTTTATTATGTGCATAGGCCATGAGCGGGCCATAAACACGCCATGCAAACTCGGTGGCATTTAGATGACTCAATATCGACGGTCGGGGGTTCAGGCTGTCTATTTTGCGCAGTGCTATTTTAGATTAAAAGTAGGTATTGGCACGACACCGGCTTAGGAGCTGTTGTTCTCTTTAGCTTGGTTGATTAAACTTTAGGACCCCCAAAAAAACCCTGAATAAAGTAGTTGTATACACTCTCTGAGCTGACATGTTGTTGTTGTGTATAGTCCAATGTTCTGGTGGTTTGCTTCTGAGACAGTGTTTATTTGGGGTCGGGGTAAGACACAAGTGCAGTAGTGCTAGTTTCCTTGCAGTAAAATCTCAAAGAGGGATCTTATGTTTGTAGAAGCTGCACTTGACAGACACAGCGGGAGAGAGGAGTAAATTAACCTTAGACCTGCAATCCTCTGGCCTTTTTTCAGTCTGCCTGCCCTCCATCTCAATTCTTGAGCCATAAATCTGTGCCCTCGCTCTTATATATTGCCCACTTATTTTGAAAGTGTTGTTTTCTTTCACGAGCACCGGTTGCGGTACAGTGGCTGGGCACAGTCACGTTTACAAGTCCCTTCACATCTGAGCTCTATACGGTGTGCATTAGCCTCTGAATAACAGGCTTCGACTGAGAAAGCTTATCCAATCGTGACACAGTGGGGAGGAAGTTAGAGCAGTCCACACCCACTGTTATCTGTTAATGTTTGCCTTTCCATATGCGTGTTTTAGTTCAATTCGCACATTAAAACAGTTTCATTTTGTGATTTCTGAACAGAAGAAAATGCAAACCCATATAAAATGACAAATAAAACACCATAGGGCCGAGTGGGGACCATCCGTTAATGAAACAAACAACTTGCAACTGATTTGTTCCACTATAACATGTTTTACATCAACAGGAACAACACAGGCCAACGACTACTGCGAACGACGAGTGTGTTAACATTATGTATTTGTCAAAAGCCATTTAAGATGTCATCTGCAATTAAGGTATTCTTTAGAGCGCATATGGGCTGCTGTGGGAAGTACTTTGACAAGTGGTTGCATCAAGAAGAAAGAGACTTTGGCAGAAAACATAAGCCATATGCCTGTGGGTACGAGAACACACATAAAGGAACCATTCTTGTTCCCAGCATGCAAAAAGTAATACTGCAATTAGGAACTACAGTGGTGCGCAGAGTTAGAGACAGGCTTTCACTAGAAGACCAGGAATAACAAAAAAGATATATACAAAACTGAACCCAAAAGTCACTGCATTGCAAAGGTTGGGCCCAGACTGATAGTTCATTACTAATGTTTTTACCATTGAGATGCTTAAACTTTCTAGAGCATAGGTGTCAAACTCTGGCCCGCGGGCCAAATTTGGCCCGCAATGTAATTATATTTGGCCCGCGAGGCTATACCGAATGACTACTCGAGCTGGCCCACCAGTATTATACTTTTTTTTTTTCAGATTTTGCATATCTGGACTATTAAGTTGTATATTGTATAGTAATAAGTGTTGCTTGTTCCATATTCAATGTTAAAGCAAATCTTGTTTGGGTTCATATTAAAAGGGTCATTTGTTCAATGGTGGCCCGCGACTTTGTTCAAGTTTTACATTTTGGCCCACTGTGTATTTGAGTTTGACACCCCTGTTCTAGAGTGTCTATTAAATCAACAACCTTTCCCTAAACTTCAAGGTACTCTTCTCAATCCCACAATACGTGTTTGGTAATGCTGAGTACTTTATGCACCTGCCAATGCTTGTGATTTCGCTGAGAAGTGCAGAAAGGCGCCAGTGTCTAAATATCTGCTACAAAGAGTTAAATTAATATTAATGGTACTTAAAAGAGTTTTAAAAAGGTTAAAACTAAGTATTTTCATCCCCGTGCATGTTGCAGCCATGTCCTAATGTGTAGAATGAGCCCAGACTTATCCACCACCACTGCCTCTAAAATCCTGCACTGTCACTCAAAAAGGTGTTAATTCGGGTCCGAAGCGCCGTCATGCACGAGGTTAATATAGAAGCTGCAGCTACACATCTGACCTGAGGCGGCAGTAGTGAGTATAAAATGACTAACTTGCATCTAGCCCCTTTAAATGATCCAATTAACACCACCATAGACAAACATATTTGTACTGTCAAAATTCCTCTTTCTTTCTTCTCATAGTCTTTCTTTTCAATGCCATCAAAAATGTTATTATTGTGAAATTGAATGAGTGACAAGGTTAAGTGAAAGCAATTTCAAGTCAATGGAATCTGTGAAAAACACATCTTTGTCTGGCTGGATTTCTCATCAAGATTGGGAATCTGATTGCAATTGTGGAGAGTCCTGTGAATTTCAAAGATACAAGGTCACTTTATTCATCCATTTTGGCTTTCAGTGCATTTTTTAAATCAACACGGGAAATCGATAAAGCAGTGTTTTTAAAATAAAAACAACCTCTTGACGTGGCATGAAGAATTGAATGAAAAAGACAAATATTGAAACCCAACAATTCCGAGCTCAATGTTTTGATGAAGAAGTTACGAGCCGTGGAGTGGGGAAGGGTCAGCTAACACTCATGCGGTGTTGGCTCTGAAAAAGGCCAGATGACCCGCCTGGCCTTGCCTGCATGTGCACAATAAGGTTTGTGTATTAAAACAGGAATGTTAGCATGTCAGTCACCTGCTGCACCAGTGTGTATTTTAGAACATATTCATAGAGATATAAGTATACTATAAAAGAGCGGAGGTATGGATGTGTATAAACAACAGGCCTTCAGCTGTCAACATGCTGCTTGACCACGGACACAGCTGCCGACGCCGAACACAGTAAAACACGCGTCACGGACATGCAGTCTTCATGTTTAAGGCTTAAAGCAACTGCACTGTTTGTGGCTTTAAATTTCAAACCTTCGCCTTCACAGCGTTCAATACAACACATTGACCCATCCGCACTTTCTGTAATAATTCTCAACTCTTGCGCGTGTACGCTCAGTCTTGTGAGAGTGCTCCTCCTGAAGGTCGTCCCATTAGCTGAAGTAGTCTCTTGAAAGGGAGGAGAAGCGTCTTCGATGCTAAACAAGATAACTACTTAAGGTTAGTCAAACATGAGCAAACTACCAATGCAAATACGATGTTAACACAAATTAGAAGAATACCAGCTTTAAAGCAGAACTAAGTACACTGCAAAAAGTAAATATCAAGCATTAGCTTAAATGACTTGAATTGAGGAAATGCATCCTGTTTTTGTCGGTTTTCACTCATTTAGACACTTTTTCTGATCGGACCTAGTTTACTTTGCTTGTTTGAGGACATTTCAGACCAGTTCTAAGGTAAATCTCACTTGAAATAAGAAAGTAAAAATGCCAATGAGATAAGACAAATTTTCTTACCCCAATGGCAAAGAAAATGACCTGAAATAAAGACAAAATGTATTGAAACGAGTCAGAAACATCTCAGAACAAGTGAAATAATCTAGGACAAATGCCCAACAACTTCTTACCTAGTCAAAACAACTAACATTTGGATTATTATGCTCAAATTGAGATGTTTATACTGATCTAGTTCATTACTTTTTGCAGTGTAACTTGTTTACCTTAATACATCCTTTTTGTGGCACCCAATACACACTAATAGAATCACGCAGAAGAAGCTAACAGGCTAACGGGCAAAGCTAACTGCGGGCTAGCGCCACTTAAACAGAATTTACAGCCAAGTTTGAGTGGAAAAAAATATCTCCATTGTGTAATTGGATGTACAATATCCCTCTCTCCCTTTGTCTTTTCTGTCAGCGTAGTATTTACTCTCACAGACAATTAATGAGTAAAAAAACGTAACATGCTACGGCACCTGCAGTGGCGCTGATGGCCTCTAGGGGCATGATTTACTTAGTTCTGCTTTAAAATAAATGAATCAGATGCCTGGATATTGATGTTTTCCATTAGATACTTGATTTCAAATGCAGCTTATTATTTTTGTAAAATGTGGGCATTTGCCATGGCCGTGCTCGACATATCAGAGCGCGTGGCAGTGTAAGCAGCTCCGGTGGTACAGTGGGGTTGACGAGGGTTAAACCTAGCGTCTTTGAACGTAGATTATCCTGCAGACTTTCATGCTGGACTGTGTGTGAGGGCAGCCTTCCCCTCACGTTCGCCCCCTCTGAAGGTTACAGACAGCTGAAACCTAAAACCTGCCTCCATTATTCCGAAAACGGTGGAGCTTGGCCCACACTTAAACTTTGCGGTGCATCTGATTTCGGCACAATCCCCATGCCCCCCCAACTTTTCAGATATCAACATTCCGAACTGCTTTTCCATCCTAATATATAAGCTCTGAAACAATGCACATCTGTCCGTTGAAGGAGCAAGGGGTTTCTCCGCAGAGATGTTCGCTTCCAGCTGTATGGAGCGCACGTCTGCAAAGGTGCGTCAGGTCAAAGCTGTGATTTACATAGCAACTATTCGAAGGTCACAAAGTGCAGGCGACTTACATTCGCTCATTGTTGGGAAGCGTGTCTAGTCGAGCAGGTGTTGTTGCAGACAGCAGGGGAGCAGTGCGCACCGCGACAGGCCTTGAATTATAGACAGGCAGGAGGCAGCACTCAGAGCAATGTGAACCCTGACGTGACCAAAGCTGTTGAGAATGGTGGCACTCAAACTATAACCTTAAACCTAGCCATTGAAATTTGCTCATTAGCAGCAGAAATTGCGCTATTTATAGGAACTTCAGATGTTGATGTATATTTTCTAACTATCTTTATTACTCATCTTTCATATTCGTGGTTCATACGTTTTATGCGTGATATAAATAAGTGTAATCTTGACCTCTGACCTCAACTTTGACTTAGGCTATAACAAATGCTTTATGCAGACCTCCACCAAGGCATTACAGACCACCATGAAAGCATGTGTTCCTACACTGTCCCCTTGTGGTAGCAGGTGTATTTTTGCACATCTCATGACTTGTGTACTTCACTTTCAAGCAACGTAAAATTAGGACTGCCCCATTTCAAAGGTCCCCAAAATGGTTTGCATACCAGGAAAAAAGTTAAATATTAGCCACTGGAACCTTAGTGCAATATAGAACACGATTCTTTACACTGAAGGTGATTTTGGCCATTTGCATTTTGCTGTTGCATCCTGGAGCGAGCATATACAGTATGCTATCCTTTTGTAGCTCACTTCCTCTTTGTTCTTGCTCAGCTTGTGTCCAATGTGTTTGGAAAGGGAGGTACCAAACATGAAAGCAATAAATGCAAAACAGGGAAAGTGTCTCTCGACTGTGTTTGTAACTGTGTTTCTGCATCATAAAACTGTTTCTTCAAAAGCCTGGATGTCTGTTAGAGCTAATGAGCAGGGTCATTAGAGGACTGAAAACACAGGACATCAGGACACAGGTCAGAAAATGAACGCACATTTTTTGCATTAGCATATCGCAACTGACGAACCTAGCAAGATTCAGTAATTAGTCACTAAAACTCTTTTCACGGGTAGAAATCCAAAAGTGCTGTCCAGAGGGCAAACAATACAATCAGAGAGAATTCATCCCAAGGAAAATAATACTGCATTAGTCTTATATAGCGCTTTTCCAGACGCTCAAAGTCGCTTCACAATTTCGTGCATTATTCATTCACTCCATACTCGGTGATGATAAGCGAGGCAACCAGTCTGCGCACATCAGCCACCACCACCAAACCACTCACTCACTCACTACATTCGCCAGGCTTCCGGTGTTCCCAAACAGTCTCCAGTCCAAGTCCTGCCAGGCCCTTCCCTGCTTAGCTTCTGAGGTCTGACGGAATCGGGCATAGCAAAGGCGGTATGGCCATGGAAAAGTATTAACACACAACATGAATAAGTCAACTCACAGTGACTAGTGTTTCCAGTTACATCAAAACCACCTTTCGCCCGTATCTCTGCTGTGAAATCAATTATCCATGAATTGTCTGCAATGTTGCTCTAGCTGGACTTGTCATCACATGGTAGGGACTCTGATTGATATTCCTGTGGAAAAGCTGCCATCCTGTTTGGCAGCATTCTGCACTGGCTCACTACAATGTACAGAATCCGTCAGCCGGACAATGCACTTCACCATGATTATACTTAAAAATGTAGTGCACACATTCTCCAGTGGGTTGAATGCACTGCTGCTGACAAATGATCATGTTTCCTGGGCATTGGTTCCAATGGTGTTTTGCTGAGTTTGAGTCATCCTTAATAGAATAAAAGAAGAGCTGGAATGGGGTACAGTGTAGAACGTAGTTATATACTAATGTGTCACTGTTGTGATGAGGTATTTTTAGTGTTTAACAGTTGACAAAAGCCAATGGTTAATTTGGTAGTGATTGATTTAGTATAATCATGTCTGACATTTTCAGATTTGATAGCTTCTCAAAGCCAAACACTGCAGCCACATTTCATTCTCTCTCCATTTTCACTGGTGGTAAGCTATTGTACATGGCCACACCTGCCCTGAAGAAAGCTGACAGAAGTGCAGCTGCCAATCTGCATCATCAGCTCCCTCGACCACTGCCAATTCGGGAAACATGGGTGAAGTCTCTTTCCCAACAACAGCATGAACTGGCCAGAACAGGGTTCCAACGACCAACCTTTCTGTTATAAGACAATCGCCTAAGCCACTGTCACCATAACTATGCATCACAATGATATATGATCAATGTTTATGTTTTAGTATATCTATACAGTACTGCTTCAGGTCTGGTCATGCCAACATATTAATCACTATTGGCTATGGGCTATGAGCCATGATATGAGGTGGTGCACATGTCAGAACTATCAGCTATTGAAATCAATATAAAAGCATATCTGAGTTGTGACATTTCTTGAGCAGACCACATCTCTGTGCCTGGCTTATGTTTTATTGAAAGCAGAGGGAGCTGCTTAGTGCGGTCAGTCACAGGTGCAGGGGAACGACAGCACACTGCTGGGCCGTGACAACTGTCAGAAGAGAAGTGAAGGCTCAGGCAGCATGGAGGATGGCCTGTGGAGTCAAGCAGGAAATGTCTTTTTTTCTTCTTTCTTTCCAGATGAAGGAGCAGACTCAGGGGCAGTGCAAGGGGATGGATACAGGTGCAGCCCCTGCTCCATACGGTCACAGTGACTGGACTCATGTTCCCATCCCTCACAGTCCCAGAGGAGGCTCCTGACAGCTTGGTCTCTCAGCAGACAGCAACAGGTGCCACAGGCACTCAACAACCAAATGTGTGGAATGGTTGTCTGACAGTATGGTGCCTGAATACCAGCCGGACGTGCTGATAATTATTTCATGATAATGACTGCTTTTACATGGACATGCAAGTTAAACTAATTAAAGACGTTTTCCGTAAGCAGAAGGACTTTGATGTAATATAGATGCCTTGTTAGCATTCCTTATGCAACTGGTGTCCCCTCTGATCTGGCTGATACACGGACTAACCCCATGCATAAAGATGAAACAGCCACCGTTACTGCCACCACATGTTTTTAAACTAGGTTGAAAATCCTTGCATGACAAAGTGCACACAAAGGTTCAGAAGTCACAGAAAATATTATACTATCCAATCCACCTTTATTTGGAGCAGAGTACAGAGTACAAACTATCACTACTTACAAAAAAATATTACAAGCACATGTAACCATCAAAAAAAGTTAATTGATTAATAAAATACAATAAAAATAAAATGAGTGTCAGGAGGATCACACAATGCCAGGTTAAACACCACTGAATAAAAGTGCTAAAGACTAAAACACTTAAAATCATACATATGTCAATATAATATGGTATTGACATACACTCTACAAGTACTGCACATAAATGGGGATCTAATGATCGCTGGACTTAGTCTTTGACATGGATACTGAGATAAATACGGCATGTTATAAATTCTGAAAAATATCTTGCATATTGACTCTTCCTTGACAAACAATACCTCCTCCATATCTTCATCGTTCTCTATTAGATTGACAAAATGGAAAGGGAAAGGATTTTCTTTAACGGCCAGGACTATTTTTCTATGCAATCTATTATTTTCTTGGTTTCTCATTGCCGAGTCCAATGATATTTACAGCAAATGCCTCCCTCATACCAGACACCCTTACTTTGAAACTTGACTTCATGCCTTTAAAGCACCGGCAGCTCCTTAATTGAGCTACCAGTCGCGTTTCCCCAGAGCATGTGCCGGCCAGTCCGTGTGAGGAGGTGCTAGAGCTGGACTTGGCCTATTGTTGATCTCAGGGCTGGTGTGTAAATGTGTGAGTGTGAGTATGCAGGCAGGGCCACACACGCTGCTGCCTTTGGAACTGCCTGTGTGGGGATCAAACGCCTGGCCATCCGCACACATAGTTGATTAGTAAAGGGCAGCTTACAATAGCTGCTGGAATGAAGACTGGACAGATGGACTTTTACTATTCTAATGCGCTCTGTAATGCGGGGGGCAGTGTTGTTATGACCTTTGTCGTTTTGGAAGTACCAGAAGATTAGGTATGGAGAACATTTGTCTGAGAATAGATGACCAAAGAGAGGATTCATTTTTGCTATGAGAAAACTTGATCTGGGATGACCAAATTTACCATCACGTTTTGTCATCCACAAACCAAGGAATGAGCCTCAGGAGATGAATAGTAAATTCCAAGGACACAAATACGTTATTGGGAAAACAGCAATAGAACCACTAAATTTATGATTAGACTTAACCAACCTTTTGAGCCAGTGTTGAACTTGCATGTCCTGAATATAAAGGACTTTGTGACCGGGTACACTTTGCATACTACAAGATTCTGGGTTCAAAGCTTTAAGTCCAGGCTCTTCTATCTTTGATGTGTCAGAGAGGATACAAAGAGTAAATCAGCGTGTGGCTAAGGGAGATCCTCTGCAAAGAATATATACGGTGCATTAGCATTTGGCTAGCTCAGATCCTATTGTAGGTCTATATCATTAGGGGATTTTATGTCTGCTATGGTGATTTCCGCAAACTACATCTCTAGATCTGATTGATAATTCTGTCCACATCAGGCTTTGTTATATTATTATTCTCAAAAGAAACTAATGGCGAAGTTCAGCCTTGTTTTAATTTTACCCATGGCAACCGGACACGAGTCTTTGGTTTGTAAATGCTTCATTTGAAAACCAATTAGCTACTCCCTTAGATTCAATTACCAAAGTGAAAGGGTCGGACTATCTTGCCTCAGCAATAATAGCTAAATAATTATATTTGCATAGCTACCCCCAACCAGCCTTTGGCACAAGGCTCTTTCAACCGACATCTATGGCCTTGACTGGATTTCAAGCTGATCTGATCACTCCGAGATAAATGAAATAACTGTTGAATTGCTATCTTAAATGGGAACAGACAAAAGACGTGCTTTGAAAAGACTCTCTTTATTTTGACTGCATAAACGGGTGGGGGTCGAGGGTGTGTGGGCTGGAGAATGTGTGTAAAATGAGTACATGCGTGTGACAGAGAAAGGCTCTTACATTTCAGCCGGACGAATCTGGAAAGCATCACCGCTCACGGCAGCCTTTGACGATGTGTGTCTACAGCATCAGCGCTGCCCCTAAATGGTCCGAGACAGTAAAGAAATACACTTCTAATGAGGTTAAGGCTGAGGAGAAATTGTATGTTCAGACGGTACAACTGTGTTTGCCTTGATTGTTCCACCAGTTTCATTACAAAGTATAGGTAGGTTGTGTTCACGTGACATCACAACACTCAAGAGAGTAGACTATAGTTTCAAATTGAGACAGTGGTAACTATGGCTACCGTCAAAATGCAGATTACAGACGGGGCCTTTCCCTGCACAGGAGTGAAGTTTTCATGCTCTCCTCAGGTTCTCCAGGAGCTCATGATGCCCAACTTTCAAAACATTTTGGTTAATTATTGCTGCTGAACCATTTAGTGGGTAAAATGTGTTTCTGAAATAAACACGACAAATAATAACCCTCCTCCTCATCTACATAATTACTTTGCACACTTGTTCATATTATGACAACTTTGGGGGTCATTTACTATTTGTTCACATGCAAAAAAAAGTAGCACATGCAAAAGTGGAGCAGCAGCACAGTCATTTGTGCACTTTTTGTTAAATATGTGGCCCTATTACTGTAAAACACATAATTTCAAATGTTAAATTAGGTGCAGCACATCCGCAAAATAGCATATTTTATGGCATCACTTTATTTTACAGTACCTTGATACTAACTAAATTTAGTACGTATTAGTATGTAATGTGCTCTGTAACAATCTGTAATAACCTGTACCTATGGGTAAGATACACAATGGAATAACTTGTATTAGTACTTTGTAGGTACATAATGTAATACAACATAATACTCTAAGGGTTAGGGCTTAAGGTTGGAGTTATGTCTTATTACATTGTGTACCTACAAACTACAGATACATATTATTCCATTGTGTATCTAACCCATAGGTACAAGTTAATACATATTGTTACAGAGCACATTACATTGTACTAAATTTAGTTAGGTACAATGTAGCAAGGGCACTGCAAAATAAAGTGTTTCCTATTTTATTTTTTCAGTTTGCACTGTTTAGCGCATCTCTCAATAAATGCGCCCCTTTGTCTTTATTCTAAAGATAAAGGCACAAAGACTTAAACTGCCAAACCTTATATTTAACATGAAGAAGTAAGCAAACACTTAACCGCAATATCACTTTAACTTTTTGTTCATAAACTTGACCCAACTACAGTTAGAATTTGTTGTATACTTTGCTTGAGCCACAAAAAATTAGCGTATAATTCAATGCTATGTTTTCTAAAAGTATCCAGTTACCCCAACCTCATTTATTACACTAATACATTGTTGAATATATTTGAAAGCTGCACTCCTTGACCTGCAGTAATCCAACACCCTGACCATACATGCATACTGGACAAACCTACACAGTTTTATTTGTAATGGCCGCAGACCACCAGCTAAGCTCTTAAAAGCATCTCAGTTCCCACATGCTGTCGTTAACTGCTACCATCTTGCCTGTTGATTAAGATTTCATTGGGCCTCCCCCTTTGCCTCAAATGCATGTTAACACAGAGCGGCCCCTTCACAGAGTCCGTGCAGCACCGGCCCCCATGGCTTACTGACCTGCAAACAGCGCTCACTTCCTACACAGACCGAGGCCCCCGTTGGACCAGCATAAATCACCTTTTCAGCCGCACTTCAATTACACTTCTCTGTCACCAGTCAGACCCCAGACGATTTCAAGGCTAATTGCTTCCGACATAAACACGCAGTTACCGTATTGATATGTGGTTTGGGGAGTTAAATTATGCACGAGCTACACTTGAACCGGAGAACTCGAGAACAGGAGGTGGGAGTCGGAAGGGGAAATACCCTAAGTATTACTGAATACACAGAGCATTAACCTACATTGCTTTAATCACTCCGTTATATGTGATCTGTAAAGAATTGGGCGATCGCTTTTGCGGAAAATTAGCTGCGTTTTATTTGGTTATTATGGAGATTTCTAGCCTGATTTGCATAACTGAAAAGCAAAGTTCATGCCGACAACATCTGTTAAGCATTGTGCATATTTGGAAAACTCTAGCTCTCGGAAACGGACACCAGCGTTTCAATATCTTGATTACATTTAAGATTCAAAATAAAAATGGAATTGCAAATGCATACTACAGTGAGCAGGAGACTGAATATGGTATGATCCCAGGTCGACTGCTGTGAAGTTGATGAGGCTTTTGAACATATTCAAGTGCGCATATGAAGTTAAAAAGACCTATTCTTTACATTTGAACACGGGGAACTAATACATCGCAGACCTAAAAACGCAAACTTCACAAGTCAGATCAGTGAGGGCGATGATTAAGTTGAGTAAACAGTTTGAAGTGCTTCGGGGATTTCACAATACTTTGGTGTGTTTGTCTCAAAGATGTGTTGACATGTACAATGTACCTATTCCAGTGGGGAGAAATCATGAGTGCTGACAGATGCAAAAGAAGCATCCATCTTCATTAAGTGCCCATAGTTTATGTTCAAGGACTCTCATTGTCCCTGAATGGAAAACTGAGCCTAAAACAGCTGTGAGAAAACAAGTTAAAAGTGTCTATGTTCATTAAATAATTGTTAAGTTTGACTATGGGGATGCCTTTGACAACAAAATACTTTGATGTGACACTACCACTGGTTCAATGTACGAAACTACCACGGGGTCAATCTATGATACTACCACTGGTTCAATGTACAATACTACCACAGGGTCAATGTACGATACTACCATGGGATCTACGATACTACGACAGGGTCAATGTACGATACTACCATGGGATCTACGATACTACCACAGGGTCAATGTACGATACTACCATGGGATTTACAATACTACGACAGGGTCAATGTACGATGCTACCATGGGATTTACGATACTACGACAGGGTCAATGTACGATGCTACCATGGGATCTACGATACTACGACAGGGTCGATCTACGATACTACCATGGGATCTACGATACTACGACAGGGTCAATGTACAATACTACCATGGGATTTACAATACTACCACAGGGTCAATGTACGATACTACCATGGGATTTAGAATACTACCACAGGGTCAATGTACGATACTACCATGGGATTTACAATACTACCACAGGGTCATTCTACGATACTACCATGGAATTTACAATACTACCACAGGGTCAATGTACGATACTACCATGGGATTTACAATACTACCACAGGGTCAATGTACGATACTACCATTGGATGTACGATACTACGACAAGGTCGATCTACGATGCTACCATGGGATCTACGATACTACCACAGGGTCATTCTACGATACTACCACAGGGTCGATCTACGATACAACCACAGGGTCAATCTAAGATACTACCACAGGGTCATTCTACGATACTACCACGGGGTCTACGATACTACCACGGAGTCTACGATACTACCACAGGGATAATCTACAAAATGTATTTATTATAAGTTGAAATGTATTTCTGTTTTAGATGTCTTTATTGGTTGAAGGTGGGTCCTGAAGCTTCACCTCTTGTTAAAAAGATAATAATGAATACATTATTATTAAACAAGGCCATAAGGATTGCATCCACTTAAAAAGGAGGCAAAAATCCCACAAGTCTCCATCATTAAATCACTGTTGGTTTATTTATCTAAGACGATGGTGCTCAGGAAGAGAACAGGGGTGGTCCTGGTCAGTACGATAACTGGAATTTACTCACTGATGGACAGGTTTGGGGCGAAAAGAAAAGAGAAAGCCCTCAAGTAAATAAAGACAAATGTACAGACAGTGTAGGATTCCATATGCGGCGGCGTGTGGACAGATCCGCCAACGACATGTTTTAGGAAGACTAGTTGGATGATGTTATAGTGCGAATAGATTTAGCAGCGCAGGAGAGAAGGTTTCTCCGGGGGCACATGGGGCAACCTCCCTTGGGCTTTGTCCAGGGAACGTTTGGAAGCAGCTGTGTTTTGAGACTGCAATAAATAGAGACGTTGTCCTCGAAGTGATTCTCAACCCCCCTTTTTAGCAATACATCCAGTTTGGACTTTTCCTTCCTATGCAAGGCGCAAAGGAAGGGTCAAGGGTGGGTGTCGTGAGGTGGGTGTCCCGAGCTAAAGCAGTCATCAGCCGAGCGACCTCCAAAAATACAGACCAACCTCCCCTTTCCTGTGGAGCGCGGGCCCAGACAGGACCTCATCTCACACAACTGCGAAAGCTGCCCTCTAAAGTGTCAAAGTGGGACTTAATTTAATGCCCACGGGCCCATTGCAGACTATTCAGCTATGCTTACCACTCAATTACGCTCCTGTCCCAGTCTCCTCCCCATCCAAGCCCCCTTTCAAGAGCTCTTTGTGGCGAGACAAACTGGGATCCCGTTTCTCGTTGCGCACTCCAAGACTGAATATTTTTACATATTGAGATAAGGCTTCTTAGGATTATTTTTTTATGGAAGATGGAACTATGATTGGAATTGTATTACATGCCACCAAGCGGCAAGTTTTGCTCAGTGCAAGTTGTGGTTAGTGTGTTGGTAAAAGGGCCAGGAAACACAGTTCACTATCCAAAACACTCAAACCACAAGCCCAGTGCAGTCTTATCATCGGCACCAAGGCTGGCTGGAAGGAGAACTGTGTCAGGAAAGGGTATATGCAAAATGAAGCTTTAGAAGGAGCAACAAGTTAAAAAATCACATGGAATAGGTCATTATAAACACTGTGTTTAAGTGTGTGTAAGTGTTTAATCATTATTTTACTATAATAGTTGTTTTTCATGCCATATATTCTCTATTCACATCTCTTTGTAAGCTTACGAGTCACAAAAACTCCCCACACAAAACTCCCCACAAAATATTACATGCCATAAGTGCAATACTAGACGAAGGCTCCATTTTCTCTCCAGCCCCTGATTCTACTCCAGACCAGTGAGCTTGAGAAAGGTCATGGGTCAGAGTGGGAAAAGTCCCAATGACTCTCAGATGGATTAGCACTAAGTGATCCAGACTCTGCTGCATAAACTCTACACTTAAGAGGTCATTTTCACCAGGTTATGTCCACCCATAGACGGCCTACGGACCTTAGTAATAGCCTGCACCAATGTGTATCGCTCAGAGTGGCCGGGACAATCATATAGCAGTGGTGGGAAAAGACAAAAACAAATCCCTTCTCAGCACTTAATAGATGGCTGTCCCGGAATACTTAAAGTGATATTAACTGTAATTTGTCATCAGCAGCGTATCTTCCAGGAAAAAGGATATGATAAGAGAGCGACTGCTTATCGAAAACCAAACACTACGCACATTGGTATCTGCCAAAAATACAGCAGAAACTGAAATGGATGACCTAAGTGGATAACACCTTGGAAGTGGTCCCTAAAGTGAATCTAGAGACACTCGAATGATAATCCTGTGACCATTTTGTGAAACATGATGTAGGACAAAAAATGCATTTTTAAGAACAAAGAGGCCCTCCACTATAATGATAGATAACTCTTTCTAATGAAGGCCATGTGCAAACTGTTAAAGAAGCTATTTATAACCGCAAGTGCCCATCTGCCGCGCGGGTAAATCTGGAAGATGGAAAGGGAGTCTACCTTGTTTTTTGCAGTAGAGTTAAATAAACTATACATTTGGTTATGCACATTCATGTACCCTGATCAACAGTTTTGTGATACTTTGGATAACTGTATTTTCTCTATCACTTTGTGGTAATAAGACCATGAGTAGTAAACTTCACTTTACTGTGCGGATGCCAAATTACTCCTGGTATTATTACGCCTTACAGTATAGTCCCCCCTTTTATCCGCTTAGAAAATCCACATTGTTTAATTTTGTGTAATTATACTTTGTATGGAACACTTCACGCAACGATATTTAAATAGGGAAAACGTGGAAGAGCTTGGTAGCTTCTATCTTGACCAGTTTTGGAGCTATAGAGGAGAGGGGGAGAGGCTAAATGCTAACGCCGTCTGCTGTGTTTACGTGATTGAAGGCACGGGTGAAGACCAGACAGGTCCTAAAGAACTCGTCAAAGCTACGGTAAGAACATATCTCAGTATGTAAAAACGGTGGCCGATTCCTTTAAGAGTCACTGGCAACAGATTGTTCTGATCTCCTAATTATTCAAAACATGCTAAAAACGAATGTAGTGGTGCCACTGCAGATCATCTCTCTTTATATTAATGTGGCTTAATTCGTTTTTGCCCTCTCTCATAGGGGTGTCCAAGCTACGGCCCACGGGCCAACTGCGGCCTGCGGCCCCCTTTTAATTGCAAAATCAAAAATATAATTGACTTTTTTATTCATTCATTTTGCTTTTACTTAATATATATAATTTTTTTTTTTACTTTAAGGATTTTCAATTAGTTATCATTTTATTGAATTTGCTAACTTTAATACAATAGAGATGAAGTTACATATCTGACCTCTACTGAGTGTGGCCCAGTTATTTGTATATTTTCCTGTATGTGGACACCCCTGCTCGAATATACTTACACAAGTGTGTTGCAAACTCAGTGTAGCTGGGCCAAAAACAACCTCGTGGTTCTAGTTTGTATGACACAAAAAACAACAAGAACCCCGGCACTCTCCTGCATCAACATTCTTTCTGCATCTACATTTTCTAAAAGAGCCTAGTTAATAAATATGTGTGTCCTGGGTGTTAATTCATCCCACATGTAGGGGCCAATAAAGCGTATTCAATTACTGAAGAATTATTGTCTGTTCAAAAGAAAAATGAAGTCAACTCAACTTTTAAGCAACACTACAACCTGACTTTTTCTGTTAAGTTGTAATCTGGCTATTCAATTTCTGGTGGTGAATATTGTCAGTACCAAACACAGCCCTTTTTACTGGGTGAAGGTCAGAAAGCACTTATTCACTTTGCTTTTAATATTCTTTAGATACAACTTTCGCACTCAATAGTCCGTCCTTGAAATATTGATAATGTAAAGAAATGAATAGACACCGGTTGCCAGTGCTTTTCCGAGTGGAGCCAGAATGATTTTCTTTGGCTTTTCAGACGCTGTGCCCAAAAAGCAGGTTCTTGCACAGAGAAATGTACCAGTGTTGTCTATTTATTGTCTATTACATCTTGACCAGTTACGGAAAAAGTAACTCAAAGTGACCATGCCAGCCTGAATCGTATCTCCACAGTTTTCCAGCAATTCCAAACTTGAAACATTCCCCTTTCACTCAGTCCACTCATGTTACCTCTACGCTTACCTCATTTTGCCTTTTCCAAAATATGTCCCGTTGACAGCCACCTCTGTAATGAAACCCACTCTCAGTATGTGCATGTTTTCAACTATCTCTTATCATTATTATTAGCTTATTGCTCTTCACGCAGAGATTTTCTAAGGCGCCTGTCCTCTCTGTACCTTCTCTCACATTTGGAGCTCATTATTAACTCTAATGCAGAACACACAGGAAAAGGCTGGAGGCTGGAGGCTGGGGTGTAGTCTGCGTTTGATAGAAATCCCCAAACACCAACTCGCTTTTGCAACATAATTAGGTAAATAAAACCGCCTGTGCTAAATTTGCTAAATTTGGAGAAAAAAAAAATAATGATGAGGAAAAAAGACATAAAGAAAAGTAAAATGATAGCAATAGCAATGCTTTCACTAAAAGCACATTCTAAAACCAAAATAAAACGTGGCATTTCAATAATTAATTATTCATGTAACTGCCGTCCCCGGGACCCAACAAAAACACTTCCTTTTACTGTGTATTTTTTGAAGATTAGGATTTCATGAGAAGAATTGTTTACCAAAGTTTTCCTATACCACAAAATACTGCAAGATGTTCTCCACTGTCATCACCTCCTGACACAGCCAAAACCAAACAGCCGTGTCTCCCCCATGTGATGGTAATTAACACTGGTGCTCATGCTAATCTCTCTGCTAATAAGAATGATTGCTGCCCACTATTACCAAACAAACACAAGTGGTGCCAGGGAAAACTGGCTCATGTCCACCGCTCTCAGCCTCTTTCTGCTCACAGTTAGACAGGGAGCAGCCCCCAGCTGAGTCCTCCACACAAGGTGCTTCTCTTTCTTCCTTCCATTTCTGCACATGTAGCAAAGAAAGTTTTATTTTCCCTTTTTTCCCCCGTAACATAAACATCATACTTTGCTTTGAGACATTCTTTTCTGTGTTGAAAGGGCTGCTTAAGTTTTCAGATTGACGGAGCACCTTTGGGTGCTCTTTAGCAGGATGTGGTTAGCTTTTAGCTGGCTCAGGTAAAACATTTATTCACATAAGTGCTGATGGTGAGTGCGTCCCTATTCTTCTTTCAGCTGTCAGGACCAGCAGGTGTAGGTCTGTACTACGATGCAGCAGTAACTTTGACACAGAGTCAAAGGCTTCGCCCCCGGTTTGAAAACAGCCACTAATTGGCTGAGCACACAACATGTTGTGGGCTGGATACTTCTCATGTCTGAGAGGAAAAGAGGAAGTTCTTATATGAAAAGTTTGGAAGGTCTGACTTTAAAATGTCGTCTGTCTAGAAAAATACATAGATATACTATATGATTAATACAGCACTTAGAATAGAATAAAAGCTTGGAGCTTTGTTGGTAAAAAAAAAAAAATACCTCAATAAACGTGTTCTCGTCACAGTGAGAGCTTGCCTGTCCTCAGACCTGACTCATAACTTTGCTGGGTGTGGGACATCCCCAGCTCGTCTCCATGGATGTGTTGGTGTTTTGCTTTGGTACAGTAAGTGTTGGGCTGAGGTTGAATCGGTTAGGTCCTCTCCTAAATGCTTCACTTTGCTTTACTGCAAAAATTATGTTTTGCTGCTGTGATGTAACATCAAATAACCTGGATAGTTCCACAGTGAGGCTTTTGGCACTCTCAGTCATTATTGAGGTTGAACATATAAAAAGAGGTAGTTTAAATACAATTTAAACCTTAAAGAAACTTTGTATTGACCATAGCATTACCTGTAGTGTCAATTCTATTTCATAAACACTGTCTTTACGGTCCGTGACATACAGTATATATAAAAAGATAAGTCATGTGATGAAATGTAGCCAAATGTTTCACAGAGTTAGTTTGTGGTTGTTTTATTGCTTGTTTATTTCAGAAGAAGCGTGTGACGTGACATAAAACCAGTCAATTATGCTTCCCTTTAGGATTTTAATTAATTTTCATCGCCGTCTCCCCGTTGAGTCACCACTGTTGCTCTAAATCTTGCGGTGGTGTTCGTGCTCTTGTTCTTTCATATGCCTCACACATTTTTGACTGCAAATGCTGCTCTGGCCTGCACACTATAACTTTCCTCGGAGCAATTAGCTCATCTCCACTTGGGGAAAACAAAACTGGAAAGACTACAAAGACCCAGGGTGATATATGGGGCCCTTGCAGTTCGTGCGAGGGGGAAAAAAAGCAACTAATCACCAAAAGATGTGATACAAACTCCCACCACATTAAAGACGGTCCTCTGTAGCAGCACTGGAGGAGCAAACGTGGACAGTGAAAGGGAGATAAATGTCTAATGAAATCTTGTGTAGCGCAATGCAGCCAAGTGTTCTGTTAGAGCCGTTCATTACTTTGTGTTTCGCGTGACATCCTTTTGTGAATGATAATAAAAGTACCAATCATGTAACAATAAACAAAAAAACATTGCGATAAACCTGTGAGTCCATCCGTCAGGCGGGCTGTCTCCGTCGTCTCCTGGTTTGCGAACAGACATTTGACAGAGGACAGAAAAGAGGAGAACTGGATGGATTGCGCAGGAACATCGGATATTCTAAGCCTAATCTGAAGGTCCATCTGAAGTCATGCATCTTCATCTATCATCCCACGTCAGGGTTCGGGGGCCAACGGGAGCCAGACAGGATAAACTCTTCAAGACACGTGTCTGTAAGATATAGCACCTCGGCATTCATCAACCTGTCTGTGTCTGACGAGCGGCTTTTTGAACTCAACTTTGTGGCTTCAGAAAAAAATCGAGGGAATACTATCGAAAGTTATTACAAAGCCTTTTCCTTGGACGAGACAAAAGAAAACTGTGACAAATTCTGTTGCATTACAAATTGCAACTTAATGAGGTTTAAAAGTATGGTATATATGCTTTCTTTGTTCTGGGTGTATATTATTTGATTTTATATGCATTTTGTGTCTTAAAAATACATTCTAAATCTACCCATTGGCTTAACCTCTTACCCCCCCGCCTTAACTGAGCGCATTTTTGCCAGTTCGGCTTTACCCAAATCTAAAAGCTTCTAAACTGGAGAGCAACAGTGTCTAATGCCTCATTTGGAAGCTAAGACCTACGAAACTGAACGTAACATGCATTATTGCAGAGTTTTTGTCATGTTTTTTAAAGAGGGGTATTATGCTTTTTTCAATCACATAGCACAGGTCTATATCACACTACAATGATGACCAAACCTTCTGTTGGTCTGTAAATGCAGTAAATTAGAATAACTGTCTTGTATAAAATTGCTCTCTCAAAATGGCTGTAGTGAATGTCTTGAAATAGGCCTCTGTCTCTTTAAGAACCTCTCTTTCCGACACGCCACACTGTCTGTGGCATCAGTGGGGAGGGGGTTCTGCTGAGGAGCAGTGGTTGGTTACTCGGCTGGTGACGAAAGCTCGGAGGCGTCTCCAGGAGGTGGGGGCGTTCCTAGGAGGACTCAGGCAAACCTATCCCTAAAATGGCCGCCATCGGAGTTTTTACAGATTACTCAAAAATACGTGAATGTGCCAAGGCAACACTTCAGGCATGTTTTTAATGAGGGAATGGCATAATAACATGATGTAAATACCCCCCCTTTAAGCATTTTTGTCTCTTTTTTGTCGTGTTTTTGTTGGTTTTCCTTTTGTTGTTTTTGTCACATTATTGTGTCACTGTTTTTGCTGCTTTTTTGTGGTGTTTTCGCCATGTTTTTGTTGTGTTTTCATCCTTGTTTTTGTTGCCATTTTTATGCTACTTTTTCCAAGCTTTTAGATTTGGGTAAAGCCAAACGTGCTCAGTTCAGGTGGGGATTAAGAAGTGAAACCTTGCACTTTAATGTGTAATTATCTGTGCGAACATGTGCAATGACTTTCTTGTTCCCTGTACAGGTGGGGGTTAAGAGGTTAAAGTAGTAGCTCATGCCCCTAGAGGCCAAAAGTGCCACTGCAGGTGTTGTAGCATGTTGCTGTGTTTTGCACATTAATTGTCCGTGAGAGTAAATACTACACTGACAGAAAAGACAAAGGGAGAGAGGGTTATCCAATGACACAATGGAGATCATTTTTTCACTCAAACTTGGCTGTAAATACTGTTTATGGGGCGCTAGCCCGCAGTTAGCCTGTTAGCTTCTTCTTCGTGATTCTATTAGTGTGTATTGGAGCCTCCGACCCGACTGCAGGGAAAGTTGCAATTGTGTTTTTTTGGCCAGAGACACCAGGGGGAGATGAAAGACCCCCCAATCATCCCACTTGTGTTACCCCCAGAGGGACTACGAAAAGGATTTATTAAGGTAAACAAGTTACTTAGTTCTTCTTTAATAGTGACCATTTCTGACAACAACAACTGCTTTATAAGTCACAGTAATAAAAATCTATCTTTGTTGAAGTCTCCTGTTTCCTGTTATATACATCTACTGAGTGATACAATTTAATTTGGCAAAGTAGAGAACAATTCTGCTGCAAGATGGAAAAGATGTCACTTGTACACATTGTTAAAGGAATGCTGTAGCTTAATGACGCCCCAGCAACATATGCTTCATATCAACATGCATGCTGTCCTTTTCACTGGCTTACATAGTCCCTTTATCTGGTTGACTAATTACCACAATCTAGACAATTATGGGCATTGGGTATAGTTTCAAATGGGAGTGCATTTTGGTGCAGCCATTTGGGAGGGAAGTTGGGTTTGGCAAACGCTCAGAAAATGAACAACAAAAACATGTTGGCAGGGCTCCCCGTGTTTCTTGATCACAGCAGCGCAAACAAGGACTTAAGACATCCACTGAGGCTTGCTAGTATTTTAAAACAACCATCCTTTACAACATGTCGACCCACCCAATGGCCAGAAAGATGTGGATTCACCGCAGAGATGATATGACTATCTGGTTTGGGGAAAAGATCAAAAATGAAAGTATGGTAAAGGTGCCCGTTGGAAAGCTTTTAGTGGAGATAGAAAACCGAACTCTTGAAGGACTTTAATTCCAAGACCACTTCAGCTGCAACTGTTTCAAGTGAAGGGCTTTCTGTGCCACGGTGGCCCGGGAGAGAAGGACCGCTGGCCGTTATCTCCAACTGCAGTGAGACATCATCTGCTTTCGAGACACTGGTCCATCAAGCTGCGAGGCAATTACAGCCAGAGCACAAGGGGTCAGGGAGTGGGCTGGATCAGCTTATCAGATGGACAGGACCCCAAGAACAGCTGAGGAAACCATAGCGCCGCGCTCATTCTCACGGCCAGACGGCGGAGCCCGATGCAAAGAGGGAGGTCAGAGGTCACCAATTGCAGTTTCATTCCCGCATATCTCTTTAATAGAGGATCTGTTAAATGTTTCAAACTCTGCTCGAGAAGTCAGAAGGGGGCCGACAAATAGGAATAACTTTCGAACAAAGTGGAGCGCTCTGAAACAGCGTCGGCTCGGTGTCCATTAACATTTACCGCCACCGGACTTTTTAAGAGCACTTATTTTAATGTTTATGTAAATGTATTTTAGCGCGGTTATTTAGAAGCTTTTTTTCAAGCAGCCCAAAAGGTTGTGTTTTTTGGTTTGTTTGTGATGTGTGTGCTTGTAAAGTAAATCATGGAAGGATGGGCGAGACATGATTAATTTGTGCCGTGAATTGGGTACAGAAGATGTCATTATACTGTGTGAAGTTGGCACGTTCTCCACGTGAAAATATAAGTACAATAGGTCAGGACTCCCCTGAAAAAGTGGGACTTTCCTGATACAATATAATACATCTAACCAGCATGGGAAGTGCAAAGGTTATGCAAAGGGCATTCTGAAATGTAACCTGTGCTAACTGAGAAAAGAAAAATGTAAACTTTTAAACAATGCAAGATAATGGTGTTTATAATTACTACTGAGCTACAATAGAAGAGGAAAGTATGTATTTCCATAGGGTCTGCAATACCTTGTGGATTGGCAATGGTTACTATATGAGCCTATAGTTTGTACTCAGCAAATTGAATCAGTTCCAGTTTGATACAGTATGAATAGAATAGGCCTTTAATCATTAGCACCAAAACATTGCTGATTTATTTTGGTTTCCCGTTTGAAATCTTTGGTTTAACCACATTTGCACTTACATATTTGTTCATCTCAAATTGTACACTATTTGCTGGGCTTGACTGGAAAAATGGTTCAGGAGTTTAACAAGAGCAGTCAGCAGAGCGCCCTGTCTAATAAACCAGCAGCTGGTCAACTCCTGATGGCTGTCGCAGACGCAATCCAAATGGCCCACGTTTCATTGGGGCAGTGTACAGCGCACTGGAAATGCAGCCAGTGAAAAATTACTGGCAGCCACAGCACCTGAGCACCGAGACCGATGATAATGTTTTGTTTCTCCTCTCATATCCATATCCCTCCATCCATTTAAGGATCCTCTTTTATGAGACTTGAATCTGTATGTCTTTCTGTGTATTATATGATTCGAAACACACTCTCCTCATAAATGTGCAGCATCAAACCAAACTATTTCTGTCCCTTTGAAGATATGATCCTTTCCATCTGTAGCTAAGTCCCTCTAAAAAGTCTGTCTTTATCCCATCACTTTGTCTGCACTTGATAATGCCATAAAAAAAAGCACAGAATGCAAAGTCTAAACATGCTTTGTTCATTGCCTGGCAGTATGTAATGTTCAACGTAATCTCTATCTACCAAAAGTGCCCATTTATCTTAAATGGTCAGAAACGCTGCAGCCTGCATTCATTATGGTAATGTGGATAAATGCTACAGGCTAATGTTAGGTGCATATTTTGAGTCCACAACTTCCATTCCCTGGCCAGATTAATTGGTGTAATTGCTTTGTGTTCTTCGCTTAAGGTAGAAGACAGACTGCTGAACACACCAGAGTGGCAGCCAAAAGCATTTGGCGCGCCACATAGCAACTGCTGTGACAAGATGACAAGACAAGCACTCTGGGTAATTTAACATGGTTCAGAAGGACCGTGCATCCATTCAAATCAGTGAATGTTGCACGAAGTTCAGCAAGGATGTGAGGAACTCCGCTTCATGATTTTGTTGAGACAATATGTCAGTTATAGAAGAGTGGTCCCCATTAAGGGCTCAGCACTTCCTTTAAAGCTTATCCACGGCAGCAGTGCCATTCTATCAGCAAAGAGCAGGCTTTACAGGACCTCACTGACATATATGGGACGCAGAACGGACTCAGAGCTCTGGAAGAGAGTGATGAGCTCACCGTCTGAGCCTGGGATTGGCTACCACAACTGACCCCCTCACGATACATAAACGCAGGAAATAACCTAATAACAATTTAATTCAACGCTTTTACAAGTACTGTGAAAGAAAGCTATCCGCTGATATGGTTTTTACCAAGGGCACTAGCAAAGAGATCAATGATTTTGCATTTAGAAAATGGAGTGGGCCATAGGGTCAATCTGAATATGTCTTTTAATGGGTTACACAACTGTAGAAAATGGAACATTACATCCAACACAGAAAAGGAACCATAGATTTGAATTCCATTCCACAAATGACAGCTCTTTTGTTGTTTATAAGTAAAAACTTTGGGTTTTGAAAATTGACAGTATTTGTCATTGAAGCATTTTTTTAAATATATATATATATATATACAATTTACACCATGACGGAAATGTCAGCAGCCCCTAAAAGTGCTGCTCCGTCCACACAAGCCCCTCCTTCCACTCTGGGAGATCCCGATCCCTGGTATGCGACCTTGTGGTTGACACGGAACCACAAACGCAGTGATCCCTTTCCATCCCTCTACAATTTTCCATCGAGCTCCATTTGTTTTTCATTTGGAGAAACACAACTGCTCACCCTTCTCCTCCTGTGAAAACATGGCGTCCCAGAAGTCTTGCCGGGGAAGTATCAATCACTGCAGCGGGCCGCTTTTGAGAGCACCTCGACACGCTGTAACTATCTCCAAAAACAAAACACCGGACGGAGTTATGGCACGGAAGATAACAAGTGGCAATGAAAGTCAAGCTGGAAATCTAATCCGGGACACAACAAACAGCTCTGCCCCGCTACAGTATATCCGACCTAACAAGGACACGGTGGTGGGAGATGGAGCGGCTTTGAATGAAACATGAGTGGGAAGAAGCAATGAATGAAACCACGACTGTGTCTGCAATGGGTTGCTTTTAGAGATGCACCGATCCAGTTTTTTGCTTTCGATACTGGGGTTTGAGCATCTACCGATATCCGATATTTACCGATACCAAGAGACTTTCTTAAAAGTGGCATTCTCTGTGTGAAAACTGCAATTGACTCTTCTCCATTGTAAGATCAATCAAGTCATATTTTATTGTCATGTTACAGATCAATTATCAGTTAAATATATTGATGAACTCTTGGACAAACATTTAACACGGATTACTTCTACACAAAATATCCATGGGTATATGACAGGCTTTAGCGTACATTAATATAAACAACTCACATAAAGTGATCTGATCTTTACAAATAATGTTAGATCAGTTACTTCTTAAAATAAAATACAAACACTTGGCTTCAGCAGTGGCCGATTTTATTTTTATTTGGCTACTTTAAGTATTTCTATCATAGTTTCTGACCGAGCCTCGATTAGTTTTCGTCAACATTAGCATGTTCCCGCTAGCTTTAGCATGCTATTGCTAACCGCAGAATTATGCAGCGATCAAAAATATATTTGTGAATGTTGAACTAACTCAGCGATTGAATTCTCCAGGTTCTTAGCTTTACAATGATATACAGCATGCCCATATAGTAAGATTAAGGTGGTAAAAGTTTTGTTTTAAAGGTGTTAACTCAAAACTAGTATCGGTTCAGTATTGGATATTTGCAGCCGATGCCCAATATCACCCTAGTTGTTTTAGGTCTATCAATTTCCTCCACATTTTACTGTAAATATAGGTTAAAACACAAATTACACCCAGCATCACTAGTCGATGTGGTTTAGATCTTGCCTACTTGTTGGTTTTTACTGTTAGCAACAAAATAATCATAATTAAAGACAAAGGGTTAAAGACATGCCACACTATCTTTTAGAAATCAAATTAAAGCACACTTTTTCTTTTTTTAGTTCAATGACGCACAGATGGGATCGGAAAAATAATTACAGCAATTACATTACAGCAGATCCTTTATTTCTTCCCCTAAAATAACAATTCAGCGGTGCTTGATATAGTGTCAACAAAAAAAAAAGCTCCCGTTCATTTCTTGTGAAAATTGTGTTCTGCTAAAGCGCTCAGTGTAGTGTTTTGATGACAGATGCTAGACAATTTCCCTGATTATGGCCACTCTGGTAACACCATCAACCTGCGGCCACTCACCCGATGACAGCCAATGGACTCTCTTGATTTTTTACAACCGGCCACGGCCATGAAATATACAGCGAACGAAAACGAACTGCGGACAAGTATGTTACCATTGCAACTTTTTAGCGGGACACATGCCAGCCGTTAAACCTCCCAGCGTATTACTTGGGCCCGTTTGAGTGGTTAAAGCTGTAGATTTATTATTAAGCCTAAACATGGGGTTCCTCTTTGGGTCAAGCAGATTCAGTTTCAGGGGGGAGAAAATAAAAAACACTTCCCTTTAAATCTCCCGGCGTAAAAATGTTATTATTGTGTCACCGGTCGGAGTCTGACACGCACTTCTGACATCAAAGCGCTGAAGAGAAGATGGCAATCAGTTATCCTTGTTTTTTTTATCTTCTTTTTTTTATATAGTGGTCTGAGGATTTACAGGTAGATGTGCATGTTTTACATTGCTAGTCATATACTATGAAAAAATATAATCTTTTATCCACTGACATTGTTGTAACATCGCTCCCTTATCAAAAAACATACCTGCTGTAGTATTGTACTTCATATTCACATTCATGGAAAAGAACGAAAGTCTGGACAAAGGAGAAAGTCAGGCAGGAAATCATAGTTAAAGTCTATACCAAGCCACGACATATAAAGGCGAGAGATGAGTTGCAGACAAATCATAGCCAAAAGGAAAGATTCTCGCTATGTAAGAACGTTTCTTTAGTGTAAAAGTAAAAAGGCATCTGACAGAGTGACACAAGAAGGAAAATCTGAGAGTAAAGACGACTACAGTGTCTTCAACACCGCGAGAAAAGTAAACTTTAAGATCAGTAGACCTAGTTGGCTGTGAAAGCAGACCATAGCTGTTTTTTTCTGCACTGTACGAGTTTGCTTTGGAAGAGATTTGTGTGATATATTTGTAATTGAAGGTGTCGCCAAACATCATCCATTTAGTGTCTTAAATGACTAGTTAAAGTGACATATGGAGTAACTAAACTTTCCTTTGTGGGATTTCCCAGCGGTTTTTCCAGCTCAAAAACAACACCCCGACTGCCAACTATAAAGCTATTATGCCGTTTTAATAAGATCTCGCTATTTGTCTGCAGCCGCCGCGAAGCTGACACTAACTTCGGGATTTCTCAGAACACGCTGTGCTTTTCGGAGCAAACTCTTAATCATAACGTAACGCCCGAGCTCTGCCATGCGGCTATAGAAAATGTTAATGTTGTGTTTCACTTTGCCTTGTGGGATAATAAACATCTGTGGATATATTGTGATTGCTTTTTTAAAGATGCACTAAAGAGTCTTAACAAGTGTGTTCAAGACCGCTTCAAAACACATGTCCAAAGTTTAGACGTTAAAGGTGCATTATGCAACTTTTTATATGAAAAAAAAAAGTTGATATTTGTGCGTATTTGACCGTGTAGTGACCCAGTGGCTATGAGTGGTCAGCATGGCGCCTTTATTTTTGATCACAGTGGTCTCTACAATGCTCCGGGGTCAATTGTTTTGTAGGATTTCTGGTGAGAGGGTCCGTCAACAGTGGAAACCTTCCAAACAGGTTGTGGGTGGATGGGTGGATGGGTGGATGGGTGGATGGATGGATGGGTGGATGGATGGATGGATGGATGGATGGATGGATGGATGGGTGGGTGGGTGGGTGGGTGGGTGGATGGATGGATCGGTGGGTGGGTGGGTGGTTGGTTGGATGGATGGATGGATGGATGGACGGACGGACGGACGGACGGACGGACGGACGGACGGACGGATCGGTTTTGGGTGGGTGGGTGGGTGGGTGGCTGGGTGGATAGATAGATAGATAGATAGATAGATAGATAGATAGATAGATAGATAGATAGATAGATAGATAGATAGATAGATAGATAGATAGATAGATAGCAATGCATAATAACTTAGAACAGACCCTGAATGTATTTATGAAACTTTGATGAATGTCCATTGGCGTAGGGGCTCGCTCATAATGTCTGCCTAATTGTTGTGGTTTTGAATCCCTGCCTCTCTCCATGCACAATTCAATTCCACACAATCGAAACTAGATCTAAATGTCTAAAAACCAACCACCAGCAGCTAGATCAACAACCTCGGAGGAGGTCATTATCAAGTCTCTTTATCGCCCACATCTTTCCGATTCTCACTCCTCTCTCTCTCACTCCAGTTGTCTCCTGCATCATTTGTCATGCATTCTTTCCTTCACCTCACTATCAGCCACTTCCCATTTCTGTCGAACTGTTAATAAAGATGGAGAGGAGATGATGAACTGAAATAGTGAGAATTTCCTGTTGATGTCTAAAATATTTCCTCTTCCTGACAAGAGTATCCATTAACATAACTCGCCGGCTGCCATAACAAACATAAATGACCCACTTGAATATATCACAAAGTGCCACGAGGAGAAAACGGGAAACTCGTTTATTTGAACTGGACAAAATCTGCATCGTTTCATGGTTTAATTTTGAGGAATCTATTTCATTTTATACCACAATAACATTTGACCAGAGTCTCTCTTAAGTGGGAAACAGTGTATGTTCCTCTGCAGATCTCCGTTTGTGCAGCTGTGGGTTTACAAGAACAGTGCAGGCTACATTAACTCTGTAATAGCACAATACAGCACAAAGGAATTCACTTAGTATCCCCAAGTTCTGTGTATATGTCAAATCACAATCTGGCCAGCGAGGTTAATGTCATATGCCACACTATTGCACTTGCAGCAACAGAACATAGTGGCTTTCAGTGATTTGAAAAAAGAAGATTTATCAGAGCATATAGAACATTTGTGTACGATAACATATAATATACAACAAGTGCATCTGACATCATGTTCATACCCTCTATATTACAGAGGATATGAACATGATGTTATTGGCTAAATGTATTTGAGTGCAAGTTTTTTGTACTTCTGAGTCCACTATGTATCTCTGGAAGAGTGAAGTAGATGTGTAATCAATAATGTAAAACTAACCAATAATGCAATATTGAGGAAGTCATGTTTTTTGTTTGACTCATTTAATATGTAAGAAAATTGACACTAGGAACTTCTTGTACACTTGCAAGATGCAGCCAAAGACCAGATTCAAAGGACGTAGGTGCATTCTTTGTTGCATTGTGAGATATAGTAAGTACTTTAATCCTATTATGGAAAAAATAGAATGAAAACTGGAGAGAGGTTGTCTTTTATTAAGCATAACATATGAAGCCTAAGTGTTGATTCAACCTGGTAGACTTATTTCAGCATAACCTACCTCCAGCCAATGATCGTTTCGTGAGGGCCCCACCTCCACCTCAGCCCATCAGCGTAAGAGCCACACCTCCTCCGTAAGCAGCCAATCTTCGCCCTCGGTCCTGCTTTTAAGCCCCAGCAATCATGGTTCGTTCGCTTCCCAGCTGCGCTGCGACCCGCCTCTACCCCACCTCCGCCTCTTCCGTCCACGGCTTCTACCTGCTGCATCCTTCACGGGTCTTCCATACCTCCACCAGTGTCCAGGCTCCGGGAAGACATCCCGAACTCCAAGCTGTTCATCCACACTGACTTCCATACATACATTGATGTCTACCGCCGGGATATGATCGCCAGAAATAACATGTATTTCAATAAATCTTCCTAATCGCTGCTTTTGTCTGTTTGAGTCAATCCAGGTTGAAATGCATATGGAGGGACATTTTGCACAGGTTGTACAAAGATGATCTCTCGGTCCAGAGCCAGGACATAGTATATATACAAACAGACTGTATAAGATCATAGGATCAGAGTGGACCAATGGTGTAACAGGTCAGAGTGGTTCTAGACTGTCGAGAACAACATGGACAAGGACATCTCAAAAGATTAAATGACTGGTTATCTAGAAGGAACAAATGAAGAAATGCTCACTGAATAAAGGTCACTGTATGTAACGGCCAAATATCAATAAAGCATATGTAACATGATGAGAGGAATAAACAGTTAATGGTCCAGATTTTTATAACACCCCTGATTACTTACTGGTTTATGCCACAGCTCCGGGCGCTATACCTCTCCAAATGATTGCAAGATTTGACCGATGCATTGATCGGGGTATGAGTGCTTCATGTTTCATGAATTGGTGTGTGACTCAGCTCTAATTATAAGCTCTTTTTGGAGATTGGCATATTTATCTAGGAGCTCTGGAAACATTATTCCACATTAATCCGCATGTTCAGTGCCAAAACCTGCAACCGGATAATTAATCATGAAACATAGGACTTTCAGTGGTCGACAGCACAGCGTGGTCATTAGTTACATACTCTCACCACCTCTCTGTCTGTCTGAGTGTATCTGTGTGTCTTCCACCTTCTCCCTGACATGAGTGAAGTGACGGCGAGCTGCGGTAGCGATTGTGATACGGCGGAGCTAATGGATTTGTCCCAGGCATCGGAGACACAACGCAGCCCGAGCCCCTCGGAGGAGATGAAACACAAAAGAGTTTAAACACTGGGCTCCTTCATCTTCATTTGGCCTCAAAAGACACACAGGAAAAATACGAAGCGCTGGGAACGTCGTCTCACATCTCACCTCATCTACACGGCCGGCTCCATCCATCATCTGTGGCAGCCGTAATCCCGCCGCTTTCATTCTGCCCCGTTTGTAAATGAGGAAGGGCCTTAGTCAGGGAATATGAGAATTTTTTTTTACAGTTTGGACGGAATATCAAATGGCACGTCTTTGTAAGTGTTCTTTTTATTAATCCGCAAATGAAGACAAAGTTGAGAAAAGTAGAATGAAAATACAAGCATAATCTAATAATATGAAAATCTGATAAAACAGTATTGGATTTACTGAAACAACATATCACATGTTCAACTATGGTGTTTACAATTCACTAGACAAAAATACTTTTACCAAATCAAGGATACCCTCCATCAATCTATCCATCAATTCATGAATCTATCCATCAAGTATCAATTCAGATATTTCAGGCAGTGACTCAGTCCAGTTGGTCACTCTATAAAACCGTGTCAGTCCAAAAGCAACAGACAGCAGATTGATCTGAACTCTTGATAGCCAAAAACCTCCTGAAAGAATAGCAGAACGTCGGCTCCGAAGGTCCCTGTGCAACTATTGTTTCATGTACAAATCCAAAAATCTATAACGAGGTGACAAGACACGAGACAGAAACGCAAAGGCAGCTTGCAGTCACTTGGAAATGGGTTATAAAAGAAGAACAAAGGAAACCTCAAAGCCGGGATTTGGTGATTTTATACCACTATTAATCATTAAAACAAACAGAGTATTTACACATTCCAAATCTCTCTCTCTCTCTGAACTTTTACAGATATTTTCATAATTTATTTGTTTGATATCAGAGCGGCCTTGTAAGAGACCAGATGCCCTTATAAAAAATCTAAAAAATCGTATTTTATTTGATCATTTTGGCCATAAAACTGGAAATTGTTATGGCCATACAAAATTAAAGTCCTTTTCTCCTTGAACATAACACAGCAAGTCAATGGCAATGCATTGAATGAAGTTTAAAAATGTACTGTAAAATTCAAAGCTAGAACTCAATACGCCTCAATATTACATGAAACATGTGCTTGCTTTGTAAATGATGTTTGAAGATTATGTCTCACAATGTCCTACATGCAATCCAACAAATGTATTCGTATCCCCTCCCTATCGAAGCACCGATCGATACATGACCTCTCATTTCCCAATGAAACTGGGTCAGGGCTGTTAACACAAGAATACAGCGGATTAGCCAGCGTTGAATGCTTATTGAATAATGACTTGTGATGGCAAAATGTATTTGCAAGAAAGACATTATTGATTTACTGTTAGGGTCTCAAATCCATCCATAATTCATATCTAAGCTCTCACATGGCTGCGGAAATCCCTTTAAGGCTCGAGCAGGGGAGGCTGAGTCACGGCGCACCTACTGGAGACAGGAAAAGGAGAGTGAAGAAGCCAATCATGTGACATTCTTGTATACTAAAGGTGTACGACAGGGTCACGGGGTCAAAAGTGAAAGGGCGTAGGCGTTGGGCGACCGCAGCTGTGTGCAATGAGCGGCGTCCAAAGCTCACTCAGGTTGACCCGCAAAGTCGGCGCTTTCACCGGGAGTTGCTCTGTAGCAACATCTGGAGCTGGTTGTGCCTTGTATTGAGCAGGTATCGCGGCAGGACACGGAGCCGTCCTCTCTCCTTTGTTTGTTTGTCATTTATTAACCCCTGGTCCGGCCTCGCCGCGCACTACTCATTAAACATGTGATTGACAAGGCAAAATGGCCCTTCCCGGCACGAAAATGTCGGTAAAGCTTTATTTTCAGAGATCAGATAGCAGCTCTAAAGGGCACTGCTATTAATCCAATGTGGTCGTAACAAGATTGAACGATCCCTTATTAAAGTCAAAACAACGGGAACATTCGTATCATCAGCCCACAAAAGAGGTGAGCACAATGTCTCTTTTTAAGTACTGTTTATGCGGTTGTACCAAAAAAAAAAGTGCACCACAATGAGTAGGCCTTTGGAGCACCTCTGCAGCTAGACTACCTTTTTTGTCACGCACCCTTTGGATCTTCATTTATACACCCGCCTGAAGGGTAATGCCAATTATTTAAGTAAACCCAGGATTTTATATGTGATTTTCTTAATGAATAGTCAGCAAATAGATGACTCAAAAAGTGTTGGTTTGAACAATTCTGTGTTTCTGGAAACAGACAACTGAAAGGTAAAGTTTCATTAGTGAGATATTATCCAGGCGACGGTTGTGCTGAAAAAGGGGCTGAAATGGGTAGCAAAACAGATTTTCCCGTCATAGGTGCTCATCTGCTTTGTGGAGGCTGTGATGGGTAGCGATAAGAAACGGAGACCCATAACCAAAAAGTCTGAAAATCCCCAAATCAAAAGTAAACAGATCGAAGACTGTGTGGCTCTGAATCCGTCTGATAACGTCTGACAGGAGATCAAACATGATGGACGGCCCAGAGCTCATTTTTCACATCACACGCTCACCCGACTAATGCCCTTTAACCTCAGATGACCCCCTGGATGTTGTGCTTCCAAGTCAGTTTTCTGAATGCATGTTTATTTGTTGGTAATTGTCAACATGTGTAGCCTTTAACCACCTCCTCCAGCGCCGAACCAGGTCATAATCGCACAAACTGTCACACCCACAATGACCTTTTGCGTCATCAAGAAAAGTGGACTTTAAGTTAAGTAGTTCATGTAGTAAACTTAAGAACATGTTTTAATTACCGTATTTTCCGGACTATAAGTCACTCCGGAGTATAAGTCACGCCAACTGCTGTGGCCATCTAGCTTTTTTGTTTTTTTCTTCATTGCAGTAAGAGTACCCTCCGCTTCTCGCCAGTCTGCCACAAGTGTCTCGCTCACTCCATACTTTCTTTCTGCTGCTCGATTACCCTTTCCGGCTGCATATTTCACTACTTGCAGCTAGTAATCTGCAGAATATGATTTCTTTTTTGTGGGTATTTGAGTTCAGAGTAGCAGAATACTGGCACACAAGCCACAAGTCAGTGTAGAAATAGTGAATATGGGAAATTATATATTTTGATGTAGAGTATAAGTCGCACCCCCAGCCAAACTATGAAAAAAGTGTGACTTATAGTCCGGAAAATACGTGTAATCCTGGCACAAAACAACATTTTTAGTAATTTTTTGTTTACCCTTTTTTTTTCTGCAAGTAAAGTCCAGGTACTCAACTTTCATTGGACAGGGAAAACTCACCAGCCAATTTAGCAATAGTTACATGTCTCCTTCTCTTTGGCATTAACATAATATATTTTATTTATCAAACAGCCTGAGATGCATGTTCTCTCCCGCCACCTGTTAGCGCTGCACTCTGCATGCCACCACGCGCCCCACACGTAATTGAGCAGCGCTGTGCATCTTCAAAGTGCACACAAGCAGATGTCTCTCATCTCTCGAGAGCCTATCTGAGAGGAATGGATAAATAAGACATAGGCGCAGAGCTGCAGATCGAGCAGGAGGTACAGAGATGATGAGCAGAGGGGATGTGATGAGACGCCGCATGGGCCAGGAGAGGGCACCAGGAAACAATATGGCCGCCAGGCACAGTCAGTGTGTGTGAGCGCGAGTCAGAGAGACAGCGATCAAAATTCTACTGGTGTGAAAGAGACAGTTGTAGGTCGGCGTGATCCTGAAACTTGACTGCTGAGGTAATTAAATGATTCATTGTAACTACTTTTGTTAGAACCTGTCTGATGAAGGGCAGACATATATCATTTGTGGTGAAAGAATTGCAGAGAAATTTAGGCTTAACGAAACTGTATTGCTGTTTGCTTTTTTGTTTTTTTGAATCACACAATCCATGCCCTACATTAAGTATGTATCTGTATTCACTTTCATTTATTTGTTAGTTGAGATATTTTGGGATTCTATCTTTGAGTGACGACTTGGGATTCACGGAATAACTGTGTACCACATTAGCATTTAATACTGATTTAACACTCACATATAATTACGTGATGACTTGTAATAATATAAACATTTTCCAGAAATATAGAAAAAGCGTCCTAGAAATTACTATGTTTAGCCCGATATCAGGAAAGAAAAAAGATTTACTGGGTCCAAGGTCCACAATGAAGGCTTTAAATTAAAATCCCATCTGTCACATCCACATTGAGTCACAATGACAAATCTAAATTGTGTCGATAAAAGTCTGAAATAAATCAGAAACCAGTTTCTTACAGTTACTGCAAGGACAAGGGCAATAGTCATATTAAAAGTCAAGAAAATGCTGCACTCTTACAAAAGAAATATACTTTAAGGAGGATGAAATGGGTTCTTTGCTAAATACTACGCTTTTCAATCCTCCATTCATTGTTGCCCAATGATAGGTCAATGACCCCATCATTAATTTTATCCAAATCTAATTGTGACAGCAAGATTGTATACAGTAAGCTGAGTAACATTCTTGCAAGGTTATGTATAAATTTAGACTTTTGCGCCACATTCCATTAAAGGGGTGGACGCAACATGAATTTTGCATAAAAAGTTCTCGCGCAATAATGAACTTTGTGTTTGTGGGGAATGGCAAATTACCCCTGATTAGACGGCTGAAATCTTGAGAGCAACCACGGAGTCAGCACAAACCCCACCACTTCCTGCTTCCTCATTAACGTCCAGGGAGACAAACAACAATGGGTCCAGGATCCCCGTGACAACTCACTGCGAGAGCCTAATCGATGATGCGCTCTCTCTCACCAGATAGTGACACCATATTAATGAGCTTCCAGCACCGATGAGAGCTAATTATCAATGAAAACAAGCGCAGGGCAAAAGACACTGAGACACTCGTGAGCAGAAATATGCAAAGTTCAGAACTGGCGATGGCTGCCGGGTCAATATTTTCAAGCGCTGACAGACAAGAGCTCTTCACATGAGCCGTGGCCATCAATTAGTGGCTAGCGTTGGCAAAAGATCAGGATAATCAAGTGGTGTAAATACACTGTTTACACCATTTCCCAAGGCTCAGAAAGGCAAACTGAAGGCAATAACACTAGCGCTATCAAAAACACCACTGTAAGGTTCAGTGGGGAATTAGCTGTATTAAGATTCACAAGATTACTTAATAAAATGAAAGTCTTACATTTCAATTTTATGATTAGGGTATAATGACAAACAGTATTCTCATCGAAAACAGCGTTGTTATTTTGTTTAATGTGTGTTAGTTAGTCTGTCTCCTTCACTTGAGCTCAAAAAGAAAGCCCCTCAAGAATACGTCAGCACTTTATAATCCATGAGGCTCCTTATTTTTTTTCAGTGCATAACCTTCACCAGATTTGCTCAAATTGTTGAAACCGTGCAGCTAAGCCTGTTTGACTTTTGCTACCAGTGTTCAGAGCTTGTTTTGAACTGTTTCTTTGTCCACAGCGCCTTCTGCTGCATTTTTGAACATTTTCATGACAAACAAAAAAAGTCCCGAGGGTATTTTACAGGCACATACATTATTCCAAGTTATTCTAAAGGATATGGAGTTCAGAGCATACTATTGGTTTATATGGGAACCTTTACAGTAGAAGCAGTTTGGGACTGCGGATCAACAGACGAATCCTAAAAGGAACAAAACAAATGAAGCTTCAAGGCAAATTCAGCCTGGAAGACCTACCTGCAGCCTTCATTATCCAATCATCCAATCACAGCCCCATCTCGAGCCGCGCCTTCGAGTCAGCCAATCACGGCAGCTGCTCATCCTGCTTCAGCCATTCAACGCACAGGATCCCCTTCTCAAGCTCCCCGGTCAATCACTCGCCCGTTTCCCAGCCGTGCTGCGACCCTCCTCCGCCTGGTCTCTCCTTGGCTCTGCTCGTCGTGCGGACTGGCCGCCCCGGGTCTCTTCCTACCAGTGTCCAGGCTCCGGGGGATGATTCTACCATGTACAGTGGGGGAAAAAAGTATTTGGTCAGTTTCACATAGACATTCTATTGGATTTTGGCCAAATACCTTTTTTCCCCACTGTATTTCATATCGTTAATGCAGTCTTCAAAACAACTTCCTAACACATTCTGTCTCTGTGAGTCTTTTCAGGTTGAAATACTGTATATAAACAAAACAGCTTCCCAAAACTGAAATGAGAGAAAAAAAATAAAAAAAATAAAGCTTCTTTGCTTTTGTTACACTGAAACGCTTCGACCCACAATGCCCACATTCTTCTGTACGAGCGCAGTAGTACTTTGTTGCATGGCGACAGACTCTGGCATTGTCCACTCGGTTCAAAGTGTCTCCTTAATAATACAGAGATGTCATAACAATAAGTTATAATATGTCCTTTGAGGTAAGCTAAAGGTTCCTGAACTTAAGCGTTGCAATAAGCTAATGCAGCAGGAGAGTCAAACGGCCCCGCAATTTTATGAGCAATTAAAAAGGTAGCTGGCTTCATAACCATCCATAAGCTCTGAATCTATTCCCTTTGGTTAAGACAGGAGAGTTTAGGGGCTTACAGATAAATCAGGAAAAAGGCACAAGTGGGATAATGGAAGTTACTTTTGGTGCGCTCACACAATAGATTTATTTAACTGCTTTTTCGGATTAAAATGAAGATACGGTAAGAATTCTCAATTCCAGCGCAAGTATTTAGGGGGCTACTAAATGTTAGCGAATCAGAAAATCCAACACAGACCGTGCAGATTACCGTTCATTAGTATAGACTGCAGGCTTCACTGATACCAAAACAATGGACAAGCTAAGCCTAGCCCCGCAGCATGTGACTAAACAAAAGCACATGATAATCACTTTTTGGACCGATAGCATAGACATCTGAGGCTTCTGACTCTTTTTTTTTCATTTTACATAAAACCACAATCCTGTTTAGAGAAAGGAAGGACCGGGCTATAGGCTACTACAGGCCTAATTTGTGGCCACATGAAAGCATGGCACCGCACTTAACAGAGCAGTGCCAACACTTGCGGGTGACGGGAGGGAAAATCTGGACAGAGATGCAGTGGACTGGCTGTGCTTGAAAATGAGCCATAGGATTAATACTCGAGGCTCCAGCTTTCTGAGTTGTTCTATTAAAGCTTCAAAATCAAACCGGGAAATGTTGAATCTGCAATGCTTAGAATAGAATTTATGTGTCTAATAAAAAATAAATTAATGGAGTTTGCATATTTGTTTGAGTATTTTGGCACAATCACGTACACTGTATTGATCGGTGGTTAGCGCTGTCGACAGAACATTTTACTTTTGGCTTCCTGGGTAGGGCTGGAAAGGGAATGCGCATTAAAAGGCAAAATCTTCAGCTAATCCTCATCCAGCGTATGATCTCGATCTCCAATAGCACTGAATGATAGGCGGACAAAACGAAATACAAAGAACATAAATGCAATTCCTCTCACATTTATCACGATCCAATATATTCTGGACATACAAAATATATCGGATGCTCATTTAGTGTAGTTGTTTGAATGCCACGTTACAACATACGTACATGTTGAAGCAAATCTGGTACAAATAGTTCTCCTAACAGGCCTTAACTCAAAATAAGTGTTTCTCATCCAGCAGAATGTTTAAAATGCCTGAAAAACAAAATGTGTTTACAGTATGGACTATGAGGCTATTTATAACATGCCGCCCCAGTCAGTGTGTGTATGTGTGTGTGTGTGGTAAACGTCAGACAACATTTGAAGAGATGGATGTCTTCCAAACGACTGTGACAATAAGAGAATGTCGAACGTCATGTGGGCAGGCATAGGGGAAGCTTCATGAGAGTGTGACAGAGAGATAGAAACTGCACTGTGGGAGATGAAGGGGAGGGAGCTAAAAGTGAGTTCCCTCTAGGTCTGTGTCTGCTCATTACACCTAGGTTTTCCCGTGCAAAGCGAAATGCTGGATACGTAGAAGCGTGCATAAATTGGGTGGATTTGCGGCAGAAAAATGGAAAGTCAACTGAGTCAATGAAGAATGATTAAAGTTCCTACACCCAATTCCTCCGTTCTAAAAATTGAGAGACATAGCCGTGGGAAGGTGTGTTTAAGGGCAAGCTGTGCATCCAAATACTTTTTCCAAACTGTTTTGAACTAATTAATGTTGCCTGAAGACAGATGGACATGAATTTCAGCTGTTTCCATTTGTATAATATCTCCCACAAGACGCTCCGCCCGTCCCGAGTGTTCAAACGCATGGATTCGCACACACACTTTTGAACTGTGAGAGTGCGAAGCAGAGTTCACTCTCAAATCCCGCAACACCAGCACACTGTTAAAAGTTTAGCAATTGATTAAAAAGGTTTTATTATAAGAAGCAGTCTCCCTGTTTTCACAACACACCAAGGAGGGGAAAGCATTTTACTTCCCCATGTATTAAATGTTCAATACTGTTCATCCCTCTCCCTTTTTCTGCAAACTGCATTTGTGGTTTCTGTGTTGGACACTGTTTTTATTGGATGCTTTTGTATGTCTTTGCCGTGTTTTTCTGAGGTTCAGCTGATTTCTTTAGTCCATAATGGTCCATAATGGCCCTGAAGGAAGCAGCTTTTCAACAGTAAACAAACAGCTAGCTTATGAGCTAAAGACATTGGAGACCTACACATTTCTTCTTCTGAAACACTGAAGAGGCAACAAGAGCCCCCCACACCTGCAGCCGAGTGGAGGCGTCACAAGAGCAGCAACAGGAAACAAGGAAGGGACAAACAAGGAGGTATCTGGGCGAGACTCGCAGCTAAGACACACATGCCTTCTATCCCTATAGTGTTCTTCTGCCTAATGGACGCTCACTGGAGAATAAAACAGATTAACTGCTAAGCTCTTCCCAGAAGATAGTGAAAGACTGTCGTGGAGCAGAGGGAGCTGAGAAGGAGGAGCTGACCAGTGCAGGACACCACGCTCTGAAACAGGGACAAAGAAGGCGCCACTTTCAGAGGATCAGAGGAGACTGAAGGCGGCGAGGTGTCCTGAAGGTGCTACAGTTTCCTCTACCTTCAAAAACATGCAGATCAGGTTGGCCCACAGAGGCGGCGCGGCTCAGGACTAACACCTGAACTCTATTTAATTATGCACTTCTACATCGACAAATAAAGCACTTAATACAAACAAATAAATGTAGTCTCTCATCAAAACCGTGTCCGAATGGGACTCCCTGCTGACATGATGTCCCTGCGCGCCACACAAAACACGAAACCAGAGCCATTACACTTCCACCAAGCTCTGAACCTGCTGTGTGACACTACATGCCAATTGTTTTATAGGCGCACTTACCTGGAGGGGAGTCACTGGAGATTTCACTGAGCTTTGGACCCAGATGTGCTTCCAAAGAGGCTGATTGGTCACGGTGTCCCCTCTTCTCTCAAAAGTTCTTTTTCCAGGACATGAAATAGACACAGAGAGATTTTGCCAATGAAAATGACCATGTAGACAAAGTGGTTATGGAGCAAATTACTTCAAAAAAATATCTGACTGACCAAATTTAATCTTTTACTGAGAAAGAGCAGCACTGATTCTGTCCTCGATATTATTTTGATCATAGCTACAATAAAAAGTAAATTGTCCCGGCAGGAAAAGACACAAATGAATCTGTGACAGAACAAAAACCTAATCCTACAGATCTAACTAACAAGTACAATACTAAAAAAAAACAAAAAAAAAAACAGGTGTTAGCCCATGACTGAAATGGTACACCAGATTGGGAACTAGTAATGTTGAGTGGTTTCTAAACTCAACAGATCACTTAAATTTCCATAATCCAAAAAGAGTTATTCATGTGGTCTGGTGTGCACGTCCTGACAGAAACGCTCAGTGCAGATAATATGACACGCGTAAAGGTTTTACCATGCACAGACTTACAGTAAAGTCTGCTTTTAAAACAGTTGGGAAAAGCATTGAAATGAGTGAAACAGTCATTTCACGGGTATTGACTTTTAGAGCTGTGTCGGCCCCACGTGTCGATGCCGCCGCAGTCTAATCCTCACAGCAGACCGGGTCACAATGACATTTATGTAAGAGCTTATTTGTATTTGGATTATATCAGAGATGAGTATCGCACATTAGTGAAGCTGACGTTGCAGCATTAAGCTCTTCAAACATGATATGGGAGAGTTTTAGTACATTATGTAGATGCATGAGAAAGTAATACACAAAATACCTATGCAGTTTGATTTGTATGTATTTAAATGTCTTCTTTAAATCTTCTACTTCCTTTCACCCGACTCTCGGTCCTTTCGGTGAGGTTAATAAAACCACTTTTCATTCTAATAGGTAAATCTATCCCCTTACTTTCTGAATGAAACCAGACAATATAAATTCTGATTCCAAAGTGAATAAATCCCGCTTGGACTGGGCCAATTATGAGGCCTAGTGCCTTGGAGTTGTGAGCCAAAAGCTATTCTCCCCTGCAGCTGGAGAATGCCTCTCCCGGGTACTTCAGTTAGTGCCCCCCACACATATGCACATTAAACACTAAGCCAACTGTGCGTGGATGGGATAAGCAGCGAAATCTATGGGGTTTTCTTAATTTTTCCTGAAATATGGTTCAAAGACATAACGTATGATCATTTGGAAAGTACAGCACAGTCCAGTTATGAAATACGATGGTGGAGACTGGCATTAATGACCTGGACTTCCTTATTGTTACCTCATCTGGAGTCAATAAATGCCATTAACATGTAGATGCATTACATAATACATTTGAAATCCGGTTAGAGAGCTTTGTAATCCAGTGTGGTCTTTGTGCCCATTCCAAACGCTTAAAAACAGATAGGACGGCCCTATTAGTGCAAATGACTGTTGCCCCATTGAGAAACAAAGGTTTTCCTGAAAGCTATGGATGCCAAATCAATAAGCCTCATGCGTGGTAGCACACCAAGACACAGCCCATTTTTGATTCAGAAGATTTTTCTAAGGCATTGGGGGAAAAATTAATGTAATACAATCTGGGGGAATCGCATGAACTTACAGGACATTGGGCCTCATTCACGAACATTCACAGCACGTTCTTATGCACAAATCTGTTTTAGGAAGATTTTTGGCATTCACAAAACTTGTTCTTAGCTGAAAACGCTCCTCTGTAAGAACAAATCCTAACAACAGTCTGGAGGACTCTTATGCACAAAGAAATCTCCAGTTCTGTTCACGATCCTGCTCCTGACGGGACACATTCTGAGTCATATATATTTGTACATATTAAATCATGTATTAATTAATTCCAGAATGTAAATATCCCCATCATAAATTACAGATGCCTTTATACAGAAATAAGTTGACAATATCACTTGTAGTCTACTTTTATTAAAGTGGCTAGATGCAAGTTTGCCATTTTATACTCACTACTGCCCTCTCAGGTCATACGTGTAACTGCCCTTCTATATTAAGAAAATACATGACGGCACTTCGGACCCGAATTAACACCTTTTTGAGTGACAGTGCAGGATTTTAGAGGCAGTTGTGGTGAACAGGTCTGGGCTCATTCTACACATTAGGACATGGCAGGAACATGTAGGGGGAGGATAATACATTATTTTAACATTTTTAAACTCTGTATAGTCCCTTTAATGCACCAATGTATTACTGATAAAAATATGCAATGTTGCCGTTCACAAATAATGCAGCATTAAATGCGCTGCATAAACTTTATTTACTGAAGACGAATGTGGTTCTCGAGAATGCGACCTTGTGTTCCAAAGGCGCGTACTCTGCTCGGTGAGCTAACCGGGAGGAGTGTTTAATCACAGGGAAGGAACACCTTTTCATGATTTACAGGTTATATCAATTTAAACATTTTGTAAAGAGAGCTAATTCGCGTGCCTAAAGGCTTAGGTATGTTCTTTTTTGTCCTCATGCTTATGCGCGTTTCCAAGTTGGGATTCACAAACTTGAGAACACAGTTGCAAAGGATTTTCCCTACTTAAGAACGTGTCTGATGGGCCATTGTTCCTTTGCATTCAATGATAAAACACTACCATATAAGGAAAGTAAATGACAACCCTCAGCATCTTTTTTTTTTCTTTTGATAAAACAAAGTGAGAACAAAGGAACCGAATGGCCTAAGCTAAGTCACATTGGGGAAGACTATCACACTGCGTCACATTGTACCAGTTTGAATCATCATCAAATTGAGCTAATTCGACGCGAAACACTGCAAACAGACACTGAGTGCAACAAAATCGACACTTTAGATGGGCTATTAGTAAAATGTCGACAACCACCCGGTGCATCTCAAGTGTGTTGGAGAAAATTTGGAATCAGATAAGACATGGGTCAGACCTCCCACAACCCACATCCACGACTTGGTGCACACTAATGGTCTCTCCAATCAGTTAATTCATTTAAAGTATTTACATTATGACATGCCTAAGTGATTCTGATGCTGCAATGCACACCTTGTGCTGCCAATGAAAGACTTGTCTGCAACTGCCTCTGTTTAGGCTACAGCATCACTGAAGAGGAAACAGGTTATTGGCCTGACATGTCTGCGTGTGTTTCTCCAAAAGGTCAAAGGCCAGGGCCGGCACCTCGCTTCCATTTTTTGTGAAGCCGCTGCGGTCGCGTAAACGCACACACGACAGGGAAACCTGATAGGGGTACGGGACATGAGGGAGTAACCCATGAAAAAAGTGGATAACCTCTAAATCAGAGGGTCATAAACACTTAGCGATCTGTGAACATCAGTAAGTGTAAAAGTGGAATGGGGCAGGCGGCATCCTGCAGTAATTGAACATAAAAGATGTCTGTGCGCTTTGGAAAACGCTCGGTCAAGGCCACCCCATGTTGAAATGAAGTCGCTTTGCTGAGTGCTCAACTGCCAAACTAAATCAAGAGCTCGTTGGTGAGTTTCCCATTCGTAGCCATCAGCAACGCACCACTCTCACTCCGGCTCCGCGAGTGATCTTGACTTGAAGTGTGGTATTTATTTTTGCAGCACGGCCTGATTTCTGAGAAGTGAACAGGTAAGAATGAAAAAAAACAAAAAAAAATCCGACTTGATGCATTTACTGTGTGGTCTGGGGAGACGTTTCTGTAAAACACGGGGGTTGGGGGTTTTCCATAAACGCTGAAGTTGAGAGATGACTTTTATTCATTTGCATTGAGCAAGACCATTACTCATGCATATTGTTCCACCGCTAGATCTGGACAGGCAAGATAAGAGCCACCGTGGTCGCACTGCTAAATGAATTTGATTAAGAAAGTTACAGAGGAGCCAAAGACAAGCCATGTGTTCAGTGAAATCAAGTATTTCGTTGAACTCAGATCCAAAGCATAACAAAAGTTCTAGTTATGTATTACCAAGTTTATGCAAAGCAATAACTGCATTATGATGAAGTTTTCACGTTACCTGTCGATCCATCTCGTCTGTTATCAATTCAACTACAATATGCTGTATGCTATGAAACCCATCCTGCAGTACTCACCTTTTTAGAATTCAAGTGGACCAGTATGCCCACATAAATCATTTATAATATTCTGGTGTTTCAGATTAGACGCAGCACTGGCTGTGGAGCCTCTAGAGGGGCAGGTTCTGCATGTGGTGGCATCATGGTGTGGAGGACAAGCCGAGCTCCTTCATCTACCTGACTACATGATCAAGCACTACCGTGGAACAGCCCACGCGGCACGGTGAGGAGGACTCTTCTATCCTGCAGCCGTGATGTGCGTCATGTGTTGATTTTGCAATGCCATTGTTATTCAGGCCCATGGCGGATCAGTCGCGACTTGGACAACAGTGGGAAAGTTCTTTTTTGTCTTGGACATAGATACAAAACAATGCATGAGGTATGGTTCTCCATTTTCATCAGTGGTGGAAGAAGTACCCATGTTGTTCACTTGAGTAAAAGTACCAATACAGATGCAAAGAAAAATGTATCAGATTGAATTCTACTTTATTTTTTAAAATCTTATCCAGACACTAATTACAAAAAAGTTAAAGCATTGAACACAGTTGAAAACTATCAAAATAGTAATGAAGAAATGTGCTCTTGAGACTGAATGTGCCGCTGGTGTTCTCAGACTTTACTATGGTAGTGTTTCTGATTAGAACTACTTTACTGCAACTTTTAGATTCACCTGCAGCGTGTCTACAAAGAGATCACTTTTAAAAATAGATGTGCCGCTCTTACAGCCATTTTCTGCTTCTCTCGAAACTATTTGACAATATGAAGAGGGGAAACCAAGCTTCAATAAGTAGGGTGGGATACACGTTACAAATATACCAGATACAGCAGCATTCTTCGCTATGATGGAAAACTCATGTATGACTGAGAGCCTGCATAACAAAGAGAGAAGAAAAGAAAAGAACATGGTCCCATAATTCTGTTCAGTACAAAGCCATGCACAAAACAGAGTTAATCTATTTTATTCTTTTCTCAGCCTTACATCTCCTCTCCGCGATGCACTCAAAGGCTGGGGAACAAAGTGAGCGTCTTACAACTTTCTCTGTCCTTATCCTATTACCTGTCCATCAAGTCGCTCCAACTCGATTACTCACTACACCTGTGACTTCAATTACCTGCATTGAGAAGGCGATGTGTCAAAATATTGATTCCATTAATCTTACACTCAAAATAATGACGCTCGGCTGAAGAGTTATGGCCTCTTCAATAGGGGCCTAATAAGGAAGAACTAATCAAACGGCGGCAGTGATGAAGCGTGTGACATTTGGGACTTGTAAAGTCTACAAGTCCCCGGTGGAAGCCAAACAAAGGAGGGTGCTAAGTGTCGGCCTGAGAAGCGCTATCCGTCTCTTTGTATTGACTGACTTCAGCTACAATTGGCCTTTTATCTGGGAGATGCCACTTGTCATTTCCTGCTTTGGGGATAATGGCTGTGACAAAGAGAGAAAGGACAAGCAAGACAGATCATCAGCAGCGAAGTTGGCTCATGCAAAATGCTGTTGCAAATTAACAACAGAAAGTTCCCAAATAGTTTAGTACATTGCCATCGACATTCAGCATTTTAATGGCAACTAAGAAACATTACCCAAAGACTAAAATTAGCTAAATAAAAACACAGACAGCAACCTCCCTCTCTTTCGGTACAGCTGCATTTTTTATTTCTGTCTGCCACATTGTTTTACTGGATACTTTTGCATGTCTTTGCCGTGTTTTTGTGGGGATTGGTGTTTTTTTTTTTTCCTGCAAAGAGTTCATAATGGTCCTGAACAGCTATCTTATCAGCTAAACCCATTTGAGACCTACAAATGTCTTCTTCTGAAACACTGAAGAGGCATCAAGAGCCCCCCACACCAGCAGCACAGTGGAGGCGTCACAAGAGAAGCAACAGGAAACAAGGAAGGGACAAACGAGGAGGTATCTGGGCGAGACTCACAGCTAAGCCACACATGCCTTCTGTTGATGGCGAAAACTGTTGTGGAGCAGAGGGAGCTGCTCCACAGGACGAAGAGGAAGGAGGAGGTGGAGCTGACCAGTGCAGGACACCACGCTCTGAAACAGGGATGAACTCAGGAGGCGCTGCATCGTTTCAGAGGATCAGAGGAGACTGAAAGCAGCCAGCCGGGTTCCTCTGGGTGCTACAGTTTCCCCGAGCTCCAAAAACATGCTGGTCAGGTTGCCCCACAGTGGCAGCGCAGCTCAGTTGCAGAGGTAGGTGTCCCTGCGTTAAGCCAATAGAATGTAGGGGGCGCACTATAAAAGGGGCCTCTTCCCCATCACCTGCCCTCTCACCTCTCTGACGTCACACCTGCTGCGGGGCTTCGCTAGCGGCTAGTCTGGGGTTGCCTGGTTGTGCGTCGTGTCGGGAGCCTCAAGCCGGCGACGTAGGCTTAAGGCCGTCAACTTTGTATGCAACTTCCATGCCTCGATGGTAAGCGTGTACGCAGCTTGTGTCTTGTCATGCGGGTAGGTTTTCTAAGTTCCTACGGTTCACATAGCGCTGCTGATGCCGGTCCGAGTGGTGCCGTATAGCTGGACGTGGTCCGGGGTCTGCGGGCTCGTAGGGTGTCTCGCTGCGCTTTCGCTACCTGGTAGGATCTTTGTTTTGTTTCTGGCACCTGTAAAATGCATTGTTCCGTACTCATGTTAAATGTAATTGCAGGGTCTTGGCAGCACCATCATGCCTCCCCTGCCTGGAGGTCTGTCAAGTTGTTCTCTTCTGTACGTCCAGGATTCAGCTTTTAAAGAACGAAACGTCCAAAATGAGCTTTTTAAGAAACCAAACTTAACTTGTATAATAAAACAAAATGCTTTTGTAAATCATTTGCCTCTGCCCGGTCCTTTTAACGAACTTGTGTGCCTTAGACTTGTTGTAAAGGTATTTCCCAGTTATACTGGGTGGCGTTGTGGCAACATATTTATTTAATTATTTTATAGTAACCTCCACTCTGCTACACTTACTTACTTATTTTAGATGAATATTTGGTTTGAGAGCAACATATTGGTATTTAAAGGTATCTCTGACTAAGACTTGACCATAATTGTCAATGAAAGCTACAGTGCAAACTTGAGGGGGAAAATGGTAATATATCACCACCTAATCTTTATGGGGATACTACTATCACTGTTTTTAGAGAAAATGGAGAAGATATCGTTGCATCTCCTTGTGAAAGTAGTAACCTGGGGGTTTTGAGGCATAGTGTAGGCATAATGTAGGTCATTACATAGGGTGCAATAGTGTCATCACGCGGCAGTGCTTTCTGGATAAATGCTAAGGAGTGCAGATTTTATTGAGTACATTAAAAGCTAATCTTTGTAGTGAAATTGGGCATATGCGATGTAAGCCAGTGCTATTCAGCTTCTGTGTGGCTTAAAATGTATGGCATAGTTACAACAAAGAAACTTCTGAGTTCATCTGTGTTAAATGGACACCTATAAGGTTGGAATATCCATTGATTTACTGTATGGATCTAAATTAAATGCCAAAATGTAATGGACTATGGAACTGTCCACAGTCAACAGTACCTGCGGTGGCTACAACAGCAAATATAATGCGCAAATCTGCATAGAAAAAGCAAATTGATTTACTGCTGTATTGTCAGAAATGCCCTCCATTGGGTTCTGTCTTCAAACAGCCCCAAGAACATGCTGCTGCTAAAATTGCCACTTTCAGAACTCTGCACTTTCCTGTCCTTGGACTCTCAACCAAGACAAATAGCCCCACAGTGTGGTCAGTGTCCATTACAAAGCCTACTTCTGCCGGTAAAAGCTGAACAAAAGGTGGTGTTCTCACGGCGAAGACATCTGCTGGCTGGGTGTGCAGGGGGGGACAAAGTATTTTAAAACACACTGCAACATCTTAAAGCATTTACTGGCATCAAGAAAGCGAGAGCGAGGCAAAGGGGGTGGAGAGCGTGCGGCGAGGAGGGGCTGTGAAACGCGGCAATAGCTTTTTCATGCCAGAATAGTTTCAGGGCGCCAGCAGCCAAATTGGTTTACAATTCGATGCATTGAAGAAAAAAACAAAAAAAAAACACTGATAAACACATAATCAAAAACACAAGGGATAATTCCGCGCGCTTGCCAGGAGTCGACATCACAACTGCAGATAAGATTGAGAATGAGGCTCAGAGGGCAAGCAGCAGACAAATTATGGCATTTTAGAGTGTGGAACTAAGGCGAGGCAGTCACATAATGTAGCACTTGTCATAAAAGAGGCAGGGCTTATAGGTCAGGAATTCTCCATTGCGATTGTGTTGTTGTGGCGCTAGGGGAAGTGAGCCAAGACTTGTCTGCGCTCTGGACTATTTCAATCCAAGCCTTCGGGCAGGTGTTTTATATGGTCCTGAGTGCTTTTCTATACTCCGCAATATCCTCAAGCCTGCACCCTTGGGAGTCTGCGCAGGGTAGAAGTGTTCTGCACAATCGGAAATAAAGGAATATCACCACCAATGCTCTCTTACACTCCTACACATGCCATTTGCATTTTGATATTTAAATCTGGAACATGCATCTCGGGCCCAAAAGATTATATTTTTCTAGACAATAAAATAAGGATTAGAATTGCAGCAACCGGCAGAGGAGCAGGGGCACAGCGTCAACCACGATTGGGGAAAATGTAGAGCTCACGCCTTGAATTATCACAGACACAGCAGAGTGTTGTTTGCGTTCATTTGGAACGTGTGCTCGACCGTTTGACCCCTGCTCAAAATAGCGAGCCGCTTTGAGAAATTATTTACTCCTTTTAAACATAACTGAAGACCTCAATTAAGGCAGTGGGCCACCTTTCTGTAGGGGCTAAATGGATTTACTTCTTCACAAATAGCCTCTCGGGCAGTGAGCTGGAGGACGCATGGCTATTGCTGCATGTGCATTCACTGGAGGCTGGATAAAGGCTCCGTGCTCAGCAAACTAATAATTGCAATCATTTTTTTTATTGCTATAGGCAAGTAAATCGCACCTATGTCGCTCATGTCAACATGTAGACTTGATATCTATTAGCAATTTGCCTTTAAATATTGTTATTGCGATTTGAACTGAAAGTGTTCAAATCAAGACGTGGTTTTATCACATCTCAGGAGGCAGGATTATGAACTTAACAAGAGTCACATGCATTCAGAACACGATTTATATTGATCTAAAACGAATGACTCCACAGAGATAGGTGTTGTGTTGAGGGTACAATGCCGATCTTTTAGAGGTCGACCGATATACAGTTGTGCTCAAAGGTTTACATACCCTGGCAGAATTTTTGATTGTTTTTTTTACAATTTTTCAAAGAATATGAAAGATAACACAACAAATATTTTTTCACTAATAGTTAGTGTTTGTGTGACGCCATTTATAAGATAAGATAAGATAATCCTTTATTGATCTCACAAAGGAGAAATTCACTTGTTACACTCGGCGTTCAAGAAGATCACTCAGAGTTAATAAAGTGCAGCTGATACAGAGATTATTGCACATGTTACTTTACAGTCTTATTGTACAGTCAGTACAGTTGTACAGTATGGTGAAACAACTGCTATTTTTAAATCATAATGTAAAAAGAAAGTACCAAAATGGCCCTCAAAAGTTTGCATACCGCAGTTTTTAAGTAGGTAAGTTGCACTTTTCATCATAGGCCTGGTTGACAACAAAAAAAGTGCACCATACCTACAGTGAAACATGGAGGTGTTTCACTGATGCCAGTGGCTCCAGCAGAATAAAGTGAAGGTCCCGTTAGTGTCCATCTCAGTCTCCTGACCTCAGTATCATTGAACCACTGTGGGGAGATCTCGAAAGTGCAGTTCATGCAAGACAACCCAGGAGCTTACAATGGGCCGCTTTACCATCAGAATAAAATAAAGAACTTCATCCACAACTACCACAAAAGACTCCAAGCTGTCATTGATGTTAAAGGGGGCAATACACAGTATTAAGAACTGGGGTATGATCATCTTGGTACTTTCTATTTTCATTATGATTTAAAAATAGCAAACTCAGTTGTTTCACCATAAATAGCTTCACACAACCACTAACTATGAGTGAAAAAAACATGTTGTGCTATCTTTCTTTGAATAATAGTCAAAAAAATCTAAAATTCTGACCATGGTAATGAAAAGGATTCTTATTCTGATTGACCATGCTACTCAGGCCCAAAATTAGCATCCTAGACAGAACTGGCATTAAGAAAAGCACTCATTTTGATCGACTCTTAAGTTTAGAGATTATGAGAACATGTCTGTCGCCAACCTCATCATCTCCTGCACTGCTGAGTAACCAGCTGTAACTGTTGAGAATAAGACAGCACCAAAAGTTTTTTGTTTTTTTTTCCCCTCAAAGCATTTCAACGATTCTCTTTGCAGCATAGCCTTAGATGAATAATTCTTGTTTCTTATTTATAGAAGTGTACAAGCAATAACACACAGTATGGGAGCTTACAGTAAAACCCTTCACAAAAGGACATTGAAACAGAATATTTTACAAGCTCGGGGAATCAGGACCACCAAAGCACAGAGCAAATATCGCTGAGAAACCAAAACAGAAAAATATGATTGGTGTTGATATTGCGGCCTGAAACCAGCCCGACGACTGCCGTTCAATTTCGGTCTATGCCAACTTCATCATCAACTAATTGCTATTCTCATTTTCACTCTTCCTTTTTATTTTTTCATTTCTCCGGGGGCAAACTCTATCTCCACCACAGAAAAAAAAAGGTTTCAACACTTCTTTTACAGTACATTGAACTGCACCCCACTTTTGGATCTCTGCCCTACAATTGGAAACCACTGATATTTTCCCGAACTGCCTCACAGCCGTTCTCACCGTCATTCAGTGAAGCCATGAGACATTATTTATTTAACCTCACACGTAATGGTGCTATCCTTCTTATTACACGGTCTCATCTCGGAAACTCGAGAAGCCTTGTTTTATTTAAGTAAATCTCCCTATACATTGGAGATAATCTGACGCAAACCACAGAGTAGACTATAACAAAAATCCCTTGGCGCCTGGCAACAAAGAAAATTGTTTCTAGCGGTGAATTATAGTCATTTTTATGTCATAAGTAGTGATTTTCAAAAAGAGACGTCAGGATTCACATGGAAATGACAAGCGTAACTCTAGCCCCGGCACTATCCGACGCCAAGAAACCCGGGGAAAAAAAAAAATTGCAGACCATCTTTTTGCGGTTTTATATTGCAAACATTCACTATAGCAATCTATTTTATTCTCCTGCCCCCCCCACCCCCCTTCAGCTCCACATCTGCAATTCTGATTCCACCTGTGTGTGCAGCTGAGTGTGTCCGCTGCACAGGCTCTGACAGGCCCTCTGGACGTGGTGCGCAGGTAGCCCCTCTGCCGGGTGGCGCACGGTGAAGGACGGATGACACACCGCGGCGCTGGGGTCTGCTCATGTTTAATTCGGATTACGCACCCGGCTCTCCCCACACGGCCGAGACCGTCGTGCCGCGCCCACGCCTGATCCCAGCGAGCAACTCCGAAGGGGAGTGGAGGGAGGGGATCGGAGCGGCTCTCTCTGTCCATCACCTTCGCTACGGTGGAACATTCAATTTATTTTATAGCAGCACTCCACTTGATAGCACTGACCTCCCAGGATCCCATGGAGAGTAATGAGATGGCTACAGTGATGTCAGTCTCAGGGTCGAAAGGGGGGGGGGAAACACCGGCCTATAGCCAGATCTTGCGCGGGAATACAAAAAAATATACATCGGGGAGGGGAAGGGATTAATTTCAAGAAGAGCCATGTTCCGATTTCAAAGAAAGCACCGGCGAACCCGCTGTGCCCAATTGTTACAGTGTCCTTGGGTGACGGCCATGTGTGATCGGTTTGTCACGCCTGGGCTTCATCATGGAATCCAAACACAGGGGGGAAGATGTGCATGAGACAAGCGCGGGTTTCAAGTGATGATCCCGAAATGACTCAAAATGTCAGAGCAAAGGAGCGGAGATGACAGAACGGGGCTCGCGTTTCAGTCGGACGGCTGGCGCGTCGCGGTAACTGAGAGGAAGTGCCAGGATTGATTTTTTGTTTGGGGTAAGAACTGATCAACATGTGGCCCAGCACGTTCAGACATCTGCCCTATGTAAAGCTCCACACTGTAAGGGAGACAAGTAAAGTCAGGAAAACAATGTTGTTTTTGTAACATTTTTAAATGGTTCAGACTGCAACAAAGTAAACTAGTTTAAATTGTTTATCTTTGATTTTGCTGTAAGTCAAGAGACAAAAACAGCACCTGCCACCATATCGCATAATGTTTCTATTGTAAATAATGTCAAGCTGAATCTGAAATGATGTTACAAAGCTACTAACTTCTCATGTATCCTGCCTTTCTCACATTTTTATCATCAGAGAGAGATACCACAATCACAGGGTACTGCACAAGACGCAGAAACATCTTAAAGCGGAAAAATTGCAAAGTATTTCAACTAAAATGCTGACAAATGATTAGCAACTGTGATTTGCTTACTGGTCTAACATAATGCAATATAAAAATTCTCCTGCCGACAGCCTGATGGATGCCGAGTAAATGTTTGCAACTTTCGGATGTGCTGCTTGCCAAAAAGGCAATTTGATATAATTATGAAATTTCAAACTTTGATCAGTGTATGCCAAGTGCATGCAAAGCTGTCTGTTATCCACCAACATGGCGCTGACTGTCCTGCATTGCAGTGGGCGGCACGGTGGCCGGACGGGGTCTTTCTGTCTGTGCAGTTTGCATGTTCTCCTCGTGTCTGAGTGGGTCTCCCCCACGACTACAAACATGTAGACCAGAATGAATGAGAGTGTGAGTGGTTGGTGGTGGTCAGATGGTCAGGTGGTCACGGGGGCCGATGGCTCAGATTGGAAGCCTGGTGTCAATGAATACTGACTACAGTGTGGCACTTTGAGCAGTGGTGGAAAGCAACAAAGTAAAAAGTACAATTAAAAAGTTCCCACCCTCACCTATGGTCATGAGATTTGGGTAATGACCGAAAGGACAAGATCGCGAATACAAGCGGCCGAAATGAGTTTCCTTCGCAGGGTGGCTGGGCGCACCCTCCGAGATCGGGTGAGGAGCTCAGTTACCCGGGAGGAGCTCGGAGTAGAGTCGCTGCTCCTTCACGTCGAAAGGAGCCAGCTGAGGTGGCTCGGGCATCTGTTCCGGATGCCTCCTGGTCGCCTCCCGCGGGAGGTGTTCCGGGCATGTCCTAGTGGGACAAGGCCTCGTAGAAGACCCAGGACACGGTGGTGGGACTATGTCTCCGAGCTGGCCTGGTGTCGCCTCGGGGTCCCCCCAGAACAGCTGGAGGAGGTGTGTGTGGACCGGGAGGTTTGGGCATCTCTGCTGAGACTGCTGGCCCCACGACCCGGCCCCGGATAAAGCGGAAGAAAATGGATGGATGGATGGATGGACAATTAAAAAGTACACATTCTAGGTAGTTTTACTTTACTTAAGTACATTTTATGATGAATACTTTTTTACTTTTATTTCTCTACATAGAGCCTGTATTTGTACTTTCTACTCCACTACATTTTTAAATTTGATCAGTCAAAGCATTTCATTTTCAAAGGGTCCTCGCTACAATGAACTGGTTGTTTACGACTGGTTTAGACCTAGTTTAGTCCGGGTTTTGACTTGGTTTAGTTCCTGTTTTTGACCTGAGTTAGTGGTTTACTTGTTTAGACAGTAACTCTGAAATTATTTTACTTTATAAAGCACATTTTACAATGCATACTTTTATACTTTTACTTTTACCAAGTACTTTTACTTCAGTACATTTTTGGTCCTGTATCTGCACTTTTACTTAGTTAGCAAGAATATGGAGTACTTCTTCCACCACTTTGAGAAACTTGGTAACACAGGCTTGAAAAGTGCAATACAAGTGTAAGCCATGAATATGAGCATGGAAATCAGCTGCTGTGTCACGTTTAATAAAACAATTGTGGTCAAAACATACCGCCTTCCCTGTCGTGGATGAGTGGCATTGACAGTATATCTGCGCAGCGCCCCCTACTGTTTTGGAGTGTGCATCATGAGGCTTTTAATGGGGCGAAGCATGCTGCCAGTTTGATACTTTTTACTTTGGAGTCTTTATACGAATGCAGTGGAGTAAATCTTTTACATTTATCTTAAAGTAAGTAGTAAAGTGGAGAAAAATATAGAAAAAATACTACTCAAGAAAAGTACAGATCCTCTACTTAAGTACAGTAGCCTACTTGAATGCATTTAGTTGGGTACCACTTCTGTCATCAGTGCTTTTTCTGCAAAGCCGTCCAAGCGAACGTTGCTGAGATAACAAAAAAAAAACATTAAAAAGTTAAAACTGTCTTTAAATATCCGTTCAGTACAGAAAATATGTATTGTACTTATTGTTGTGTGACGATAAGGGCCTTTACAGTGATGCTTACATGTTTCAAAGACTGACAATCTGGAATGCACCGTGTGAAATAAGACCTGACATTTCCCAACAGGCGCAGACAGACGGCTTCACTGTGATCCATGTGATACTTATCATATTATGTCTCCACCAATCACTATCAAATATTGTCTTATTCATTTACAGTTTCAAAGAACAGGTTTTATGGCAGCAATGACAACTGAGTGTGAACTGCAATGATTAATGAGAGAGCGAAAGCGGCAAAGGTTTTTTGTGTGTGTGTCAGAATGGGGTTACAGTGTTCTTTTGGCTGAGGGAAAGTTTACTTTGATGAAAGCGTAGATACATTTACAGCAAAACAAAAAAGATATATTGTATGAAAAGATTGCATGGCTGAAATTGGAGCACATGGCATTTTTTTATATTTTATGCAGACAAATGTCCTTACTTGTTTTTATCCGGAAAAATATCAAAATAACCCAGTGAGCCTCCACCGTTTTTATGACTTATTTGTCTTTGTAATTAAATTAGAAAAAGAGCAATTCACTTCAGAAAGGGTCTGAGAAACGTTATTAAGATTTCTCTCTCTCTCCTGTTTTCTACTTCCAGGCAGAAAACTCGCTAACCAGACCAGAGGCTCTGCCCCAGGTTTCTGCATCTTAAATGTTGTGTGTGATCTGGTTGTCTTCATGTCTTCCTCTCCTATAAGGGTTTGTGGTAGTAGTTAAAATGACATCACTCTATTCTCTTTTCCCTGCTCTGAAACTTGCACCGCCAAAATTCCTCTCTGTCTCTCTGATTAAGTCAAACATTAATCACAGCCTGAGGTGATTGTGTGTAAATACTCCTGATAGTACGGCGCAGCGCCGGTGTCATCACATTTCACTGTGTTTATGTGAAAGACTGCCATACGTTCCTCTGCACCACCTGCTCATTAGCATGTCTGCCACAATGCAGCTCATGACTATTCTACTGGGACCACTGGTAACAGGGACTGGCGTGGGACACAATGGCATGGTTTTGGTGTGAGCTACAAAAAGTTTTAGGCAGTTTGGAAAGGGAAACTAAACTTATATATGGAGAAGTACACACAGTAACAACGGGCACAGATATAACATCGAAAGTAACTAAATAATCCCAGCCGTCCAGGTAGATAATTCAGTCTTGCAAAGATAAAAACACAGGACAATGGATACCCCTGTTGAAACCAATAACTGCAGAAATCAGGGTGAAGTTTCAGTGATGTCCAATGTCATCTCAAGAGGAGGCCTAAGACATGGCCTGAATGGCCTGAATGCTCCTCCTGACTAGTGCCCGACTGATATGAGGCATTTTACACATCAGCCCATAAAAATGCCAATATCTCCGGTTTTCCAATTTGCATTGGAAAACCTCAGTCAGAGCTTTAAAATTAGCCCTCCTACAACTTCCTAGGACTCGGGGTCGCGAATAAGCATTGTGGTGAAAATTGGTTACAAGTTTTTACACCTATTTTATACATTTCATGTTGTAGACTTTTGGAACCAACAGAGATACAGATTTTGTTTTTGAATTGACTGTTGTTTGTCTTCCAAGCAAGCTCACTCTAAAGTACCTACTATACATGAATATACAGCGCCCCCTGCTGTCACAGTTCAACAGTGACACGTTTAGAAGCTGCATACTGATCTGATTAACAAGATTAACAAGTAATCGAATTAATTACTATTTCCTCTGTGAGAACGGCCTACCCATTTCTAAGTAACAGGTTTATTAACCGCCGGCTCACACTAATCACGGTCCAGGTTCAGTCTGGGTTTTGTCCTGATCCAGTCCGAGTTTGCCCCAAACTACCACTCACAGTGAGTCCGGCTGACACTGTGAGCTCCGCCGGCTCCGGCGCCAGACGCTGCGCCAGGCACAGAAACGGCACTCACAGGAACAGAAGTGCACGTGGGTTCACGCTCTTGATGCGAGTTGAGTTTTTTTGTTTTTTTTAAACAAAAGCCATATTTGCCAGTACACCAACTCTCCCCAGTGAAGTGGATGTTTTGCAACACACTAGTGCCCCTGTGTCACAGGTAATGGAGAAATGTTTACATTTCAGACGTTACGCTCGTGGTAAGCTCAGGTGGTAAACGAGACCAGGTAAGTTGTGACCAGACAGACATTTTATTTTGAAATACACCGGATTTTCTTTCCTCACAAGACCGGACTTCCTGTTTAGCATTGATCCGCAGGGCTAACCGGACCCGGACTTCACAGATCGCAGAGGCCGTATCGGACCTTAAATGGATTTAATGTGAGCTGGTCGTAAAGCTGAAACACCAGTGTGACACACAAGCTGATTGTATGGATATATTTCATTATTTGACGACTCGTTTGGATGGATTTAAAGCTGGCGACGACAGACTCTCCCGCACCTCACGACGACAGACAGTGAGGTGCGGGAGCTGCTGCGAGTTCGTGGAGTTTTCAAGGACTCCAGGTCTTTCAGCCATTTCTGAAGCTCTTTCACCCCTCATCTAACATTAATCCTGTTTTATTGAGTAAAAATGTGGCAGAGACGTTTGCCAGTCATTTGAAAATTGGTATTTCCCTGCTACCACACTGAATACAGCCATTATGTCCTTTGGCAAGACACTTCACTCACATCTCCCATGTCTAAATGTGTTGGTGTTTTGTGGTGGTTGGAAAGAGCACATGAACTAGATTGGCAGCCATGCTTCTTTCTGTGTTTCTCAAGGCAAAATTACAATGTACCAATTTGAAAATGGATTCGCCATAGCCTTAAAAGTGGTAAAGCATTAGCAGTAATAATATGTTGTAGTTATTCATTTTCAAAAATGGCACTACATTGTATCAACGGAACAACAGATAGTTTAACATGACTTCATAGTCCAATACTGACCTGTCCTGAAATCACAAAGTTTTTCCACATAAATATAATTCACGGGTGGCACCGAAACTTTACACAGCACTGAAAAAAGACGGAACTGGAAGGAAACTGGTGGTGGTGACAGGGAAAGTAAAAGAGTTTTGATAGAGGAAGTGAGTTTAGATGGAGAGGAAGAGAAATTTGGCAGAACAAGTGGCTTCTTGAAGAGGATCGACATTGCGGGTGACAGGCAGAGAAAGTGCGGACAGCTGTGACTTTTCCAAGGCTTGGCCAAACGCTGGTCTTTCATGAACAAGTACCCAGCATTCTCCCTGTGTGGATTTCTAAAACCCCACCACTTGGACAGAATCCGGTAAGGTAGTTTCTTTCAGGTTGGCTAGAAGAAAGTGACAGCGTGTTTTTCTCAATGACAGCTTTTGAATCTCAATGATTTTCCTTGGCTCTCCCTGATGTAAGCTCTTGACAGCCCCGCGCCCCAAGACTGTCAGTGGAGTCCTTCAGAGCTACTACTCTGGGATCTAGCGCCGAATAACTCCAGCAACTCTTTGCTTGGCCTCATCAACATTACGGAAGCTAGTGATTACCTGCTTATTCATGGAGATCATTTTTAAAAATCACTCAACAGCGGGCCTTTTTTTGTGTTGGATTTGACTCCTTCAGCCAATGACTTTATCCAATAGGCTTCCTTTTTCATTATGTTTTTTACTCTGGCCCAGTAATTCAGTACCAAACTGAGTTAACAAACAGTATTATTAAATACACAAGTTATTCCTGCTTCACTGCTTTGAAGAAGTAGGTTTAGTCTTTGATTTTCATTGTCGCTAAATGCAGTAAACCATCCAGGGTGTATTCTTATTAAGGCCAATTGGTAGCTCGGATTAAGCTCCAGCCATCTGTGAAACTGAGCATCAACAAAGAGCAAAATGCAATCAGGTGCTAATCCATTATTTTGTCAAATTTAAAACAAACTGCACATGTTCTGTTTATTACTGTTTTCTCTGGCAATTCTCTCTACACAAATCTCTTTGAACTTGTGAAATTTGCACAGCATGGAGCAGCATTCTCCACCGCATTCTCCCAAATAAATGAAGAAAAGAAATACACACAAGTCAGTCGGCGCGTTCGTAGATAAAAAGTGCCATATGGAGGTTTGGAAAAGTATCTGTCAGAGAGAGCGGAACTTGTTTTGGAGGAAGGAAAAGGGAAAACTTCAGTGATAAACACTAATCAGCATAAACTAAACCTCCACTGTCTTCGCATAAAGTGATTCTAATTCAACAATCGAGGCCATTTACAGTGAGCGTAAGATGGTTTGAGTGTTTTAACATTTCTCTGCGCTCCGAGCCGACTCCTGCAAATGCTTCGATTTATGGGGATGTGCTGGTTTTTTCTCCCTTTTCCCAGACTCCGCTGCCCACCTCTGTTATTAGATTAGTTCATTTCTTTTCTCTAAAAACACATCAGAGACACCATCTGGAAGCCATACCTGTAGCTGTGTCTACCCGGAGTTTTAAAAACAAGGGGTACAGCACCGGGGGCATCGTAGTGGCCGGGAGGCAGAGTGAATAAAATGTGACGGGAGCGAGAGGAGCTGTGGGCAGCCCTGACAGAGAAACCACCATCTGATGTGGAAAATTACTCTTGGACCATTTGGTGTTCCACATTTCACATGGTTTATCTCCTGAAAGCGCTTTTACGATAACACGGTACCAGAACATTTTGGTGGTATGGTAAATGGTGCTAATCTTAACCCTTTATAGGGCAAGTGACTATTTTTGGTCATTTCCACCCACTTTACATAATGGCCTCCCTGCTGCACATCAGTAAGGTAAAGAAGCATATATAGTCCTCACTCACCCAATGAGAAGAGATCACCCTACATCACAGATACTGTAGCATTTGACCAATCAACAAATGCTACTTCATGTTTTCTCTGAAGTCTGAAAACGACCCAAGTAAATTCATGGTACATTTCTAACCATGGTAAGCTGATGAAACTCACGAATTTTATTGGTGAATAATTGTGCTAAGTGACGATATTTGTGTTGTTTTTGGAGGACGTAATGAAATAAGTGAAATTACAACATGAAAAAGACAGGCACCATATTTGATCATACGCCATTAGTTTTGTCCATATTTGGACATGCCCGAACCAATGAACCCTAGGAATATGTTTTTATGTTGCCAAAGGTTATTTTTAGTCACATTTTTAGGCAAACAATGTTGGATGTGACTGACCCCGCCCACAGCTGTAAAGCACAATCACATTACAAAACCTCTTGCCTATGACAGATGCGATCATTCAAACATCCATATCACAAAACACAACATTTCCAGACTACCAGCACCCCACGAGACCTGAAAGTACTTTTGTATATTTTATAGATACACCTTCTTTTTTTTTTTTTTCACTTATAGGGCAATTGACTAAATATGATATCTTTGTGTTTTACCATTTAAGGGCAAGGAACCAAATATGGTAACTTTGCTCACATTGATTTTCTGCATGATATTTATTTATTTTATTTATTTATTTGATAGGGACAATGCATATTGATGAACAGTTGCACATGAGCACTGTAAATATGCCAGATTATAGCAGGGATGCTAGTTTCCATCTGTAGTCCCTAGGCAGGCAGCACATACACAATTAACAATTTGCAATTAACATAATGTGACAACAATAAATGCAGTAACAACTAAAAGTGTTCAGTTTACAGTTTAAAACGTGCTTTAAAAGTGGCCAGAGTTGGAGTCTCTCTGACTGAATGAAAAATGTGTCCTCCAATAACACTCTTCATTTAAATTATTTATTTCAAAGAGTGCCCTTTAAAGGGTTATGTCATTTTTTTTTGTACCTATGATTACTTACCAGATCTTGGCAACAGAGCACAATTCTGTGCGGGATTGAATTATTGATTTATGTGGGATTGAAGTGCAAAAAGATACGTAGCCTGAACAGTAGTGAATTTCAAATGATCATGGCTTGACCCGTGTGTAGGATACAGAAAAACAGAATACCGCAGAGTAAAAATAACCTGCAGCAGTAATACATACATAAAATAGTACTACAGTTGAAAGAGAAAATACAGCCGAGAAGCCGAGAGTTTCCTGTGGTCTGCGCGCTCAGGCTAACGCTGGCTTGGAGCGCAGCCAGACGAGGAACAGCGCAAGATAAATACCTGTCTTACACACACTTTCCCCCACAGAGCTCCTAAAGCCACAGTGTAAACACATAATGAACCCAGTCCCACGAGGCAGCCCTAATTACAGATAAGACTCTTGTGGCTCATGCCTAATACCAGGTAGATTAGACGGTCGCAAGGAGAAGAAATAAACACAAGACCGTTCATTTACTCCGAGAGCAATAAAAGATGAATGAAGAAGGTTTCGTCCCAAATTGATGGATATTTTCAACTGGCCAAGGCGGGGATGGTAGCAAATGTTAGGCCTTTGCTCATCTATTTCTGAAACAAGCAACAGAGAAGATTCAAAAGTGAGTGCTGTATCAGAGGGAGATATACTTGCATGAAACACAGCGCTATACAATACAATAGGACAATTAGAAAACCATGTAAATAATACTGACTTTTTCTATTTGATTTATTTCACCCTTATTCCATACAATGTTCTGAATGGTTTATAACACCTGAAAGCAATACAGACGGTATCTTTGCGAATGCCCATATATGGTCATGTTCGAAGCAGCCACAGAGGGAAAACAAAGAAGAGAAGAGAAAGAGAAAATTTAACTTTCTCTCATTTCTCCACCATTACTTTAACAAATGCTGTATTATGAATGTATTTTTCTTCTAAATAAACATACCGAGACATGGAGAGGAGCAAAGTGGTTCCCCAGGGGTCGATTGTGGGGCCCCTCTTGTTCAATTTGTACATACTTCCACTGGGTCAATTAATGTCCAGTAATAATCACAATTACGCAGACGATTCTCACATCTATGTTTCACTGATGGTGGTAAAATGGTAAATGGACTCAACTTATATAGCGCTTTTCTACCTTTATCAGGCCCAAAGCGCTTTACAGCAAGGAACCAGTCACCCATTAACTCTCTCATTCATACACCAATGTACGCAGACACTGGAAACAAGACAGTGGCTGAACATGGGCCTGTAGATACACTGTGTCATTGTATCAAACAGATCAGTATGTGGATACAAAACAACTTCCTCCAGTTAAATACAGACAAAACTGAGATAATTTGGCCCACTTACACAAAGAGAGGTTGTCATTGGTCATCTTGAAGCTCTGTCATTAGAACATAAAAATCAAGTAAGAAATCTAGAAGTAATCATGGAGTCAGACCTGAATTTTAACTGTCATGTCAAGTCCATTTATAGTCAGCGTCTAATAAAGCATCTAATAAACATTGCTAAAATAAAAAACAAAATGTCTAAACCAAAGTTGGAGAGACTAATTCATGCGTTTGTCTCCTGTCGGTTACACTACTGTGATGGCCTGTTCACTGGCCTCTCTAAACGAGCTGCTAGACAACTGCAGTATATCCAAAATGCTGCGGCTCGAGTCCTGACCAGAACCAGGAAATATGAAATATCAATCCAGTGCTCCGGTCTCTGCACTGGCTTCCTGTCGCTCTGAGAATATACTTTAAAATTGCTCTGCTTGTGCACAAGTCTCTTCATGGTTGGGCCCCAAAGTACATCTCTGACATGTTACAGCCATGTGAACCACCTCGGGCCCTGAGAACTTCAGGGAGGGGTCTCCTGGCGGTTCCAAGAGTCACGACTAAACATAGTGAGGCTGTGTTTCAGTTTTATGCAGCAAAAGTGTGGAACCTCAGTGAGCCTCAGTGAGGACTGGAGACAGGCCTCAAAGCACACTTATTTACTGCATTGTTTTTATCTTGTTTTTATTGTATTTGTGTGTTTTCTGTGAGGCACATTGAGTTGCCTTGTGCATGAAATGTGCTGTATTAATAAATTTGCCTTGCCTTCTTGAAAAACAGACAATGCTAACCAGGAAGTATTCTAACGCATGGTAACGCTAGCGAAGCAATGCTAACGAGTGCAGTGTTTCGCTTCTACTGAACAATTTGCTGTGAAAAAACATCCATATGGTCCTGATTTAGCTTGACTTTAGTGGTGTGTGATAAATATGTTCATAGAAAAGAGCTAAAAAGAGTGAAAAATTGTGATTCCCATGAGAGGTTGTCTTCCCCTTGGGCTACACCGCAAAAAGTAAATATCAAGCATTGTCTTAAATGACTTGAATTGAGGAAATATATCTTGTTTTGAGCGTTTTTTTTTTGCTAATTTAGACATTTTTCCTGATCGGACCCAGTTTACTTTGCTTGTTTGAGGACATTTCAGACTGGTTCTAAGGTAAATCTTGCTTGAAATAAGAAAGTAAAATTGCCAATGAGATTTCTTACCCCATTGGCAAAGAAAAGGACGAAATGTATCGAGAAGAGTGAAAATAATCTAGGACAAATGCCCAACAACAATTAACCTAGTCAAAACAACTAAAATTTGGATTATTATGCTCAAATTGAGATGTTTATACTGATCTAGTTAATTACTTTTTGCAGTGTAGGCCCTTTGTATGACACGTTGCTGTCTGTATCTATACACTGCCATGGGAAAACATGCAAACACCACACGGAAAGACCCCACTTTGAATTGAACCCCTGCAAGACATTCTAGCTGCAACACAAGAGCACTGGAACACTGTGCCACCAAGAAATTTAAAGAGAAGGATAGTTGACTTGTGTCTATACGTCTACGTATGGCTAAAGTCAAAGTAATGGGGTTGGAGATCGTCATGTTGCCATAATAATTACCTAAACCTAAAGTAGTTTTTATCCAGTCCAGTGGTTTAAAACACTGAGGGGACTGGGAGTTGATAGCATTGTGTTTAGACGCTTTTGTTCAAACGCCAGTCACAGCCTCCACACCTCACAAAAATTATCCTACTCGTTCACACTTCAAAAAGAGAAATATGGCAAAAAGTTTGTTGGTTTTATTTGCTTTGAAAAACATATTTATTTCTTTGTGGCAGTTTATTATTAAAAATTATTCATCTTGGTGAAAACAGACACTCTTTAGAAGTCGTCATAATAAAATTAATTAGCATCAACTTACAATAAAAAAAAACTTCAAAAGATGTGTGTTTTCGGATTTTCTTACAGCATTCGAAAGAGCATAGAAACAAAAGCAACTAATTATGAACCTAACAATTGAAATAATTAATTGAACACATAATTATCCTGCATTTTTGAACAATGGAAACAAATTGTCTGATTGAATGGAGTGCAAATGACTTCATGTTTAAAGTTAATATTTAAAGCGTTAATTTGAACAAAAAGCTGAGTGTTGTTTGATGCACTTGTTCGAGGGACCCGTTCCCAGTTTGTTTGTAGCATCACAGCTAATCATGGGCTTTTCTTTGTTAATTCCTTCTTGAATGGTGATTATAAAAAAAAAAAAAAGAGGATCCTGGGTTTCCTCCAATTGCATGGTTAGCATCAGCGGAGCGCGGTGAGGCCAAATGGACTGTGGGATTGATGGTCAGGAAATGAACACACATGCTCAAATCAAGCGGCCATTCACCGCTCTCCCACGATTAAAGCGGTTCAGTTTCTCTTTTGGATGGGTGCCTAACAAGTCCAGGGGTCTGTCTGCCCGAGCTGTTGCAGAAACCTCCTTTACAACAGGGATTCATATGCAAGACACGTACAAAAGCATGAGAGCCGGTCAGAGCCATACATGGAAACATGGCTCAGCTTTAGCGGAGCGTGGTGCCCTTGAACGAGAATCGTCTAATGCTGGACAACCTCAAAACTCAGACTCAAACTACAATGTTATTAAGTTACATATTTAGATTTAGTGTGCGCAATACAAACGCACTGAGGTGGACATACTTGTGTTTTTCATAACCCACTATATATGTCCTTGTAGTAAAGTTATGAGTTCCTACCATCACATTGGAGTGGGAAAAATCCCTGTAATCAAACTTCATCCAAAAAGTGCATAATGTATTATATCGGCCTGGCTAAAAACCCAACACAAACATTGTCAGCAAATATTTCAGTTAGGTTGGCTTTACAAAAATATAAAAAAGGCTATCCTCGTGCAGCCTTTTCAGCAATGCTCCATTAAAAGGTCATTGTGTGATCCCATCACTGAAAGCATAAAGGAACACGTTTACATTCTTGATTTTAATGTAGACCTCAAGAGTCAAATGGCATGAATAGTTCAACCTTTCTCCCAATTTCAAAATGATATTGTTTGAGAAAAACATAACCCGCAACAGGGGTTTACTGAAATCCAAGATGTCCATAACGCTTTTGGCAAAACTCTGACATTAGACCCAAGTGTTTAGTTACACACCAGCAGGAATTGTTGTGTTTTGCTTGGATCGGCAGATAGCGATAGATCTGTAATAGAATCAATTTCAGCCCGTCACGCATTATTAAAAGCAAGGAAATGTAATGAATGGGAGAGTTTCAAAGGCACCAGAGACGAGGCGATACTCAAACAACCGACACTGGATCCTGCTGTTTAGACGACCTTCCATCCATTGTCCCCGTTCCCCTCTGTCCTTCCTACGCTTGCGTCGTCCCCTGTGCTTCCTCTGCCGCTCACCCCTAAGACCGGCTGGTGATTCGGAGAGTGCGGATCTGACTCCAGGTCTGTTTACGGGCTCCATCTCAGGAAGTCAACATCAGATAAGTCGATTCCTCGCAGATACATTTCAAGCACGGCGACACGGTGAAGGATGTGGCCTAAATACTATTACCCGGGGAAGGATGTGAGTAAAAGGGTTCAAGGTATGATTGTGCAGTAAGGGTCGTGTGTGAGAGCGCGCTTTCTCAGATTCAGTGTCCATCATGAAAGGCATTAGTTTCCTACGCGTCCAGGCTACGTAGATAAGAAGAGTCCCATGTTGTGCTTTTTTCAGTATTTGACACTCGTATTTTACATTTGATAACTTACACAAACAAGACAAGAAATTACCTAGGATTTTCTAGTCCAGAAATTGAATCGATGGGGGAGGGACAAGGGATATAACGCCAAACAATTATTTTAAATTAATTGAATTGCCACTTAAAATAAAGACTTTTTAGAAAATATAAATAGAAAATGTTGAGATTGTCTTGTTATTCTTTTCTTTCAAAAATGTACAAAAGATTCTCAAATGTCACGCATATTGCCACTCCTCTTGTAAGATCTTTGGCTCTGAAAGGTCTCCTGTATCTGATGATGCAGATTCAGATTCAGAAAACTTTTTTGGTCCCAAGGGGCAATTAATTTGTAGCAAACCTCAGAACATAACATTGCACAGAACACATCACAAACAGTCACTCACTGTGTCACTACCAACAGCTCTGACGCGAGTAGATGCTCAAGAGAGCAATAGTTCATAACAACAAAAGTAGGGCACATTTCAAAAGGTCTATGTTACTTAATAAACACACTCCCTTCAGAATTCAACAGTTCAGTGACAGATTTTGTGTGTGTGTGTGGAATAGAGCCTTTTTTAAAGGCTCTATTCCACATTGTGCGACTCATGCTACGATCTACGTGCATGTATCGGCTCCCAGAACATTTTGTTTCCACCACACACACACGTGCATTTGTTGTGGGCTGCGCCCCCAAAAAGGAGCACGCTGTACAGATCATCATTAAAAGTTTTGTATGCCGCGATCAGGACAAATATGGACAAATGCTGCCTTGTGGTGGGAGTTATGGAATCAGTCAGAGGTGCCAGGGAAAATAAAACAGAAATGCAACAGCTTATTAACTTATTAACAAATTAACTATAAAGGTAAGCAACATGCAAATGTTATGCTAACACCAGCTAACAGTGGCTAAATGCTAATATCAACCAAAATCCACTTTTAGAACAGTGGTATGATGTTGTGAAATAAAAATCTGTATGACCTGCGTGTCAATAGTGAGGGATGTCCACTCCCTTGCTGCCAGTCAGAGACCAGCAGTCTGATCACGTCACATCAGACACAGGTTAGCGCGCTTCGGCCACAGCCGGAGGTCGGCCCCAAAACTTATACCTGGTCAGACTGGTTTGGCCCTAGCCTTTGTTATGGAAAAGCTTGACAAACCGGGTTGACCAGGCATTGGGCTGATACGTGCCTGCCTGTGGAAAGAAGACTTAAGCCTTATTTAGTCCCTGCACCTCCCACAGAGACTGTAGATCTTTTTGTTTCACGCCAAAGATATAAGAGCAGATTCTGACAATGCAGTTTATTTTTTGATGATGAGGCTGGACAGGATTGAAACATCCACAACTCTAATAGCCCAGTCCAATAAACAAATAACTCGCAACTTTGACAGTCTTTATTCTAGAGAAGGAGATGAAGTAGCCCAAATAAAGCAAAAAACAAAAACAGTATGAGATGAGTCCGGTGAAGATGTCTGTGTGGGAGCACCGCAGGTGGGGGGGGGCATCCCAGGCAAGTCTTTTGAGACTGAATGAGCAGGATTTCTCAAACATCCGTGTATAAAACTGAACACAACTTCAGCTATGTATTCATGAGGGAACTACTTCTCTAAAAAGTAAGTATAGTCGAATATGGCTCTATACCCTTCCTGCTTTGGTGCGTATAGAACTCTTTTATTGTGTTCCAAATTACCTAATTGTCCCTATATGCTCTTGATCATGACATAGCTTTTTGGCTCAATATTTCATCCGGCTAAGGACAATTGCAGTCCAGTCTCTTCACCTCCCGCTCCGTAATGCATTGCACAACACAATAGAATGTAGTCCAAATTGAGACCAGGTGTTTCCTTACAGTATGGCTCTCGTCCCAAAAGCAGACAGACAGGGAAGCGTCTGGCAGGTACAAGAGAGCAGTGTCTTGTCATCCACAGGCGTACATACACTGAAAAGAGATTGTGCGTGTAAGTCATATTTACAGCAGCCGTCTCTGCCTCCCCGTCTCTACGCCATCCATCTACTGTACTTTCAAATCAGTTGCAAAGCCAAAGTGAGATCACCACGGCTGTCACTTACTTTAAAGTGTGTATTTTGTAACACCGAAGCCAATGGATACAAATGAGAGTAAGATGAACTCCCGACAGCAGCTCTGCGTAATTTAATGGTAACATGCCTGGACAATGATATTTAAAAAACAAGAGTGAATTTATCAACAGTTCGAATTTGCACAATGCTTTTTTTATTTCCCCCTTTTGGAACATCACCCCCGGCCAATTGCTAAGATATATTTGAACACGAAAGCTTCAGAAAGCATTAAGGGTAGAACAATGTAAATACATAAATCAGACATAAACGTAACCAGGCCCAGCAGACTTCATACGGGCTTCAATGTTGGTCATAAAATGTATTGTTTATTGCTCTCATGTCAGTAGCTTTGTACATTTGTCCATCTCTCCTATAAATGCGCTCTCATGCCAGATGTGACCAGATGTTAGTCCAACATTTTTTGGACTGTTCAGGGGTTGATGCCGTGAATCTTTTGTCTCAATGTTTTGTATCCTCTTCTCTTTCACCGGAAAGCATCATGTCCTCCATCACTGTATCCATAAATCTCCACTTTGGTCTTTGTCTAGGCCTCCAGATCGGAAGCTTATTTTATCAAAACAGTATATTCAGACCAAGCTCCCTAAAAGACTATAATGTTATCCCATCCAAGCAAGAACTTGCCAAAAATTGCCTAATGAAGAAGAAAACAACAGGCTGAATACGGTATGCTGACGTCACACATTGATGGTTAGCTACATGAAGCATAAACATTTTGTTTTCTTCATTGCGGTAAGAGTAACCTCCGCTTTCTCGCTCACTTCAAACTTTCTTTCTGCTGGTCGATTGGCCTGCAGTGCCAACCAGTGACATGTGAAATTATACATTTGAATAAAAAAAAAATGAAAATCACATATTAGTTGCTCCCCCTGCCAAACTAAGAAAAAACGTAGTCCGAAAAAAAGGGTAGTTTGGCTCAAGGTCGGCTGCCTTCACACCAAACCCTCTCCACCCCAAGTCTATCTATCTATCTATCTATCTATCTATCTATCTATCTATCTATCTATCTATCTATCTATCTATCTATCTATCTATCTATAGTGAGCCGAGAAAGCCTCCCTAAAAAGGTGTGTCTTAAGTTGACACTTGAAATTATCCACAGAATCCAACATGTGCAGAGACAGGGGCAGCTCATTCCAAAGGCGAGGAGCCTTCTAAAAAAAAACTTAACAATGACAAAACACTGCAATAATTGTGTAGTTTAGCCAGAATGTTCTCTATCTGCGGTTTGGGTCAAATAACTTCCAATGACATACTGACATACATGAGATGATCTTCCACATGTGCGGCCCATGTCATAATCTAATGCACTTTACAGATTTGTCTTCCTGCCCTGCGTTTTGTCCCGGCTCCACATCCTGTCGTGAGCTGAAGTATGATGAAATGTTGCTCCCTGGTGCCCATCATTTTGAGCCTCGCCGCATTGCAAACGGTGATGAGATACAGAGTAATCCTTCTCCCGAGGACCAGCCCCTCGTTCAGACTTCTCATCACCCCGTTATCCTCCACGTGGGGCACCATTTCAGCGGCCATCTTTAAGCACTCAGCAAGTCTGCCTCTGAAAACACACCGTTCGTTATTATACTCCTAATAAAAGTCTCCGCTGTTACGAAGGGTGCGCTGACGTATTTCGGATTAACTTCGAACACGCTGCGCAAACATTCAGCTTAACGGCCGGTACATGTGAAACGTTTTGACCAGCGGCGTACTTTGAAATCAAAACAAGTGGTTATCTTGCAGACCTTACTTCCTCAGTCTTTCTTTTTTTTACTCCGTCCTGTGGAATTATAAAGGCTTCCAGCTAAATAAATACTAGCTAATGTGCACCTTTTCCTTCATCGCAGAGAAAAAAAGCGCTCTGCCACACTTGATTTGTGAGCTGTTCCATTTTGGGTAATGAAGAGGAAAGACTACGCAGTCGAAAGGGAGGACTCCATCAAGTGGTCGGTGTGCATGACTGAACCCAAAAAACTGTTAAGTGTGGTAGTTTACCCTTTTAGGTCATTTTCTATTAAAAACTGACGGTGAAGGAACACCCAGACATAATTCAAGAGAAAGCAACTGCGCATCACTGCATGGATTAAGCATCTCTGCTCCACCATTTTGAAAAAATCTGCTCAATTTAACTGAAGAGAAAGAGGAAGAAGAAGTGAGCTGTTTAACTGTTTGCAGAAATAATCGTTTCCCTGATTATTTTATATATGTATAAACTGTCCAATGTTGAATCAGTAGAATTGCTTATGTGACTAAGATGAAGAAAAGAGTGTTTAACTTGTTATCTTCTTATTCTTTTCTAAGTTTTTTTATATTAATATATTGTTATGATTTATATTTGCTTGATATTATCATTTCCCAAAACTAACTGTCTAATGTTAAAACTGTAAAATTAAAGAATAGATGTATTAAACAGCATTCACAAGTCATGGCTTCAGTAGCAAAGGATAGAGACGACATAAATATCACACATTAGTAATAGCAGTTTAACGTGTAATGTGATACATTATAGGGCTGCTCGATTATTGAAAAAATAATCATCACGATTATTTTTGTCATAATTGAAATCACGATTATTCAAACGATTATTTGTTGCCTTTAAAAAAAAGTCTGTCTTTATTTTATTTATTTATTAATCAAAACACTATGATGAGATTTTATGTTTTCTGAAAAGTCATAAAAGCACAAATGATTTCAAGTACGCCTTGATTAAAGAGAGGTCCCTGTTTCACACCTGCCCCCTGCTGGCCAGCCCTCACACCTGCGCAAGTAAACTGAGCAGCGCGGCATGATTACATCATCACACAGCGCCGTTTGTTTTTATGTCAGACAAAAGCATGAGCCATGGCACGTGAAAAGCGAAGGGAAAATAATCCCAGCGCCGTGAAATAACGCAAGTCTGCTTTGCAAAAAAAAAATCGAAAAAAAATAATAACATTTGAAAAAATATATATATATATAATCGATTTTTTGCGATTATGCTAATTTTGTAATCGTTTACTGTTGTAATCGAAATCGTAATCGAATTTCGATTAATTGCACAGCCCTAATACATTATATGGTAAACTACAAAACTACAAGCACAACTAGTGTCTCAAAGTTTGACTCAAGCTCAAGATTGAAAGACAAAAACCAACAGCTTTGACACTTGGTACATTGTCTCTAAAGGTTCATATGCATGCAGTTTTTTTTATCATTGGTGGAATAAGCACCTGTCAGATGCACTAGCATGTTCCACAAGAGCAGTAGCTACTTCTCAACGCCTATTCTCGGAGGTATTACTGCATATATCATTACCAACCCCAAAATAGCTGACAATGGAGACCAAGCCGCGCTGAACCAACCAAACAGCCGCGTGTCTATCTTTGCCACGTGTGTACTTTTACTGAGCCATCTGTGTGTTTTTCTTCTACGCTGTGGTTATACTGAGGTTTGTGGACCAGATCCGGGTCCCGATAAATGCCTTCTACAAATCCACAGCTCCAGCTCAGCCGGATGGAGGATGCACTTCAGCCATTTCCTGAATAATAAATTTCATTTTTAAATATTATTACAAATGGTTTTGGTTCACAGGAAGGGTTAACTTTTGTTCAGACAGCTGTTGAAAATGCTTGCTTGTTTATGAAATCTCAAAGTAGCTACAGAACTACTTTATTAGCGACAGGACTACAGAAGAGGTTGTGATGGTGCTTTTTCTTCTATATGCAGTATTAAAAAAACAGGGGAAATAATGAATTAAGTCAGCTCAAATCACATATAGACAAACTGAAGACTGAGTAGAAAATGAGAACAGCCATTGATTGGGCTGAAGTGGTTGGACAGGCTTTCAGCCATTAGATAAATCCCCAAGTCTCTTCAGGACGCTGATTGTCCAAATCCAAATAAACCGAAGACCTGAACGTCAGATGGATATTACATTGTTGGCTTTTATTACTTGGGTCTCCAGTCCAATTGTTAAAGGGGAACACTAGTATAAAGCAATTCCTTTATAGACACAGTTCCAATGGGTTTGGGTTTTTCCCTCTAAAAAAAGTTGGGACACTGAATCTTTTTCATGAAGCTCTTCCGAGAATACCTTATGAGACGTGGTGCAATATTTAGTACTGTGTATTCATTTTAACCTGCTGACCTCAAAACCAAATGAGAGTATTTTTTGTTTTGTTTACGTTGCTATAGAGCAGGGGTGGGCAATTCATTTTCATAAGGGGCCACATGAGAAGCCTGAATTGAGTCGGAGCCGCACCAACAATAACTCAAACTTATATCGGGATATAAGTATATGGGGAGTGTATCGCCGGCATCCATAAACAAAAGCTCCAAAATAAAAACAATTGTTTTGATTGAGAAAATACATTGAGGATTTTTTTCAATAAATAAATAATAATGAGCCCGACAGGACTGTAGCCTCTTAAAAACAGCTTACACTTATTGCACTTTACAAGCCTGTGTCACAAGTCTCTGCTACATTGTAGTCAATATTCATTCACTCCACATTCCGTGGTAGTAAGCTACTATTGTAGCCACAGCTGCCCAGGGGCAGACTGTCCATTTCCCACTTGCAATTCACACAATGTGTTGTTTATATCCTGATATCTTACTATGTCAGTGCCCTCCGCTGTACACCTGTGGAATTCTTTCCTTTTATTCTTATTTCATCTGCCCCCTAGTGGCTGAGTGAGCATTCTGGTCATTTTAAAACAGGATTGGGCTAGAGACTTACTTTTTTTTTTTTGACATACTTAGGAATTTATGCTCTACAAGTTGTGGGCCGGACTGAATCATCTCGTGGGCCGGATGTGGCCCGCGGGCTGTATTGAGCTACATGTCGCCATAAAATAGGCCGATGCATCTGGGATGGAAGTAAAAAAAGAATGTGTGCATGTTTGCCAACAATAAAAGAAGAAGCGAATAAAGTTGCTTGTAGTCAGAGCTCATTTCTAACGTCCTACTCTTCACAGGGGTTCACAAAGGTTTAATTTTACTAAATTTTACAACTTTGAGCGGAGACGTCTCCAGCTCGTCTCCATGGAGATGCCGACTAAAGGCAGCCAAATATGAGATTTAAATAAATTAAGTCCTCATCCAAATCCATTTGTACTGAAAATCCTTCTGTGCCTAGCTGGACATTGGGAGCATGTTTTACTATACTGCTCGCAACGGTATAATCCAAAATGTTACACAGCACGCCTTTAAGCCCATATCGGTTCTCTGCATCATAAAGTCCCATCCAGGCTCTAATCTTCTCTTACAGTCATCAAAGGACTCAACTAATGGCTTGTCTGTTTCAAATAAGTACAGTATTCGTTTGACCTCCTTTCCTGACACCTGTTTATTCTCCACATAAAACTCTAACATATGACTCAACCGGTTTCTTTCATGGGAACGCTTACGCAAAGAACCACACAGACATTTTCACTAATGAGTTGCCTAGTGAATTCTGAAAATGTAAGTATAGCTGGTTTCTCTCACGTAATTTACAAACTGTCTATCGTTAAAAACACAATGAGTGTAGCCACAGGAGCAGCATCACAGACAAAGCTCATACACTGTGACCGCAGGAAAGGACATCACAAGTGTGTACATTTTTTCAAGCTTTTAAAATAATTTGGCACACCTAAGCATTCGCATTGGTGTTTATGATTTAAAGTGACTTGTTCACCTTAATAAATCCTTTATTAAGTGTTAATGAGGTGATTGGGGGGGTCTTTCATCTCCCCCTGGCGTCTCTGGCCAGAAAATCACCATTGGAACTTTCCTGTACCGGGTCGGAGGCACAATACACACTAATAGAATCACAAAGAAGAAGCTAGCAGGCTAACGGGCAAGGCTAAGTGCAGGTTAGCGCCACTTTAGCAGTAATTACAACCACGTTTCAGTGAAAAAAAAATATCTCCATTATGTCATTGGCACAATGTACAATATCCCTCTCTCCCTTTGTCTTTTCTGTCAACGAAGTACTTACTCGAATGGACAACTAATGGGTAAAAAACAACACAACATGCTACGACACCTGCAGTGGCGCTTATGGCCACTAGGGGCATGAGTTATTAGTTCTGCTTTAAGCCATATCTTTGGAACATGCAAATGTCGTGACCCCATGCTGGGAGTTAAACAAACTGCTAATCTGCCAGAAATTATTTGTAATGGAGGCCAATTAAATTATTAAATTATCAGAATGAGTTATATAAAGCTGTCAGATGGAGAGAGAAAAAAGATTCACATCAGAATGTAGAGGGTCACTGCATGAATTATACAGAAGAGAATTCAAGTTATTTCTTTCATGAGGAAACGTAATCTCAAAAATGTTTATCAAAAGCCAATATAGATTATGATAGGTCTGAAGTCTGCAGTGCACTGCTATAAAAGAGACAAGTTTATAATGTGTCTAAATGGAATAGGAATTGGTTACAGTGAATTTACTTTTGTTTTTATGACCGATGATTACATTTCAAGCAATTTGTCAGCCATTTGAGTAATTGTGACTGCGGCACACATTCTGTAAACCCATTTAAAAGCCATTAGGGTTTTTCCTTCATCTTTCCGTTTCCCTCGAACAATGAGGAGCGTCTGGTTGTCTTGGGTTAACCACTGGATGCCACTCTGGTCATTTTTTCGGCAGATTCCACAGCACAATGATGTCTTTTGTGAGCGAGCCCGATACATGCGATGTGTGCAATACAGCTGCTACAAAGCAAAGTGAGAAATATCTTCAGGGCAGTGAAGTCTGGGAGTGAGCGCGTGCTTTTCTGTCTCATTTATTCTCTGGCTCTTGGGCTCCGCCATTGCTGCCCTGCATTATTCTGTGTGATAATGCTCAACAGCCCACAGGAACAGACATTTTAGGCAAAGTAGTTACCGCTGTGGAGGTGCAGCGCGGGGTGGTGTGATTCACCTCAAAGATAGATTTAGCTACAATATTTTCTCAGAGCTGCAAGGTTAAACCGTCCTATTAAAGAGAAAGGTCAATGTAACATTCTTTTTGCTTGACTTTGCTGTTGTGAGGAAAAAAACATTATGAAAACTGACGCCTTAAAAACCCAACTTTTACCACCTAAATCTAAGTGAATATGGGCATGCTGTATATCATTGTATTTTTTTTATTTTTTTTATCGCCGCGCAAAACGTTGCGCTGTCAAGAGCATGCTAAAGCTAGCGGGTGCATGCTACAGCTAACGCAAACTAATCAAGGCTGGGTCAGAATCTATGATAGAAATACCTAAAGTAGTCTAATACAATAAAATAACCACTGCTGTAGCCAAGTGTTAGGGATGGGTGGATCGATACCAAAGTATCGATATATCGATGCCAAACGGCTACTTTTTAAGTATCGATATTGGGCAAAAAGTATCGAAACTAATTTACCATATGTAAAAAGAAGGCGGGGCAGCAATTATCAACACAAAAGGATGATTTATTTCTTTGTTTTTGAGCCAAAACAGTCACAACAGCAAAAGATTGAACTGAGCCAGGCATATCATTCTGGTTTAGGTTCTGTTTGTCATTTAGTATTAATATTAAATGTTGTTTATGTATTTAATTTCACATTAACATTGTTTAATTAACCAGTTAAAGTAATATAATTTTAATTGACCAATTAATTATATAAAACAACCAGTTTTAGAAATGTATATTGATTGGAATACATTCACCCATATGAAATGACCAGTATCGGTATCGGTATTGGTATCGACAAAAAAGACCCCAAATATATCGGTATCGTATCAAATCCAAAAAATGTTGTATCGCCCATCGCTACCAAGTGTTTGTATTTTAGTTTTAAGAAACTGATCTGATCTAATATATTTGTAATGATCAGATCACTTCATGTGAGTTGTTTATTTTAATGTAAACTAAAGCCTGTCATATAATTAGTGTAGAAAAGTCCAGTGATCCTTGTTTAATGTTTACCCATTAGTTTATCAATAGATATAATTGATAATTGATCTGTGACATAATGACAATAAAATATGACATTATTGATCTTAAAATGGAGACAAGAGTCAATTCGAATTTTCACTCAGAGAAAGAGACTTTCAAGACAGTCTCTTAGTATCGGATAATATCGGATATTGGCAGATATTCAAACCCCAGTATCGGTAGCAAAAAAGCTGGATCGGTGCATCTTTTCCTGCTTTACCAAAGACCAGAATTCACTCGTGCTACCATTACTGATTTAAACTCTTAAGCCCCACCCGAACCGAGCACATTTTCTCCACTTTGGTATTGCCAAATCTAAAAGCTTATTGAAAAAAGGGTCAAAATAGCGTCAAAAACAAGAAGAAAATGAGAATGAAAATGCAAACAACGTCAAAATAAACCAATGAAAGTGCAACAAAAAAGTGAGGAAAAAGCCACAAAGGAGCAACACAATAACTGACAAAAAAAAGCAGAAAAAAGTGTCAAAAACGGCAACAAAGTGAGGAAAAAGATCCACGTACAGTAGATTAGTTTTGTAGGTCTTAGCTTTGTAGGTCTTTGCTTTCAAATGAGTTGCTACACTGGCCTAATAGGCTGTAAACTCCAGTCGAGGAGCTTTTAGATTTAAGTAAAGCCGAACTGGTGGGAGGTTAACATCAGTTGCACAAACAAAATGCAATATTACGAATGCTGCTCTAAATATGTCTGAAGGAAAAGCCTGGACGCTACAAGATGTCACCCTATAGGTCAGTTTTCCCCGCTGACAGCACCACCGCTGCGGAACACATTAATTGGCCAGTAAAGTCCCGGGTCACTGCAGGCATCGCGGCGCTCGCAACAGTGTAAAGAATCTGCGTATGGGAAACAAATGGTCGGTTTGGAGAGGCGCCATACAGCCTGATGACCTGGAAGAAGCTGCGCGGAGATGAGATCAGCCTGGTCTGGACTTCCAAGTCAAACACAGGACAACAGCTGAGCGCGCAGTGATCCGCTGTGCCTCACTTAACCACCCAGCGGCGCGGACGATGCACATGGAGGACCTGCATATGCTCACAGGCCACGGCGGGCTCTGCGACGCTCCGTTAGTTTCCTGCAGGGGAGGAAGAGTGCTGAAAGGGGCCAAGATTGAAGGTCTTGTTAAGTGACGAACAAGTGACCAGCGATCAGGCGAGAATATTTATCACTCAACGGTTTCAAAGAGCGGGGAAGGACTTTTAACTGCAGGATTTCACGCTAAAGCACTCCATAGGAAAAGTCGTGAGAAAAGAGAATGCATTTCATACCACGGCTAACCAGTGAAGTGCTTTGAGAGTTTTCTATACCACAATTGCCTCTCACAGTAGTGAAGTTACGAAGCAGTGCCCTTGACCTGCAAAACTTTCACAACAATAAGACTCAGCTCTGAGAATTACAATGCATTGATTCAGTGTTTTGTTCAGTTCAAATCGAGATGATGTAAATTACAGCAACTTGACTCAACAGACGGTGAAACTAAGGATGGTAACACAGGCCAATGGCTTTAAAGCAATCACGCTGGTAGTGTACTCCTGCAGCTTTTTATGAGATTTCTTGATGTCCATGCCTAGAAGAAGACAGGGCACATAAACCAGAAAGTCTCCGGGAACGGTCAATGAATTGAAACCAGCCAAGGTGTAACCAGATCTGAGCCTGCCAGTAGTATTAAGGTAGTTAAATCACATAAAAGGCCCCGGCTCGCCCCATCGTTCCTGTTTTCTCCGCGCTCGGATCGACGCTGTGCATTAAAACACAGATGAAACAGAGACTATAAAACATACAGCCGTAACCCTTTGAACCTTCTGGAGTAGCGGCGGAAAAGATGTGCACGGCAAAATGAAAAGCTGTTTGTCAAGGTTGTATTAAAAGAGCTAAATAAAAAGCAGTGAGCAAGGACTCCCCTCTGCAGCTTGTTACCTCTTTAACCAATCACAAGCCCATTTTTTCCCCCATTCCTCAAAGATTGCATTATCAAATTAAAGGCTCAGATTTATGCCCCAGTGGCAGAGCAGCAGCTTTAGTCAGATTTGAAATCATTTATCCCATCAGAGGGTCGCTGAGTGTGCCTTTTGATTGATGGAGTCAGAGCACTTGCCTGGAGTACACACTTACACACACGGCCTGATTCAGTGCTTTAACGGTCCTTCGGCCATGGCAACACCGGGCATAAAGTAAACATTTTTCATCACTTAAATGGACGCGTATATTTCCGTTTTATTATCGGATGTCACCTGACCTTATGGCTAAAGCAATGAACAAGTGCATAAAGAATTTATCAAGATTAAATTAGGCTGCGTAATGGCTGTGGCAGTAGACAGAACATTATCCGCATTACGAATGAACTGCAGTGTGGACATAAAGTGCCTTGCACTCTGTCTATCAAATGAAAACTAAAGCAGATTTAAACCAAAGAGCTAAAAGCACTAAACAATTAAATAATGATGTGATTTCAGAGACTTAATAACCAGAACAGTCACAAATTAAAAATGCAAATATATCTATTGTGTTAAATAATACACTCAACTTTCCCCTTAATTACAATTCATTATACTCTTAATTAATTTTGAATAACTAATTAGTAGGCAACAGTGTTTAATTTGTTTGAAATGGAACAAATGACTTTGTGTTCTTGGGGTCTTGTTTAATAAGTGCATGCACATAACAGCAATTAGGCATCTGTAAAATTACAAATGAGAGTTATACACTGAGCATTATGAAAAATCAAGCAACAATCATCATAGTAATTCCAAAGGCTTACATTAAAGCTGGAGTATCTAACTCACTTTTTTTTGCAGTGGAGTACTGTAACTTTCCTTTTTCATGGAGTATACCGTAAATGCAGCAATTTGTGAAAAACAGGCCGTCACGTGCTGTCTGTTTTTCACATAATGCTGCATCGCTAACACAGAAGTGTCCAAATGTATTTCTAGGACAGTCTGGCCCGCTGTGCCATGGCATCTGCCCAAGCCATACATGCACAGAAGCATTTTGGGACAGCAGGACACAGGATAAACTCCACTACCTCCACCATTCACGGCTTGGAAACTGGAAAAATCCGGTACCTCATCTTTAAGGTCATCAGGCACACAATCAATGCTAAATCTATGCAAATGATTTGTTGCGGTGGATAGGAAAACCGATTATTTTTAACACTTGTGTTAGGAAGTTGAGAAACACAATATTTAGTTTGTTTTATAAGCCAGAGAACCCATTTATTTTCACAAGTCAACAGCATATTTGGAGAGGAGGAAATTGCTAACATAGGGATCGTGACTCCAGTGTTGGTCTAGGCCCGCAACCTGAATAACTCCAACAGGAACCTAACGCGTTGGAGGCAAAAAATAAGCAGGATGCTGCCATTATTAGCTGATGTTTGTATTTTCTGGTTTCCTGTGGGGATGCGGGCAAAGCTGTGGAGAATCATCAAAGGCCCACATCAACGCATGCATGAGGTTTCAACTTAGCCTCTGGGCGCCCGTTGCTCCAATTCGATCTTTTTGAACACATGACCGCCCGTTATTTTCAAAAATAAAGGAACCCGAATCTACAACTAAAGGTGCAGGGACAATTAGGGGGGATTGAAATGGGAGCTGTCCGAATTCGAAACATACGATCCCCAGGAATGTTAAGCTAATGTTGTTTGAGCATCACGGGTGGGTTGTGAGGACAGTGTGTGCCATGTTGACGAGCCGTAAAGTGTGTCTCGCATTAGAGTGGGCCTCAGCGGCAGGTTTGGAGAGCGTGACATCACCGGAGAGAAAGGCGCTGTTTGGATTAACGCACACGGAATTAGAGGAGTCAATCAATCTTCATCCTCTATGGATATCCACTATCACAACAACACCCAATCAGGGCATTGCAGGAGACTTCTCATTAGCTCCAATTCGAGGCACAAATGCGCACACAGACGTAATTGCAGAAAATGGCCACTGTAACAAATTGCGGCGTTTTAAAATATGGGAAAATATTTTGACGTTTTTTTGGAAGTTGTTGGAAGGTTGTAGATCACGTTACGCCATTTCACTCCACTGGTATCCACAAGATCTGCCATTTACCGCAGCTATGGCGATTGAATTTAAAAGCGGACCGATTCGTTTTAGGCTAAAGAGTAATATGTAAAACATTTCCCGACTTGTCAACCCAATTCAACCCCCGTTCAGAACTTCATAGGTATCATTTGTATTAACTGCAGCACTCTTGACTTGGCTTAGAAATGATGATCAAAACCACTGAAGCCAATATTTCAGCGGGGAGGAAATAGTTGGTGCTCAGTAATGGTGGTAAGACCGTGTGAAGAGTCCACCTGGTGAGTATCAGCGTAAGAGGAAGCAGCTGCGGTGACAGCATGAAGCCAAGTGACACGTGATATGCTGCAAACACTGAAGTAATGATCAGGTAAAGGCCAAAGATAGTGGTTTATTTCTACAAGATGTTGAGCAATCAGTGTAGTGGTTATGTCTTTGTGAAATCTTTTAAACACTTTTGGAATTTGTATTGTGTAGAAAAGAAACATTGAAACTTTTGCCTCTTTAAGATAATTGACTCTGTGCATAACTTCAAATCATAGCAACGCCGCCCAAGAAGTGACTTCCTGTTTCGATCCAGCGCGCCAAAATAAAAGCACACAGTCTCATTGACTAGTTCAGCAGGTACTTCCAACATGACAAAGATATAATGAAATACACACATTTTAAGCGTTTTTTCTGTTAATAGTTAGGCAGAAAGAAAGTTAAACTAATGAATGAGACGGTGCTTTTATTTTGGTGTGCTGGATTGAAACAGGAAGTCACTTTTTGGGGCGGCATTGCTATGATTTGAAATTATGCACAGAGTCAATTAGATCAAACAGTAATTGTAATACTGATCATTGATTTTGAAACTTGGAATTACTTCTTTTTTTTCATTTGAACAAAACTTGAGATGGTTGACTTGAGTTGGTTGTAGAACTAAGCCAAATTATGTAAAGCTTCCCTTTTCCTTATCAAAAACATACCTGGGTTTGTGTATGTCACACATATTGCTGCATATTCAGTCACCTCCACCTAATGATGTCACAAAGTGGTGCTGCATGTTGTTGTTTCATTGTTTGTTATTTTGTTTAACCTCTTAACCCCCACCTTAACCGAGTGCATTTCCCCCCAGTTTGGCTTTACCCAAATCTAAAAGCTTCTTGAAAAAAGTGTCAAGAATGAGTGTCAGAAATGAGAAGAAAACGAGGACAAAAATGCAACAAAAGGAAGCATTACACTGGCTGTTAACTTTTAGATTTGGGTAAAGCTGAACTGGAGAAAATGCACTTGGTTAAGAGGTTAAAATCAGATGACTGCAAAGAGCAAGTACTCACTCCACTATGAATGTACGGCTCAAAGCAGCAGTTGTTTTAGCGCTGCTTTAACTGTGGCTGTGACAGATGTTTTGCATGCTACGAAATAGGGCTGAATTATGTTTACCAGTTTGCTTTACATACATGATTTTAACTGGAAGCTATTTATGTGTCCGAAAGTACACACCAACCCTTTAAATGCATGCAGTTGTGGTGGTGGTGGTGGTGGTGCTCCAGGTTGGGAAACTTGATTCTGTTGTATGCGCACCATGGACATGAATTGTCAAATAGGATACGAGCATTTTGAATTATATATATGTCGACGTATATAATTCAAAATACGGAGGGATTTCCCGGAGCATTGTACCTCATTTTTGAATGAGAATATCAGTGTTGGCTTTGCTGGAAAGAGATATCCTTTGCACAGGGCCTGTCTGTGTCTTGATAAATTCCAGAAAATGTGTAAATATATCAAAGCTTTCAGCAAACATCTGGCACACACTTGGTGCTCCGCTGTGACCACTTAACCACACGGTAAAGAGCTGGAGGAGGACTTTTCCTCTTCAGATATTGCGCTGCACTTTTCTGTCTCTCTCTTTTTTCTTTTTTTCTTTTTTTTACTAGCGCTTTAGTGCTGGTTGTAAAAGCGGTCGCTCCATGTCGGCCTATATGTTGAACAGTGGGTGCTGACACAATGACAATAGAAGGTAGGGACCCCCGCTGAGTTCTTGAAATTATTTATGTGCACAGAAGGCAAGCACAAGAGGCAATGGCATGGGGATTGTCACATCAATCTTGCGGGTGAAACTGGTGGTCTGTCAAAAAGTCTATGGAGTGAGTAACGCTTTCTAAATTTGTCACTGAAGGGGGCAACTACATGGAACGACACTGTTATATTTCCATGACAAATGCCATGTTTGATTTGAGCTCCCCGGACTAAACTAAAAACCAAGTTCTCAAACAGAGCACACGTCGTACTTTATACTCTCCACATGGCAGCTCTATCCACAAGCTTTCATCCAGCATTCCTCCCATCCATCCCAGTAAACAATCGCTGTTCTCATGTCACTCTCCGGCATTTCTGCATAGTCGCATGATGCTCTGAGAGGTCTTTTTTTAATGCACTCCATGTCTCTGAAGGTAGGCTGCTGCGGAGCATGTGTTTGGATATGAGGAATGTTTGAAGACAGATGGAGTTCCTGGCTGCATCTTTTCAACAAACTGCCTCCTGGTAATTGGCCATTACTTTAGAACTGAGAGACGGAGCTGTGCAGAGGGCAACTGCACTTGTCTGGAAACAATCATGGAGTTAGCAAGCTGGCAGACAGCCTTGTCACTGGGATATGCTTCTCCAGCTGAGTGTGGCAGCTCAGGGGAGGACCGACCCCGATGGAGGGAAATGGCTGACACTGAGATCTATTACAAAGAATGCATAATTTTAGAGCAGCCTCTTTTTTTGACAGACCCGAGAGGCAAAGATAGTATACCATGGGCTCTGGAAGTTTCAGACCTCGTTCAATACTTTTAAAATATATCTATTGCAGCATTATGACACTTAAATTGTTATTTTTAATCAACTTAAATGTTACAATGTTGCTCCGAAATCATAAACATACCTAGAGCAGTGTTTTCGACCCACTCGCGCATCTTTGAGCCATTCCTAGCATCACGGCGACAGCTCCCCAACAGCTCCTCCTGAGGTCCTACGTATCCAGGAAACCAACTCTTTATTAAAACAGCTGTGCAGCAAAGGAGAGCAAGAGGAGCGGGGGGGGAGTGGGAGGGGCTTACGGAGAATCTCATGAAAATCAGGAAGTAAAACTAGAAATTTTAGATTAATATTATCCTTTTCAAAGTGGGGGTCACGGGACACTGAAGTGTGTGTGTGTGTGGGGGGGGGGGGGGATCACAATTGTTTTTGAGATAATATTTTTTTGATATTGAATTTGATTTAATTTTGATTTACAATAGCATATTCTAGTGAAATCAAGCCAAACATTAAAATAGAGCATCCAAACTAACATCACTAAAATCACTTAAATCATTATAAATACTAATCACATTTTGTAGAAGGGGGTCCTGGGGGGTCTTAGCCGGAAAGGTTTGGGAATCCCTGTTCACAACAAGATAGTCATAGTGATGTGTGTTGAATTCAAAATGAATCTTTACTGGTAGAGAATTCCACACTGAGTATTCCACAATCCTATATCATAACAGAAACTCAAAATTTAAAATGGAATAGGGACATATTCAGATGCTAATATTCAACAGCTTTTGAACATTCATAATTGGTGGATTCTATTCATTGCCCATGATACAAAAAGGAACAGCATCTTACACACTCTTTTCCATGTGCAATAGGTGACCTTCAACAACTAACTCCATAATTACCCCTGAGCACGAAAGGTATGCCAGGTGACCTTCCTCGTCTTGAACCAGACTAAAACATCACATGGAAAAAATAATAATAACAACTGACACGTCTACCTTGTGAACGGGCAACTGGATCCAGATGGTGGGGGGACTTTACACTTTTATAGAAAGATATGAAAACAATAACACGTCTCTTTCAGATTTCTGCTTTTTAAAGAAAAATGTATTTTAAATCAGACTGCTTGTCCCCAGTGTCGCCTTGTTCTTGGACTTTTTGAACTTAAATTGCTGAATTGTGTAAATGTAGGTGCAATAAGTTAATGCAAAGAACATGGCCCAAATAAACAAATGTCAAATGGTAGAGATGAGAAGAATATATACTGTACAATGAATGAAGGAAAGAATTCAGGATACTGACTGAAAATAACAGGGCCTGGGTTGATTCCCCTCTCACCTTCCAAATCAACCATTAGAACGAAAAGTTACTTTTAAAAAATCCTTTTTCTTCCCTGCCGACCTCCTTGAAGCCCATTTTCTTCGATCTTGCTAACTAAGTATGTGCAGTCTAGTACAGCTGTTGGATCTATTCCCTACACATACTGCACTGAGTGTGCAGTGTGTGTACAACAGAAACATATTTCTGTTTCTAAGTTTCCACTGCAGGTAGAGCACACTCTACCCTCTGCTCCACTGGGACACAGCTCACTGGCCAAGAACAAGCACCAAAGCTGCACCCACTTTAAATTACACTATATACTGTATGCAGCAGTTGTCCTGGAGATGTACAAATGAAAAACTAATTAATATGCAAAGGCTGTGGTCATCTCTTTGATCAGACACCGTAGTATAATAAAGTCATTACTTTGAAGCTTCTAATAGAAGGATAGACAGATTCAGAGCTTGAGACAGAGGACGACCCAGGGGCCTCAGAGCACCCTTAGGCCTGCAGATGCTCTCACATGCATGACACAGGTGTCATAAGTGAAGTTTATATTCATAAATAAGCTCTGTGAAAGTTCATCTTCGAGGAAGGTTTTGAGCGACATGTAAGAACGAAAGTTTAAACTAAAGTTAATACAGCGTTAAGAGAGTAATGTCAGTTTTATTCAATGGTTTTGTGTCAATATTCTGATATAGTTCAATCTCCTTCACCTCCATATTAACCTCAATATTTTTAAATTGATTAACTTTAAATAGAAACAATTCTCAATTCTCTTTCAAAGTGGAAGCTTCACCATCATTCTCCATTCATTCAATGTCCTTCCTTTCATATGCTTAAAAAAACGACAGACTAATATTCTGGATTTACCGAGCTGACAGTGCGCTGGCACTGAGCCCATGTCAGCATTCACACAGGGAATCCAGCAGCGCTGCCGTCATATCAAAGAATGGAAGATTTTTCCACTTGATTGAACCCAAATACTATCAATCATAAGTGCAGAGACAGGCTTTTACCAGTGAAACGCCAAAACAGTTGAATGCTATATTTAGAAAGAAAATATTCAGTGAAGTCCAATCACGCCATGAGATTGAATGGGATCAAGTAAGCTTTTTGTTTGAGATTTTTTTACATTATGTCCACAAGGTTAGCCACAAAGGCTCGTGTAGACTTTCAGAAGTGACAGAGAAAGCCAAATATGACTCAGACCAAGAAAATGGAACTTAGGAACTTTCAGTTATAAACAGGCCATTGCCACATCATGGAGTGTGTGGGCTTCAAATGCATTTCCACACTTTAATCTTTGCTCATTTGTTTAAATAGTGCGGCACAATTGACACGCATGTGTAACTGACTAAAGATTTTACTGCAAACCTTCAGAAAATTGTGTTTAAACAGTGTCATACATGTATTATAACTCCAAAGTAATGTGACATCCGATACGGTTTTCTTTGTGTTAGTAATGTATTGATTTAATTCCTAAATGCCATCTTTTTCAAAGAATTCAAAGCATTTCAGTTTTGACAAAACCACATATGCAGTATTTACCATTGAACGCTTCAAATCAGTATTCTGTCAAGTCAGTATTCTAGGCTAGTTATATAGTTGATAAATGCACAAAGGCTGAGAGACCGAGACTTTTAACTCAGAGAGTGAGAAACATTCCACGTGTGTTTGCAGAGCCCACTTTTAACTGAGGGGGCGATCTTTCAGTTCACTTCATGTCCAAGAAAAATACTGACATTCTCCCGAGCGCATGTGAAGAGCAGTATGTTTTCAGAGAACTGTAGCCAACTTTGCAGTGGGCCTATTAACTTAAACAGTAAAACACCGAAGGAGAGAGGACAAGCTGTGAAATCGATGTGCAGGGCGCTGGAGAGCGAGGAGGGATTCATGACGCTGCTGCTTAGGACGCCGCTGTGATTGACAATGAGGACAGGCTGGAGGTGGTCGAGATTTATAGCTTCACGGGAGTGAGAGCTGGAGCACACATCTGGCCTGACATCTGCGTTGCCATGACGTTGAGGAGCAGTCGGAAACTCCATGTGACTTGAAGCAACGTGGGAATAAGAGGAGTGTGGAGCGTTAATCTTTTCTCTAATGGATTGTTCATTAATATATTACGGGTAACACTTTATAATAATGGTACATGAGTTCATGCATGATTTTCATCAAACATTACTAAATCATGACTTCTCAAGAACAAACATGATGACATGTTGGTCCAATTAAACATCTAACTACTGTAATGAATGTACATGAAAATCTTTCATCATGATCATGAGGGTTCACATTAGAATACCATGAAATCACTAAAAAGGCAATGAAATAACAAAATAATGATCAACCAATCATGATCATGAGGATCATGCATGAACATCATGACTCACATGGAGGAAATCTACTTGAAATGCAAATTATGGACAAGAACACAAAGTATAACTTTATAAGATAAAATGTACGATAATCATGAACTTATCATTTGCTAATCCTTAATACATCATGATTTCATTATGATTGTGTCCCCTCAACTATGGTGTCTTTTTGTGTTTTTATATAGAAACACACTAATAATATACAGTACAAGTATTACCAAAATAAATGTCATTTATATTTCATGATTATGAATAAATCATTAGTTCTTCATTGCTTCATTTTTTTTTTTTTTTTTTTTTTGTTTAAAACCACCTTAATCCTAAAAAGAAGCAATGATTTCTGGATTATTTCCTCTATTGGAATATTGGTGTGGAAAAAACAATTTAAAAACTTTTTTATTACAAATTATTACAAGTACAGCATAACCAAATACGATCTCCAGAGCGGGTCCTGTTGGACACAAAACTATATAGACAGCACGTTCGTGAACAAAATATGGTTTCAAATGATACATAATACCCTATATTGGCACAAAGATATTTCTAACCTCTTCACCAGCACCTGAAGCGCACATTTTCTCCAGTTTGTCTTTACCCAAATCTAAAAGCTTCTTGAAAAAAAGTGACAAAATAGCGACAGAAAACGTGAAGAAAATGAGGATAAAACACAGTAAAAAAGAGATGCAACAAAAAGGGAGTTTTTGTTAAAACCTTTATTTTAATTTTAAAGCATTTAGTTTCTATAAGGTTCTATCACAGCTTTTAAGATCATGCCACGGTGATGCACTTGGTTTAGCCCTGGTTTGGTCCTATTTCGACTTAAATTTAGAGCTAATTCCGCTGTTTATGATCAATCTTGCATTTTCTAAAGAACAAAATGTAAGATGGTGCTAAAAATGCATTTGACGTTATTCCCAAATACCCTCAAAAAGTATAATGCCCGCATTTTAATAGAACAGGACCAAATTCGACAGGCAAATGTCTATTGGGAGATGCTCCTGCTGTGATTTTAAACACAATGTGAAGGTTTTGTAGTTCGGTAGAGGTTAAATCTCAGTCATTACAAACATATCGGCATGGTGGGACACCTGGACGGGCCGATGCCGATATTTACTGCTGATATTTTTGGCCTATTTTTAAATGTGTTATATGTGTATATATGTATTGATTATAATCCTATTTTGTATTATTGTAAATGTGTGAAATTAAATGAACCACAAAACATTTCATGCATTGTGAACATAAATTACATGTAGGGCGGCACGGTAGCGCAGCGGTTAGCACCTCCGCTTCACAGCTAGAAGGTCCCGGGTTCGATTCCCACCAGTACGGGGCCTTTCTGTGTGGAGTTTGCATGTTCTCCCCGTGTCTGCATAGGTTTCCTCCGGGTACTCCAGTTTCCCCTACCACTAAAAACATGTGCAATAGGTGAATCCAGCCAGGAGATTCTGACCATCAGCCTGGCTCCACATCATGGAGGTGGGTACCCGGGCGCGGCACGGCCGTCGACCACTGCTCCTTACGGGTCGCCCAGCGGCATCGAATGATGGGTTAAATGCAGAGGACACATTTCCCTACGGAGACCTACTGGAACTTCTCAATTGAGCTCCGTGATCAGGTGGATCCACCAACGATTGGATCTGATTTTCGCTAGCGTTTGGACGTGACGTATGTAATAACTCTTGGGGAGTTATTACTCCCCAAGAGTTATTGGGGAGTTATTACATACTTCAATTTTGATTTATGGATATTTGGGAGCCGAGCCAGGACGGATTGAAGAGCTTCCATTTCTTTCGTATCTGCCGCCATTGCCAAACTACAACCCGCAAATCGGCACAAATGCTTGACGTCTCCGACAACCCCCGCCTCCCCCGCTCGCTGAATGGTAGGTAGAAAGTCAATGGATGTAACGCAACCACTGAGATCAAGCCCAGACGTACATGTAGGGATATTTAATCATAATAATTGACCGGAGTTTACGGAGGGCTAAGGCCAGGCTACATAAATTATAATGTCTTTGATGTTTGTGTTTGTTTTGTCCAACAATGGTAAAATGGTCAATGGTCTGCACTTATATAGCGCTTTTCCACCTACATTAGGCACTCAAAGCGCTTTACAGCAAGAAACGCTTTACACCAATGTACGCAGACACTGGGGGCTATGTGGGTGAAGTGTCTTGCCCAAGGACACAACGACAGTGTGTGCTTTTAGGAGGTGGGATTTGAACCCCTGGCCTTCCGATCAACCATCTGCACCACTGTCGCCCCTTAATAAACACCTTGATGTTTGTCCAAAGCATAAAGTGCATCGCTTTAGTATAGTGGATCAACATGAATTTATGCGTATAATTGCATCTAGTACTTACTTATTTCTGCGCTAAAATTCAGTGAAGTATCTGTTTATTACTTTCCACTGTGAGTAAATGCGGCAAATGCTTCATTTATATCTATATAATAAAAGTAGCTTGTCTCGTGCGTCTCGTTTCTTTTGTCTTTGAACTTTCTTTGTAATTACCACAATTTCAACATGATTTTATGGCCTAATTGAAAATAGATCAAACTGTTACTCCGTAATCTCAGTACTCAAGCAACATTAACACAAGTATTTTTTCTACTTTTACTTGAGTGAATGTTTGCGTCACAACTTCTTACTTCTACTCGAGAAAAACAATTAGTAAAGTTACTTTTTCCATCACGTTTGTTAAGTGGTGACGTCATAGCTCTACTTCCAGGGTCGTAGATGTGCGAGAAACTACAAAAAACTCTTTGATACCACAATCAATATATCTGAAACTCAACACAGAGTTACTGAACATACTTATTTATCAGGCCCAGTAGCCAAAAATGCTGAACCTACTGCTATAAAAGCAATATTTACCAAAATACTTCCGGTACTTCCGGTTTAGCGGAAACAAATGCTAACAGCGCAGCAGCTTCCCTAACCCCAGAAGTACCGACTTTAGTAAATAATACTTTTTTAGCAGTAGGTGCGGCATTTTTGGCTAATGAGTCTGAGAAATAAGTAGGTTCAGTCACTCCCCGTTGAGTTTCAGAAATATTGATTGTTGTATTAATATTTTCTCGCATATTAGCCGGTATGCTGGGACCCAGAAGCGTAAGTCGTGACGTCACACTTAACAAACGTATAGATTCGTATAAGATTCAGTTGGTTCTAGTTTTGTTTCTTTTAGTAAGACAGAAGGTTTAGTTTACCTGCTTGACTAGTTTCGATCATTTCCTGTGATCTTCCTCAGAAGCGACATCTGGACAAAGGTGTCGCTTCTGAGGAAGATCACAGGAAGTGATCGAAACTAGTCAAGCAGGTAAACTAAACCTTCAGTCTTACCAAAAGAAACAAAACTGTAATAGACTTAACTTAAGAAGACAGTATGAACCTTCTACAAAGAAAAAAAAGAGATTCAGCTGGTTATTTGACCAAGATTGTTCCACTTGTTCTGAGATGCTCTGACTCGTTTCAACACATTTTGTCGATATTTCAGATTAATTTACTTGCCAATGGGATAAGAACATTTCTTTTGTTTTCGTTTTAATTTCTTATTTCAAGCAAGATTACCTCAGAACCAGTGAGAAATGTCCTCAAACTAGCAGAGGTAATCTCGCTTGAAATAAGAAATTAAAACTGCCAATGGGACAAAAGTAATGTTTTACCCCATTGGCAAGTAAATTAATCTGACATGACGACAAAATGTGTTGAAAAGAGTCAAAAACATCTCAGAACAAGTAGAACAATCCTGGTCAAATGACCAACTAAATCTTAAATATCTGTGTAGGCATTACGGTATTCACTTGGACATGCAGGTCAGTGAGAGGGCAAGGTGGGGCTAAAGCAGCAGACTGACCTGGAGTTTTAAAAATGGCTCTTTGAAACGAGGAGCCACCAGCCAAGGAGGCTGGATATGACGGCCGATTCATAGGTCAGAGGAGAGACTTCTCCTTGAAGGTTGTCGATAATCTGGGCTGTTTCCGTTTGGTCGATAAATAGTTCATTTGGGATGGTGTGGTCGGCAATTACAGATTCTTCAGCGATGGGCGACTTCAAGTTCTGCTTTTGGATTCCTGGGAACAGCTGAACTCCAATTTTTACATTGCACAATCTTAGCCGTAGCAATGAACTCAGAGGCATATACAATCTGAAACCTACCATCTCCAAAGGGACAGATCTGTGTGAAACAGAAAGGCAGATCACGGACACGGTGAACGGAGGGAAGGCGGAGAAAGACAGAGATGACAGCGGAGGCAGATACAGGAAAATCGAAGGGTACATGTGGAGATTTACCATTTCCCATGGTACAACATGATCCATTACTGTTATGGCCAGGTAAGACCTTTTAAAAGGAACCCAGTCCGGGAGATGGAAGGGGCAGAAAGAGAGAGGAGAGACAAAAATGGTTACTGGCCCAAAGTTGAACGTGAGATGGGTCGTTGCACTGATTAGAAAATGAATGATCAACTCTGTTACTTGATGGAGATCTGTCAGGGCTACGAAGAACCAATCTGCTCCATGCATAATCGTTTGGATGGACGCCATCACACCTAGGACGGCAAACAAGATCATGACGCCTATAAAAAAGTAATTCAGGCAGGAAATCACAGTTTTCCAAGGAGATCGTCGCGTTGGATTTCTGTTTAAGAGGATGCTGTCAAGATCCTCTCTTAGGCGGGCCTTTTCTAACCGCAGCTTATGAAGCCGTTGGAGCATGGCGTCTCTTTCTGCAATCCGGCCCATCCTTAATCAAACTACAAAAAACCTGTAGTATTATAAACTATGAAGAAAAAGATGAGCTTTTCAACTTTTAACCTCAACTCTGTGGGTCTTTGACGTGGGTCTGTGACGCGGGTCTGTGACGCGGGTCTGTGACTGTGACGTGAGTCTGTGACGTGGGTCTGTGACGTGGGTCTGTGACGTGGGTCTGTGACGTGGGTCTGTGACGTGGGTCTGTGACGCGGGTCTGTGGGTCTGTGACTGTGACGTGAGTCTGTGACGTGAGTCTGTGACGTGGGTCTGTGACGTGGGTCTGTGACGTGGGTCTGTGACGTGGGTCTGTGACGCGGGTCTGTGACGCGGGTCTGTGACGCGGGTCTGTGACGTGGGTCTGTGACTGTGACGTGAGTCTGTGACGTGGGTCTGTGACGTGGGTCTGTGACGTGGGTCTGTGACTGTGACGTGGGTCTGTGGGTCTGTGACGTGGGTCTGTGACTGTGACGTGAGTCTGTGACGTGGGTCTGTGGCGTGGGTCTGTGACGCGGGTCTGTGACGTGAGTCTGTGACGTGGGACTGTGACGTGGGTCTGTGACGCGGGTCTGTGACGTGAGTCTGTGACGTGGGACTGTGACGTGGGACTGTGACGTGGGTCTGTGGCGTGAGTCTGTGACGTGAGTCTGTGACGTGGGTCTGTGACGTGGGTCTGTGACGTGGGTCTGTGACGTGAGTCTGTGACGTGGGTCTGTGACGTGGGTCTGTGACGCGGGTCTGTGACGTGAGTCTGTGACGTGGGACTGTGACGTGGGTCTGTGGCGTGAGTCTGTGACGTGGGTCTGTGACGTGAGTCTGTGACGTGGGACTGTGACGTGGGTCTGTGACGCGGGTCTGTGACGCGGGTCTGTGACTGTGACGTGGGTCTGTGGGTCTGTGACGTGGGTCTGTGACTGTGACGTGAGTCTGTGACGTGGGTCTGTGGCGTGGGTCTGTGACGTGGGTCTGTGACTGTGACGTGGGTCTGTGACGCGGGTCTGTGACGTGGGTCTGTGACGCGGGTCTGTGACGTGGGTCTGTGACGTGGGTCTGTGGGTCTGTGACGTGGGTCTGTGACGTGGGTCTGTGACGTGGGTCTGTGACGTGGGTCTGTGACGCGGGTCTGTGACGTGGGTCTGTGGGTCTGTGACGTGGGTCTGTGACGCGGGTCTGTGGGTCTGTGACGTGGGTCTGTGACGTGGGTCTGTGGGTCTGTGACGTGGGTCTGTGACGTGGGTCTGTGACGTGGGTCTGTGACGCGGGTCTGTGACGTGGGTCTGTGGGTCTGTGACGTGGGTCTGTGACGCGGGTCTGTGGGTCTGTGACGTGGGTCTGTGGGTCTGTGACGTGGGTCTGTGACGTGGGTCTGTGACGTGGGTCTGTGACGCGGGTCTGTGACGTGGGTCTGTGGGTCTGTGACGTGGGTCTGTGACGTGGGTCTGTGACGTGGGTCTGTGACGCGGGTCTGTGACGCGGGTCTGTGACTGTGACGTGGGTCTGTGACGTGGGTCTGTGACGTGGGTCTGTGACGTGGGTCTGTGACGTGGGTCTGTGGCGCGGGTCTGTGACGCGGGTCTGTGACGTGGGTCTGTGACTGTGACGTGGGTCTGTGACGCGGGTCTGTGACGCGGGTCTGTGACGCGGGTCTGTGACTGTGACGTGGGTCTGTGACGTGGGTCTGTGACGTGGGTCTGTGACGTGGGTCTGTGACGTGGGTCTGTGACGTGGGTCTGTGACGTGGGTCTGTGACGTGGGTCTGTGACGTGGGTCTGTGGCGTGAGTCTGTGGCGTGAGTCTATGTGACTATTCTGGCCAAAGCACACAGTTCCGTTGCTATGACTGCGGCTAAAAAAAGCGTTGCCATAGCAAATCTATTGAAATGTTTGAATATGTTGCCATGGTGATATCTTGGAACACAATCACATATGCAGTTAAAACAGATATGGCCATATATGGTCATGTTTGAAGCAGTTAGAGGGGGAAAACAAAAACGAAAATAAAAGCTGAACTTTCTCCCTTTTTTCTCCAGCATTACTGAAACAAAAATGCAGATTTATTCATCTATTTTTCTACTAAATAAAGATCTAGACACGATGAGTAAAGTTGTTCAACAGTCCATAAATACTTAAAAAAAATGGACAATGCTAACCAGGAAACGCTAGCTTCAGTGCCGTTGTTTGCACTTTGCAGTGAGAACATCCATATGGACCAGATCTTGGCTCGGCTTTATTTGTGTGTGATAAATGTGTTTATAGTCTACCACAAAAGGGTTTAAAAAGGGCAATAATGTCATTCCCATGAGTAGTTTTTATGGTGTGACAAACTTATACTCTTGAATTCAGTGTTCTTTTGAGCCAGTAGAACCACTTTGGACAGAGTAAATGTCTTAAATCCCTTCAATATGTCACCATTAAAATCATTAATGAAGATGTTATTCTACAGCTCTTAATAACGAAAATTGTTTGCCCATTTAAATATATTCTAGAGAAGGCTTCTATTCACCTTATTCCGCCCCGCCCACTTTTGCCCTTTTTGCTTTGTCTCGGCACTTTCGTTGTCCTGACACTCCCGGTAGAGCGCGAAGCCCGTTCATAATAGAATCTTTTGGGAAACACAATTTTTTACTCCTTTAAGCCATTTCTGGCAAAATATAAACATATTTATCACATACAAATAAAGCCAAGTCTAAAATCGGGTCCATACGGATGTTTATTCACTGCAGATTGTTCAGTAGAAGCGAAAAAATGGCAGTCGTAGCTAGCGCTAGCACGATGCTAACATGAAGCATCATATTAGCATTCGCCATTATTTATGTATTTATGGGCTGTTGAAGCACTTTGCTCCTCTCCATGTCTTTGTATCTTTATTTAGTAGAAAACTATATTAATTAAAAATAATGAATTCATCATTTTTTAAAGTAGTTTTGGAATAATTCGAGAAAGTTTAGATTTTTCTCCAAATTGTTTCCCCCCTTAACTGTTTACAAACATGACCATATATGGGGGGACTCCAGAGATGGCGTCTGTATAGACATCTATAGATATCTATGGACATCTTTTACTGAACAATCTGCTGTGAATAAACATCCATACCCGACTTTATTTGTATGTGATAAATATGTTTATATTTTGCTAGAAATGGCTTAAACAAATGAAAAAAACTATTTCCCAAAAGATTCTATTTTCCGCCTCGGCGAGGCCACGCCCCCTTCTATGGTCTATAGTAGGTGTATACAGGCATGGTATCAGTGGGACGCTATGCCTCCCCAGGTCCAAACAGCCCCCACAGTGTTTCCACTTCTTTCTTTTTTTCAGTTTTCAGTCCCAACCCTGCTGTGGTGCCACAATGAGGATGGCAAATTAGCAAAACTGCTAATAAAAACAAAGACACTTGTGCATGAAGATGTTTTTCTACAGTTCTAAATAACCAAAATTGTTCACTTTGCCCAGATTCTAGTATATTCTCGAGAAGGCTTCATGTTGTTCCCAGAGAGATTCTACTATACTATATGAAAGGGTTAGCACATACACACATTCATCTCCACAGCAATCCGCAACTTGTCCTCAAGCTTTGCCACCAACTGCACATGTTTCCAGGCCACAATTAGAGCAGAGCATTTGTCTTCATTTGCACGTTAGCTGTTAACTGTGCCTTGGGGAGGGCCACTTGACCCCTGAGCAGTCACTGAAAATGCTGCCCATTTATTGAAGGTATACTGATACGGGTTAATAAGTCAAATGATTACTTATTAGGAAGACTTTGCAGGGGGGGGGGGGGGGGGGCATGATAATAGTCTCCAGTTAGAAGTGCATTGGACATCAAGTGGGTGTTTTTGTTTTGTTTTTGGGTTATATTAAAATATCATGATATATTTGGGTTGCTTTTATCGGGCTATTGCAGTTAACCGGGTATGGATTTGATTTTGTATACCAACATTTCACAATCCGACTTTCAAAAAAGCCTGCAACTGTAAGTGCATTTATAAAATAACACATCCTCACTCACACAGGTATGCAGATAAAAAAAAAACACACACACATCCTCTTCTCATTACACTTCCATTACGCCGTGAATTAGCAGTGACCCAGGAGGGACAGGCCTTCAGGGTAACCCTCCATCACCTCATGTCATCCTGCTGTGGTCCCGTGGCCGCGGCTCCCTGCGCCCCTGCCCTGTGCAATCTGTCACAGAGATGTCTCACTTATCAATGGGCGAGGCTTATTGTTTCAGGACGCTTCCTCTTTCCTGTCCCGAGCCGGTCCTTCTACGGAGGCTATACCGTATTGCCTGGCTATGTTAATGTCTTTGGGCATATTGTAAATTGAACTACTCATTTCAACACAGACCATGTTGCAATTTAACATCCCCCTTTTTTGATTATCTCAAAATCATCATCATGTCCGAAATGCACTATTCACAGGGCAATTTAAGTCATTCTTGACCATTTAGAGATGTCAGCATATTAGCGAACTCAGAGTCAGGATTATGATTAAAGCAATTAAAAATGAAGGGAAAATGAACAACTGAGCACGTCCTCGGAGCCCAGCCAAACTCTGGTCCGAAGTGCGTCGGAGAAATAATCCAAATTGAGTCGGGAGGAGTCTGGGCACTGGCAGACTTACACGAATGATTGTTGTGGAGGAGGCATGCCGACTGAGAAATGTGTAGCTCACTCCTTTAATCTGGACGTGGGAAGAGATATTTTGCTTTTTTGCTTCTGGCACATATGCGGCATGGACTTAGACGACCACTGGGCAAGCAAGGGGTGTTTGCTCAAGTGTAGCCAATTACTCAAAATAAATTGGGTCTTCCTCTCTGTTCCCTCCTTTGCTGTTCACCGCTCCCGCTCTCCCTCAACCCCTCATCCCGCTGGTATGGATTGTCATTTGGAAACTGGGTCAGATCCACGGTGAGCTCCTCCTTCCAAATAAACAGGCCAGTAATGGTTGTTTACCTAGAGTACAACAGCCATTACCCACGAGGAAGTTAAACATCTCTGACAGGAAAAATGGCAGCACAAATCACTGTTGCTCTTTCTGAGAAATCGGTTGGAGGATACGCTGATGTTTCTTTAACTATTACCATCAGGCCAATATACATTTGTGGTTGATTTTGAAATTACGTAGAGCATACCATCTCAATGGTGATGGTAACTTCTTTGCTTTCTCTTGATTGGCCCAAAATTGCTCCTAAATGTCGAGTACACAAAAAGTAAAATACTTCAATTACTCCACGAGGCCAGCAAAACTGCACTGCATTAAGATAAGATAAGAAAAACCTTTATTGATCTCACAAAGGAGAAATTCACTTGTTACAGTCGGCGTTCAAGAAGAAGAGTTAATAAAGTGCAGCTGATTAGAGATTATTGCATATGTTACATGTTAAAAGTGTATAATCAGTGTGGCTATGAAGAGCTTGAAATCTTTTTTAGATAACAAATTAGAGCACTAATCTGTTATAACAGTGTTTTAATGGTAACCCATTCTGCTTGATAAATGCATTTGTAATGAATCAGTAAAACAAACATTCAAAATATGAGGTTCCATCAAAAGGCAAATGTTGAAAAATAAAATGCATGTTTTATTTATAACAAATGTTTTCTTAAAATGTATAAGTGTAACTTTTATTCTGATGTGTAGTAAATATTGTATGTTTTAATAAAGAAGTCTAAGAAATGTAAATGAGGCTTTTTATTAAAGTGTTTCTAACACCAAAACAACAGCAGAGCTGGAGCTCTGCAGTAGCAGCTGTAGCTGAATACTTTACAGATGGAGCCAGAGGCACAGCCCTCTCTGCATCTCAAGCTTTTGCAGATCATTTAGAGCTGTGAGAGAATGCACAAACGGACTGGGGCATGTTGTTGTAATTGGCTCACAACAGAATAAGCTGTTGCTGCTGAGATGCGGGTTGGACTTCAAATGGATATAGCCTTAGCTTTGATTCAGTCTTTCATCATGGCTTAAATCTCAGACAGAGGACAGTTGTATGGTGTCCGTCTATAAACCCTTGCACTGCACAACAGGAGTGCCTGTCTCGTACATTTCCTCATAATGGGTGACTGGCCGGATAAAACAGCTTGCATCCGGGGGAAATCAGATGGCACAACAGTATGTGTATGCTGGACATGCCTGTGTGTTCTTCCTGTTGGCCAAGCTCCAATCGATCTACACAGAGAGCGTGGATCTCTTCAACTGTCGCAGTGCCAGGCAGCAGTCAACACCTGGATCAGCAGGTCTCCCCTCGTGAGCGTCTACTCTTACACACTCCACTGATCCCAGTCCACTACACTGGCAGAGTCTTCACAGCTGCTCATTTTCCCATACACATTCATGCTGCGCTGAGCTACTGTAACCAAGCTATGGCCACGTTTCACCACGTCCAGCAATCCTCCACTCCACAGTCTACAGTTGCATTACGTGGGGCTTGTATTGTTTTGCTTGTGTTTCATGTTGTATAATTTACAGTGACAGCGTAGACTTGATTCATGCAGATTACATTTCTCAGCATACGTTGATGACAGATGCTGGGGGCCGTGCTGTTCTTGGGTCAGAGGTAGCTCAAACTTTGAGGAATCTTTGCTTTGTTAAGTGCCAGTAATCTCTGCATAAAATATGAGGCTATTTTAATTGGCGCATTTGTATTCCACGTCATGAATCTAGGTTGTTGAATTTATTCTACAACAACAATCCAAAATGGCCACAGAACCTGGCGAGGTGTGTGTTTTCACTTTTGCCTTGGGGCGCTTTGGAAAGCATAAATAATCATACCGCAGAGCTATTCTGGGATGTTTTTGGAGCAAGAGCGGTTTTAGTTCAAGCGAAGCCTGGAGTCATGATGGACAATGAGCAGGTCGCCTACACTGTCACAAGCTCTCCCAGGTGGCCTATTACCACTCAGAGTTCAGATGTGCCTTCGAATGAGGATCAACACACAGCTGCCAGACGTCATCACTTGACACAGTTACATCAGATTGTCTCACCTAATATTACAAAGCATTGTCTGTACAGCATCAACGTTTTCCCAACCAACCGTCAGGATCTTAAGGATTTATTAAAAGGCATGAAATGAAATAATTTGGTGGAAATCTCATTAAAACACAACTTCCTTTGGAGGACTGGCAGGGAATCGTACACAGTGATGGCAAATGACTCTACAAGAACGTGTCAGGTAAATGGTTTAAATGTTTAATGAACATGGTTGTCACTCTGTGGATGAACCCCCCCCTGAGACCTTGGAAACTGCGATGTGATTCATATCCAAATGAGGCACACTGCCATCTTTAAGAGTTGTGAGGGCAAGCAGAGGCTGCTCAATTCTTGGTGCTGGAGATATGAGACTTCATTAAAAGGCAGCCGTACTCCAGATGAACTGGAACTCCCATCAAGTATTCGCTATACAGGGGGGGTAACATAACTTTGACTATGAAATCTTATTGGATGGAAATGTAAACACAAAACAACAAGTAAGTCATAACACATTACTTGAGCAGCACGTATAAGTCAGCTTGAATGTGATACTACAATACTATGTCGGACACATGGGCTTGTTTTCGGTGCCCTTTTACTCGAACATATGTTCATTAGGGAGTTGAAAGGCTGCACTTGTGTACCAGCAGAGTCCCTAAAAATAGGCCCTTTGCCCTGAGTTGCAGGCCTTTGAGGATCAGAGCTCAACGGAGGCGCAGCTGAACAGCGCCGGTGTGTAAAAGCCTGGGTTTTGTGGACAGATGTTGGGGAGAACAGGTGGCTGGGGCTGTCCCGTGGATTTGCATGGCTATGACAGACACAGCAGACCTCACAGACTTCAAAGACCATGAGCACGACTGCTAATGATCTGTGGAGAGAGGGAAGAGGAGTGGCCCACTGCTGCGCTTGCTTCAGAGAGGCGCCACGCAGGCAAGAGCTCCCAGCACCAAGTCCGGGGCGAACTCTCTCTGCTACTGGATGTTTCCTGGATCATGGATCGTCATAGATACTCTAAGGACCTCCAAGACTATCTCACAGAGTAGCCAAATAAGAAGGACTTTAGGGTGTTATCCAAATGAAATAGAATCTGTGTGTTCTATTGGTTTTCAGACCATGGGAATAACTGTATGATGTAAATTCCGACAATCAATTTAAAGGGATATTTCAGGATTTCCTAGTTTTCCAGAGTGTTGCTGATTTCTGGAGGAGATATATATATCTTTTTAAATCATGCAGTCCTTATATTTGAAGAGTTTAATGGTGCTAGGCTAGTGCTAGGCTAGCACACTCTAGTAGCCTACATTAAAAACAGTCTGACCCAAGCACACCTGAGGCAAATCACTTATAACACCAGACTACCCATATAAATGTCCGTGTTGACTGATTTTTTTTTTAAATGTAACCATTTTGCATTTAAAGGAACTTATATTTGTGCAGCATCAGCTTCCTGGTTGTAAGCTACGCAGCAGCGGTGTGATCTGCAAGGCAAGGCAAGGAAAGGCAAGTTTATTTGTAGAGCACAATTCATACACAAGGCAATTCAAAGTGCTTCACAGTTGCATAAATCCAAGAAAACAAATAGAATCAATAAAATCATCAACATAAAATTGATCAATTACAGTAAAAGGCGAGAGTGCAGATAAAATACTTTCAGTCATATGCATGGGCAAAAAGAACTGTTTTCAGCCTGGATTTGAACGTTGTCAGAGTTGAGGCCTGTCTCACATCCTCGTGAAGACTGTTCCAGATTTTATCTGCATGAAACTGAAACGTTTATTATTGACTCTGGGATCCAAGTTCTCAGGGCCCGGGATGGTTCATACGGCTGTAACATGTCAGAGATGTACTTTGGAGCTAAACCATGAAAAGACTTGTAGACAAGCAGAGCTGTTTTAAAGTCTATTCTCTGAGTGACAGGAAGCCAGTGCAGAGACCGGAGCACTGGACTAATATGGTCGTATTTCCTGGTTCTTGTCAGGACTCGAGCAGCAGCGTTCTGGATGTACTGCAGCTGTCTGACATCGAGCAGGCCGTTACAGTAGTCTAACCTGCTGGAGACAAATGCATGGATAAGTCTCTCTAAGTCTGGTTTTGACACTATTCCTCTGATCTTAGCGATGTTTTTCAGATGGTAAAAAGCTGCTGATGTTATTGCTTTGATGTGGCTGTTTAAGTTTAGGTCTGAGTCCATGATTACTCCTAGATTTCTAACCTGATTCTTTGGTTTTAGAGAGAGAGACTCAAGGTGACTGATAACACTTTGTCATTGTGTCTGTGGGCCAAAAACAATGACCTCAGTTTTGTCTGCGTTCAGCTGGAGAAAAATTGTTTTGCATCCAAAACAATAGGTTTCCGGATCTACAGTAGTTTGTTTACCTGCAGCCGGCATTACTACACGTGGAATTCACAAAGGAGCTTTCTGCAAATCAGATATGGCAACGTTTGGAGGACTACCCCATGATTTTGAAGAGGTTTTTAATGCAGGCTACTAGTTACCATAGACATGCGCTAGCCTAGCACTATCACCTCTAGACTCTTCAGATATAAGGGCTGCATGAATTAAAAGAATACATATATATATATATACCTCCAGAAATCAACAACACTCTGGATAACTAGGAAATGAGGCCCTATGCCAAAAATCCTGAAATATCCCTTCAAGCTGGAAGACAACAGATTCCAACTCTATAATAATAATAATAACAATAATATGACTTTCTAAGCTCATCATCCTGATCGCAATCCACGTGTAAGCTTGCAATTAAGCCAGACAAGCAAATCGTCTGAGTCGGTCCCGCCCCTGTTTCTGCCCAAAAAAAATTTCACTTTGATCTTCTCTAACCCCATTCATTAAGCAAATACAACACACAGCCACTTAACGTCTGGGATGGAGCCCTTAACGTCTAATGAATAATGCATTCGCCCTGGGATCCAAACATGAGATAAGTACCCCGCGAAAAAAAAAAGGGCAAACACATGCTCAGCTCTAATGGCGAATAAATGTATGCGGGACAGAAGAGGGAAAACAAAACTCACAAACGAAGCCACGCGGTCCTAGCCTTAGATTAAGCGGAGCGATTATGGATGCAGTTGTTTCCACCTATCAATCTAAAGAGCCGGGTTCTAAGGGGCGAAATGTAATACCGGATAGCAATATTAACAACGCATTTTAAGTAGCGCGCTGTCCGGAGTGCAAGAAGGATGAAAAATGGGAGTCGCGGGGCTGCTCATTGAAAGTAGCTCGCATGAAAGTGAACACAGCAGCTATAAAGAGGAGCCCGTCCCTGTCACCTCATCGATCACCCGGTCTATGTTGGAGAATATTCATGAAAAAGTCTTTTCAAAGTTGGAAGCAGCCGCATTATCGTTTAAAAGTTTTGAAAAGGGGATTATATTTGACCTGTGATTTGAACAAAAGTGTGTTTATTAATCTGCAACATGTTATTTTCCTTAAAGTGATGAGTGTTTAGGTTTGCTTCGTGGCTAGAAAGCGGGAGCTTGACGTCCTATTGTGAAGCTAAATTCAAAATAATCTGCTCGTTCAAAGGATTGGATTCATGACGACGAGTGTGAACGTGTAAAGCAAAACGAGAACAGCTCCAACTAAAACATCCAACCTTTAACTAATACAAAGCTATGTTTCTTAAGTTACCAAGAATGATTCCGTTTCTCAGCTTCCCCCCGACTTTTGTGTATAACATAAAATTGTAATAAAATTGTGAGCAGCCTTTTCATACCGCGGAGAGCAAGGGTGCCATCTTTTTTCACATTTTGAGGGACTGGCTGAAATGAAATGACCCGGAGTTAGCGGGAGGGCTTTGACTACATCTTGACTTTATTACCCACAACTTTAAATCCCACTGAGCCATCCCTCTTTTCTAAGTCATATTCAAATAAACATTCAGGAAGGAAAAAAAAAAAAAAAAAAACACTTTCCCTCCTCTTGTCCACTGACGCTCTCTGGTCTCCCTCCTCGTCTGTCTCGCGGTGCGTTTGTTTTCTCTACCTTCATCTTTTTTTAAAGCGCGCTGATGGGAGTTCCACCGCCGTCTCCGCCCGCCTTGCCTCCCACCTCCCGCCACACACACACACACACACACACACACACACACACACACACACACACGGTCACAGTCCTGGCTTTGGCTTGGCAGAGGGGGTTAAGCCCCAGAGTTGACTTTGAGCCCACCGGGACGTGCTTCTGCTGCTGTATATTCATGAGCTCCTTCGGGGCACGATGAATGAGGATTTAGGAGAGGACTATGTTTACATTACGCCCTAGAAAGCAAAGGTCCCGCGCTCCCCTCCTTGAACACACAGAACGAAGAATAACTTTCCAAAGGGCAGGAAATGGGCTCTATCAAACGGACTTACGCACTGAGATCTGTAGTAAAGCCTCAGCATGGACTTAATCTCAAGCCGGAACGCACGCTGCGGCGAAGACCCAAACACGGAAAGTGCCTTCTCCACGCGCTTCAGAAAATCCCAGGAAATTATACATGATCTGCTGCAGCCTACCAGGCAAACTCCATATGATAGCACTATACTGCATCACAGTGTGGTCCAATTATGGTTCCTCCGCTGAATATTGTCTGTCTAGCAAAGGAGGCCTCTTAGGTAATCTCTACTATCTTACTAAAGCACAAATACAGCTCCTCAGAGAGGCAGCCAACCCAGACAGACTTCCCCCGCCTTTAATAACTTATTTTAATAAAGCAGGGATAAAACAATTAGAACTGTGTGGAGTTTTATTGAATAAGTTCTTTTCTGTCTCTCCAGGGGGAAGGGGGGGAAAAAACAACAACTTTTCTTTGTGTTTAAAGAGATGTCAGGGAAGTTTGTAGCTTGCAATTTAATTCAAAAGACAGTCTCTTGTCTTTGAAAAATGTGCTCCTAAAACACAACTGATTCTGAAAGGGAAAAAAAAAAAAACGTTAACATTACAACTGTGCAAAAAGATGAATCATGGATAAGAAGAAAAAAGAAAAAAAAGATTCAAAATGTCAGCATGTATCTTTTTATGCAAATGAGTCCCGTGTCAGAAACATTTAGTTGCCCGTGCCTTTCCATAAGCCTCAGCGTCTGAGCGTGGCACGGACGTCCCGCCTCGGAGTGGGTGTGTGGGTGAATCCCTGTAGCGCCGACTCACCCCAGGAGGTATCTGCACCAGACATCAAAAAAGTCTCTTCTCCTTTTTTATGGAATCTCAAGGGTTCGAAGTTGAAGCCAAAGAGGACAAAGTAGTTAGACCGGTCTGAAATGTTAAATCTTTTAAACTTGTGTCTACAGTCGTCTTTTTCGGAAAACGGTGCTGTTAAATAACTGCAATTTTAAAAAGGGATAAATGGGATTACAGACATGCAAATGCTGCTTTCTTATAGTGTGCACTTCCCTTCAATAATCCATCCAAAGTGAAAAAAAAAATAAAACACAAATATTGGTTCAAGTAAATGTCTCTTCTTTTTTCCCCTCCATCATTCATTTACATTCCGCAAGCTCATGCATTTCACAAACTCAATTCCATCTTCACTTTACACAAGGCTTGGAATGTTTTTTCCAGGCACAGTGCGATTTGAATAGCTATTGACACTAAAAAATATCAGCTTTTTGTGGGTGTAAAAAAAATGCATAAGTGGAGAATAAGTGGAGAAGCTCATGTTTTTTGAAGGAAGGCTGTCCTTGGAGCCGAGGTTACCGGGGGAATCTCGAAAACAATTAATGATTAGCGGTGTGAACAAAACATTAAAAAAATATATATATATATATAGGCATGAAAAGATCCCTCGCTGGAAAAGGGAACGACCGATAAAAAAACCAGCAACAGTGACAATATTCAATCAGCACCGACTGTGGATTAGTTTTGTTGCGTCCTTGGATACCTTTGCAATTGATCATATCTTTTAGCCAAACTTTCATAATGATAAAGGATTGACTGATCCAAAGAGACAAGACAGATGTGGGGGGGGAAGAGGCAGTGAAATTCTTCAAAGCAGCCCAGGTTAAAGAGCGAATAAATATGTAAAGAAGAAGGGTCTGTAGTGCTCCGTCCCCCCCCCACGTCATGCTTTCTGGACCCATTTGTAATAATGAAGTGTAAAATGACTTTCAATACACCTTCTGAAAAGCCAAAGAGGTACCATCCAAGAGTGGGGGGGGGGGGGGGGAGAAATAGCTGTCTCTTCAGATCATTTCAGGGCGGACGTTTTTCGGAGCTGAACACACAATGGAGTGAAATGGACCCTCCTTTGTTTCTGGTTTGAATCAGAGGCCGGCGGAAATATGTCTCGATGGAAGTAAACTGTTCTCAATGGGAAACATGTGACCCGCAAAAAGTGGCGAGGTGCCTTGAGAGCGTGCCTCTGGAAAGGGGCCGTGGCGGTAGTTCGGTGGAGAAGGGTGGGGGGGGGGTTTGGAAGCGCCACAGTATCTGCAGGGTGCCTCCCTTTGTTTGGATTACAAATGGCTCTGTTCAGTGCGAAAGGTCAGGGCGATAATCACAAGTGAAAACACGGCCCGCTCCTCCTCGGGTGTAGCGTGTGGGCCTCGCGCTTGACCCTCCTCTGTTCTCCGCAGGTAAATGTGTACAGCAATGGCTTTTGCATACATGCGGGAGCGGCGGGGCCCTTTTGTTTGAAGTGTCCGCTATCAAAGGCGGCAGAAAAGGGAGAGGGGAAGGAAGCGGCACAGAGCATTCTTCAACCCCGCTTGCTCAAAGAGACGTGCATTCAAGAGCTCCCTAATTAATAGCTCCCCGGCCTCCCGAGACTGTGAGGCTAGTCCACCATAATCCCTTGGCACTCAGTTCAGAGTAATCAGCACACAGCGAAGTCTGCCTTTGGAGCACTAATTAACATCATTGATTTTTTTTTTTTTTTTCAGACACCGACATGCAAATAGTCCAAAAAGACAGGAGGGTTTTACAAGGCGCTATTACATTAAGTGCACCGGCGCTGGTGTAAGGGTACAATAAAAGGTTGCATGACGACAGGAAGGAATCAAAGTGAACCGGTGCAGGATTTTGAGACAAATTAGACTTAAAAGAAGCCAGACCACAACAAATAAACAAGCGATCACAGTGAATCGGGCTGATGACTTGAGATGTTGCAAATGTAGATCGAATCGTCTAAACACCACACTGCCTTGACCTGTCGCCACCCGCCGAAACCAGATCTCTCCTCTTTGCCGATAGGTCAGTGTATTGCCTCATTTGAAAGCTCAGACCCACAAAACTGATCTTTTTCCTCACGCTGTTGCCGTGTTGTCGTCACTTTATTCCGTTATTTTCCTTTAATTTAATTTTTTCCACTTTTTTGCTGCACTTTAGACACATTTTTGTCATATTTTTGTCTCTTTTCTGTCACTTTCTGTTTCTTTTTTGTCACTTTTGTGTCTTTTTATCTCTTTTTCTTTCACTTTTTCTTTCACTTTTTTTGTCACTTTTTCTGTCACTTTTTTTGCTGCACTTTTGTATATTTTTGTCACTTTTTTGCTGCACTTTTGTCACTTTTTTGTTGCACTTTTATCTCTTTCACATTTTTTCCCTTTTTTTGCCGCATTTTTGTCATATTTTTGTCTCTTTTCTGTCACTTTCTGTTTCTTTTTCTTTCACTTTTTCTTTCACTTTTTGTCGCACTTTTATCTCTTTTTATCTCTTTCTGTCATATTTTTTCACTTTTTGCTGCATTTTTGTCTCTTTATCTCTTTTTCTTTCACTTTTTCTTTCACTTTTTTGTTGCACTTTTCTCCGTTTTGTGTCACATTTTTGTCTTTCTGTGTCACTTTTTTGCTGCCCTTTTGTAAATGTTTGTCACGTTTTTGCTGCACACTGTGACTCTTTGACACTTTTAGAAGCTTTTACGTAGATTTGGGTAAAGCCAAACTGGAGAAGATGTGATCAGTTCAGTTGGGGGTTAAGAGGTTAAAGCATGTTTGATACACTCTTCAATGTTTCTCTCTTGTGAATCAGAAGAGAGAAACATTGAAGAGTGTATCAAACATGCTTTAACCTCTTAACCCCCACCTGAACTGATCACATCTTGTGATTACTTAAGTAGTCAGCTCTGAACTCGGCCTAAAGCGTGAGCCTGGAGCTGGATCGAGCTTGTGAGGTGTGACTTCAACAGAACCGCCGGTGTCCCCATGCCGATGGGAGAAGTGAACAGCGAGTAATGGACTGTGAGTGGGCAGAGATGTTTATCAGACTAAATGAACAGAAGCTCACTGGATAGCCGGGCGCAGCGCAGTGTGTGACAACACGCCAGAATCCGCCACCAGTAAGAATGATGGCTGCCGCTAATCTATGTATTAAAAGGCCAAACGCTGGCATCATTATTGGACCCAATTACTTTTATTATGCAGCAAATACTTGTCAGGCAGCCATTAGCCTTTTATCCTTTCCCATGTGCGCTTTCGCTGTTCGTTTTATAGACAGCACAGTAATTATTGTGAGCCAAAAAAAAAATAAAAAAAAATCTAAACAACGATGCTTTTCTATTCTTCAGTTTTTTGGTGGTAATTAACTGCCGACCATGTCCAAAATATGAAATCAAAGCAACCGCAATCATCCCTTTCCTTCTTAACAAGAGCGGGTGAGGAAACCATCACAGCTCGACTTAACCAAAACCCTCCTCTGGCAAATCCATAGAGGAAAGGAAAAACAAGGAATTAGAGAGATTTTCTGTCTACCAAAAACACAAGCCAGACGCCAATTAATCGCTCCTCTCTTCTCTCTTCCTTCTCTCCCTCTGTTTCAGGTTTTTTTTTTCTCTTTCCCCCTGCTCTGCGCTTTCAGTATTTCTCTCACCCACCACTCTCTCTCTCTCCTTCTCGGTGTGATTGCATCCATATGCTCTCTAGGGAAAGATGGGGTCAACACCCTACTTACTCACGCCACAGAGAGGCACTGACACTTGTGAGAAAGCCTTGGCGCAGAGCTGCGTGCTCGCGCGTGCACGGGCATCAGCGCCGCGATTGTCTCCGGCTGTGCAACCTCAGCGCTTAAGCGGAGAGGATGGGCGAGGAGCGGCTTTTCATGCCAGCCCCTTAATTCTGCATCGCGCACGTATGGAGCGTGTTATCCCGCGGTGATCCACCTCCTGCTTTGCGATACAGTCCGGTTCTGGCCCCTGAGAAGATCTGGCATCAATTAAGCGGCGCTCAGAAGATCTGGGGCTGATGGGGGGCCCCAATAGATCCCGCCGCTCTCAATCCGCTCTTTTGTTCGTCCGAGGTTGGGGAAGGTTGTAAATTTGAACCTGAAGACAGTGCACAAATTGCAGTCACACTTGCGGGGAGAAAAGGAACCAAGGCCAAAGGAGGAAAAGCGGAATTAGCCTTGCCCTCCGCCAGTGCCCCGAATCCTCCCATCTCTGGAAAACAGGCACACACGCACACACACACACACACACACACAATGAGATCCATGTATCCAGCACATGTCCTTAGAAATTGCCGTTTCGCACAGAGTTAAAAAGCTGGGGAGCAGATGAACACACCAACGGGCCAAGCACGCATCACCAGATCATGCGCTGACGGAGCCACCGAGGAGACAGCCGCGTGTATACCAACTCAAGGGGACGCACGCACTCCCGACAGTCCAATGGGGGGGCCTGTGACTCACTTACTGTCAGTGGGCACGCTCGCGGCTGAAGGACGTGGATAAAATGTGCCATGAACCCCTCCCCTGGACCTTGGCGGTGACCTTTGGAAATCTGATTTAACACCGCCACATCTCCTATCTTACCTCGGCTGTCACTCATAAATCACATCAACCTGGCAATGGAAGGTGCATCCACCGCAGGGCAGCGGGACAAACTGTACTGAGGAAACTATTCATTTCATTTGAGTTTAAGTTTGAGATGAAGATGACTGTCAACTGTTTTCTGAAGACAAAAGCAGCAATATTCAGTCTGGAACAGGTAGCTCGTCAGAACTTTCCAAGCAGCTCTTCCAAAAGCCTGTCTACATTTCTACATAAGCTTGATCAGATTTACAGATGCGCTTTCTCTTTGTGCACCAAATGAATGAGTTTACGAAGCCATCGAACACAGAAAATATCAGCATTTTGTAAATCAGAAATACAGTAAAAATACTGTAAATAATAATAAATAAATACTTTAACCTCTTAACCACCACGCAAATCTAAAAGCTTCTTGGAAAAAGTGTCAAAATAGGGACAAAAGAGCAACAAAAACATGGTGAAAGAACTGATTAAAATGCAACAATAAAGCAACAAAAGACCAACAGAAAAGTGACCGAAATATGACGAAAACACAACAAAAATGCAATGGAAAAAAAAGTTTTAAAAAAGAGACAACAATGCAAGAAAAAAGGTTAGTTTGTCTTTGTCTTTTGTTTTAAATGAGGCGTTACACTGGCCTATAGGCTTAAAACATTTAGATTTGGGTAAAGCTGGACTGGAGAAGATGCACTTGGTTAAGGTGGGGGATAAGAGGCTAAAAAATATTAACTTCTACAAGTATTACACTCAATGATTTTGATCTCAAGGTTAAGGTGCCACTACTGCTGCTCAATAGTGGTGCGGGGGTGCAGAACACCACTTTTCCTCTAGGTAATAGGTAATGCATATTAGAAAACAGCTTTCAGCTTGTGCTGTAGTTTCACTCACTAAATAAATGGAAAGAAAAGGCCATTACTGCACAACAGTGAGCAAGCTTTAGTTGAGAAATTCAGGTGCAGCCTTGTGGACAGAATCATTAAACTCGGCTGTATAAAGAGCCATGTTAAGAGAATTCACAACAAAGGAACATTCCCATCTGTGGAAAAAGTGATCCGCGCAGAAGGTTCAGGGGTTGCTTTTTTCCCCCTTTTCTTTTCTGTTTTTTTTTACCAGTAGCCAGCTACCTCGACCCTAAACCTGCGGTCACGAGATCACAGAGCTGCTTTTGGATTAGCACACCATCCGCTCGGAGAACATCCAGTTGTTTTAATCCTGAAAGACGCAGACCTGAGTCAAGCCCTTGACCTTGAAAACCACGGCCTGACAGGACTTTGATTCGTCGGCGATGACCACAACAAAGCTGTTCGGACCAAAACTGCAGCTTCCTACACAGGCGGGTCAAAGCGCGCCGGAGTCAGGGCAAGGTTTTCCTCAGCTGGGGCTCCGTTTCAAACAGCCGATTAACAGAACAAATAAGAAAAGAGCAGCTGTCATAATGATTGTCCATCTATTCAGGTTTCTAAGTTAGTGATTCACGGCATGTGTCACCTGAATTTTCTGTCAAATGTGGAATACGCTCCCTCTGATATTGACAACTTCATTTACCGTCAACATTTTTTAACAATGTCCAAAACATAGATATAAAAGGGGAAACAGGGAACTGCATCTCGCATTAAAGTGATAGTCCGTAAGTTTTAATGTTTTACAATAGAGCCGTCTGGGTCTGAGATGTTACGTAATGTAAGTAATATTCTAAAATATAAATGACAGAACACACATATTCTGTAAAGGCAATGTGTTAATTAAAAAAGCTATTACTACAATGACTATGTATCCAAATAACAAGCCGCATATTTCCAAGGATATAAAGAGTGATACAGTACAGAAAAGGCTGGTCAAATCAAATCAATTTTATTTGTATAGCGCTTTTCATACATGTCATGTAACACAAAGTGCTTTACAGATTTAAAAACATTCTCTCGCACCCACTTCCTTCCAAAAATACAGACACATTGTCGCATTCACACTCCCCCCACCCACCTCCCCAGAGACACACCGCACAAGCACACAATACACACTCAAAGTAAAACAGTGGAGACTATGGACAAAAGGCTAAGATAAGGCTGGGTGCAGATAAACCAGGTAAGGAAACACCATCCAAGGAGCCGTCTGCATCGGGAGCGGCACCTCGGCTGCAGCCACAGGGACCAACACAGGGTTCCCGGACAACACCACACCTCCATCCAGACACCCACAAGACAGCACCCCAGCAGCCACAGCCAATCACCGCTCCCGAGGCAGAGGGCTCCTCCAGAGGAAACTGGTGTATTGATAGGGAACTTAGTGCAGCTAGACAGAAATCAAAAGAAAAACTGGTCTAATTGCCTAGAAATGGGAAATAGGAAACTATGGGACTCTATCAAAACAATAACAAACATGGCTCCAGCTTAAAAGAGAATTAACGTGCTAACTCTTGTCCCGGCTTTCGATTAGGCTGTTGAACAAATCTATACAAAGATGAACTTTGATAGGTGTATGAACAATGGACATTCTGTTTTATTGTACTCTTATAGAAGGTTGTAGGCCTGTTGTATGTTTAAATTTTCATTTATGTTGTTGATGTGTATTCATTTTTGGCTGCAGCATGGGTGAATATAGCCCAAGATAAATTCATGGGACAATAAAGTGTAGCGTATCGTATTGCAAGTCACTGCCTTTGCTGATTTTAACAACTAATCAGAATTCTCAGTGCCATCACTTTGACCAATGAGACGAGCTTTCCTGTGAACCGGCCTCTCAGGTTCAATCAGGCGGGGAGGGCCGAGGGAGCTGGATTGTTTACTTTGAAATCTTTGTCTCTCTTTCTCTCTATCTTACAGATTTATCTATTTTAGTCAATCTGTAATTACTAAAATATTCATGAATAACAACACGTTAAAGTTCAACATGAACTGAATGTAAAACTAATATCTGACACTTGAAATCATTACCTTTAGTACCCCTGCAAACTGCTGAAGTACCCTTACAGCTAACTCTGCAAGCATAAGTCGCTTGGTGAAAGTACTTAATATGAAAGTACCGAAGTATTTTCTGTACCAGCAGAATTAGATAGAACAAATCAGTTTACATATGTGTTGTGGATAAGAACTTTGCTGCAAGATTGCGCCTAATTTCAACACTAATATGGCAACATAAGAGAGACAGACTTTCACTCATAAGTCAGTGGAATCGACATTACAATAACTTTCATTTATATGTTTATTGATTTCCCCCCTATTGTTCAGCAATCTGCGTCAAATGAGGAAAAACATGCAGCCAACTTCAATACTTTCTACTATGGAGCTTTTAGAAAATGTCGTGGGGTAGAAAGTAGAGTGAGCAACAGTGATGATTTCAAAATGACTAAATTATTAAACTGTGTTGCATCTATTAGTCTTCCAACTACAGTATTAGATCTGACACTACTGACACTATATACTACAACCTCCCCTACTGCAACATCTCCTCCTCCACACTCTGCTACACCTTTTGCTCGAGGTCAAAACTTATTCAGAAAGAAAAGTTCTACTACTGCAGACAACTACCACAAATACAAAATGTATACTCTAGTCAATAGCCCCCTGCACTGTGTTTATAAACATATATATATAGAGAGAGCGACCTAGCTAAAAATAGCCTCTCTCACTGACCCTGCTCATAACCCTTTTCTCAAACTTCTTTTTTTTTTTCCAATAATGTCTTGAAGAAAAACACATAATTGAGTCAGAGTTGCGGCTACTCGGCTGTGTGGAGTAGTTGGCGCCGCACCAGCCGTGGAACAAAAGTACAGTGTGCCTGAAAGACCTGGAGATAATTGGTGTTTTATTGTATTCACTGTCAGCGTCTCGTCAGTATGAATGCACGCCGCCTTACCCCGACACTTGAAGGCACTAGGTTCATCAAGTTGAATGGCAGGTGCAGAGGAGGGAACTATAAAGCACCTGTGGAGAGGAGAAACGCATAAAATACTTCATGAGTTAACTGTGGCCATGCTGTAATGCTACTCCAGGATAACTCTCACTGGAAATGGTATAATGTAGAAAAGTCAACATTTATACCTTTGTTTGCTGTATGTGGGAATTATGCCTGTAAACCTGCTCTAAATCAAACAATCTGTGTTGGCCTTCAAGTCTACCCCGCAACTTTTATAATGAATGAAAGGAAAAATGAATGAACTAGTCTGGCATCGTGGGGTTTTGCTTGGTTTTTCACTACCTCCGTACATTACACGTCACTTTCCCACATGTGAAGCATCCGTTGCTAAATGCTGAAAGCCGAGGCCAAAGACCGCTTTTTGTTTGTTGTTTCATCTCTGACTCATGTTTCGTCGGTGCTGACTTAAAAGCATCCGCATCCACCGGGAGTCAATGAATAGAGAAGCTGAGATCAGCGGTCAACACCAGTCCGTTTAAAATATAGCTTTAATGTAATAAGGCAGCTGGCTGTACGCTCCACGCACAGCCCCATATAATACAGTCCAGAGCCATTATTGCAGCGTATGGAATACTAAAAAGCTGGGGGGAAAATGTAAGAGGTCACCAAGGAGTGTAAGGGAATAAAAAATGGATAAGGTCATCTGTTTATGTGAAAACTGTAGCAGTGTTTAAATCACAGTGGTGAAATACTGCCATTCTAAAGCGCCATATGACATCAAAAAACGAGTGGACACCCATCGGCAGCCAGCGTGACTTTCCAGCGGATCAGACACACCCACACACACACATACACACACACACACAAGCACACACACCTTTCCAGCTCTGTGTAAGACTGATGGAAACCATAACATGAAGTGGAAGGCCTCTCGGGGATAGAGGAACGCCACACACCAACACGGCTCCAGTTTCCCTGTAACCCAAGACACAAAAGTGGAGAGAGAGCGGCACACTGCACTGAGTGGCCCAGACGGGGAGAGCAGGACTGGGCTGGGCGACACAACCCACTGTAGTGCAAACAGGGCTTCACTGCAATCTACACTTGCATTGTCCTACTGCAAAATATCGTTAAGAATGCAGTACTTCAGAATACAATTGATCTGGTCTCTGAATAAGAACTTCACATGACGAATTACACAAGAATTGGTTGCCATCTTTTTCACATGCAGGTTATACTGTTGTCATAATAGCATTTACAAACTGCCAGTCATACCCTGCTCCTTATAATCTGCTCCCAACACGGTTATAAGTCAGGGCTGAGGAGAGGAAAGCCCACTCACACTAAAATGCATTTTTGTAGGTATCTTAGGTAATTAAATGAATGCTTGTATTCGATTTATTGGATGAACTGTAATGCAGGGAAAGGGGGGAAAAAAACCTATAACTCTCAATATAATTTGTTTCAAAACCAGTTCCATCCAATCTATTTCACTTTTTTGCATGAATATATTTTATAATACTAATGCTTATTTATGCTGCTAGACCAACTGAAATGAACAAAGAAAACAGAGGACATCAATACTACAATAAAGTGTTTTTTATCTTAAGAAAAGTTAGAATTAATATGCCTTCAATGAAGAGATAATACTGTGTACATAGCTTTGAGATGAGAAACTAAAATATTTAATTGATTTAAGCTCCCACTTGATGTCTGAATAACGAATATGCTGCGTATAAACTTAAGGGTTCGGTCTAAACTTTTTGTCCCTAAAACCACTTTGTTTTGTACCCAATGGAAATCGGGGTTTGTTGTGATAGATCAGACGATTGTTTGTTAGTAATTTAGTGCCAGCCCGAGTGGCAGGCTTGAAACGTGGCATGGCAGACACAGTGGGATTTTAATAGCGAAAATGAGTATCTTTTGAGCTTGGGTTTATTTAGGATACATGCATCATCAGGGGAGCTATTTGGAGAGACAAGAGAAGTCAGGGCTGAAAATAAAGATTGGAGGCACATCCTCATTAGGTGAGCAAAGACTGTCTGGAATGTGTGAGACGAAGAGTCAGGAGAAGGCAGAAGTTAATAACAACAGATACGATCTCCTGCATCCAGTAATCAACATGCAAGCCAGCAGCCAGAGGAAGCATCTTTTTGGATTCGCTTCATGTGAATAATGAATCCTTTTTAATATTTCCCTACATTATCTGAGTGTGTTTGTTAATGGTTGGACAAAAGCAGAGAGGATAAACACCACAAAGGGAGCAGCAAAGACCAAACAAGCGCAGCTCTGCCTAATGGTGATGGACTAAGCCAGTAAAGCCCAAACAACAAAAACAAACAGAGTCGGCTGACCGTGAACCAGTCGGGCTTTATCTCCGTAATGAAGTGACCCCTTTTAACACCCACACGGACTGTATAGATGTGTGATAATAAGCTGCATCTGTATGTAAGTTGAAGCCTCTTCATGAGGTAAAGATTGAGTTTACTTTATTCTCTCTCTGTCCAGTGCATTTGTAACGTGTCATGGGGCAGTGGGCGACTGCAGTGTGGTGCTCGGGCACCAGATTTAGCGTGACGTGCTTGTGTCTGTGCAATGGTGCTCTCTAATGTACAACTGTGACGATGAATTTCCCTCCAGGCACTGAACTAACTAACTTGAGCAAAATTTAGTCAGGTCAGCCACGCCTGGGGATTAACCTTTTGTGCATGCTAAGGTATACATGCCCAAATATGGAAAGACATGCTTAAATTGGATCATTAATGAGAATTTGCTCATGCCATTTTCATGTTTTTAACATGTAAAAAATGTTTATTTCCAATATAATGTCACAGAAATTGCTGCTCCATCGATGATTGCCGGGCAGAATGGACGGGGCGGAAGAGGAGCGTGCTGAGGGGGAAGGCAAGGTTATGCAGGAGAGATTGTGTAGATGAAATACTATCCATACATCATAAAAAAAAGTCAAATAAAAAATGTAATCTAATATTGTGCTTATTTATACAGTAGTTTTTTTTTCCTACACTTTACACTTGTTTTTGGTAAGATCTTAAAGTAATGTTTTTGTTTCCTTTTTCACTGTTTTTGTTCTATCCTAAATGCATGATAGCCCGTCGTGATAAACTGCACTCTCAGGATGTCCTTTATGGCACAATTTTCTGCTTTTTAACCACACATTATCAATTGGGGCCGCTAAAGTCACTTTCTTATTAGAGGTCAAAGTAAACAGCACAAAAGCAAACAAAGTCCAGACATGCCACCTCTGTAACCCCTCCTCTTTTCACCTGGGACACTGCTCCCCTGTGAGCCCCCTCCGCCCCTGCTCAGGCTCCGCTCTAAAGCACCATCAGTGAAGTGACACGTCTGGGACAGCCTCTCTGCTGCCGGCCTGAGGAAATGCAGAGCCAGTCAGTCCAGGCTTTCCAACAGGAAGCCCTTTGGAGCGCTGAGGCCTGTTTGAACCTTGTGGCCCTTGTGGTAATAAGCCACACTGTGTCAGCATGCGTAGCCAAAAGTTACATCCCATGGGCAACTACACAGACCAGAGGTGAGGACCGGAGTGAACTGCGCATACAAGAACAAGACAATGGTGTGAATGTTTATATACATTTTTGTACCACTTGAACTGATCACATAAAGGCTGCAGCTAATTCATATACGGTATAGTATAGGCTCCCCATCCGGTTGAGGTGCCAGGATTTGTGGCTGAGTCTGACAGATTTGATCCAATGACAGCACAACATCATCTTGGACAAGCAGAAACTCACTTTTTTGTCAACACTGACAGCTGCACAGTCCATTAGTGTGGCCCTTTTCTGAGAAGACACTGGAGCATGTCAGTACTGCATCAACAGGTATGCAACAAAAGGATTACATTTGATTGCATAAAAATCAATGCAGGATTTTGCATAATCCGTTGTATCTAAATCTAAATAAATAAAAATCTATAGCCTATTCCAATATCCACAGCAAAGACAAACGGACTGGCCACTTGCTAATTTTGTTTATTTATAGATTCATTCCACATTCACAGCTTTTTGGACAAATCATTTGGCTATTGATGATTATTGTTCTTTACTGACCAACCTATAGACACAGGGGCTGAGTGGAAACAAGCAGGTCCCATGTTCGATTCTCACACTGTATGTGGCTTTCTTTGTGGAGTTTGCATGTTCTCGTGCTAAAAGCTTATCCTCCTGACCATGAACTTAACTCAATATATGGAGATGGTTCCCGGGCCTGGCACTGTGTCTGCTCTCTGATCCACAGTGAACAAATAATCCATCAGGGACACTTAAGTAAACCTTACATTGTTCTTGCCCATTTACAATTTCAATATTATTATGGCGCTGGCTAATTCTCAGTTTATTTTTGGTGTGGGTTGCTAAGAACTATTTGCTGTTCCATTTCAGGGGTCACGAATGAAGTGGTGCTAATATGAGAAATCCATAGTAATTACAATAATTGTGTGCTTCCCTGAGTTGAACTGCATCATGCAGAAACAGCGACATGATGGAAAATTACACTGATAATGTGAGCAGGCAAAGGGAAAGTACGCGTATATGAAACTAAACCATCACACTGGTGGGTCGCTCCACCAAGTGGCTCTGTGTTTGTGTGCCATTAATTTGAGCTTAGGAGGGTAATTGTTATCAGCTGTGAATTATAGCATATGCAGAGCCATGTGTGCATCATTTAACTTTCAGCACCAAGTATTTACAGAGCAGCAACAGACCCTCACAAACAATGCATACAGGCTTTAGGAGATTGCGGGACAGTGCACTCCGCAGACCAGCAGTGGGTTCCTCTATGCTCCTACAATCCCACGCTTCAAAACAAGTCCAGAGAACAGAGACCGAGCACAAGCCAAACCCAATGTCTTCTGTTCTTCCATATATCCTATTGGTAAAATGAAACCACATGATTGATGAAAGTCGCCATTAAGGCTGCCAGTCATGTGACGCTGATCTTAGCCTATAATGTTTGATACATGTTTGATACAGCGTGGCGTGGTTGTGTCCATTGCATCCCATATGTCCCATTACCAGCAGCCCGGAGGCCGGTTTCCAGTCTCCGAATGTGACGCACAACTTTGGAACCGTTTTTACCCTCGACACTTTTACCAAACATGTTAATTATAAAGCAGAGACACACGGGTTACCTGTAACTCGAAATCAAAGAAAATCAAGATATCAAATCGAAGGTAAATTAGGTATAATATTTGTTCATGAAGCTATTTCAATGATTTAAGATGTCGCCTTATTTTGTGCAGTTTAACTTTAAGGTAAGGTTGTTTTTGTGATCCTTGTTGCTCCAGCTAACAGAGTGAGGAAGTAACAAAAGTTGTGCAGAATATACGTATACTCTTTTTTCCTTAGGAGTTTGGCAAAACTAATACAAGCAACTCCAATTCAAAAGTCAAAGCAACTGAGAAAACAACCCGATGCACACACAAAGTCCACTGATGTTTGTAGTGCTTGTTACAAATGAAGAATGAAAAAGGCATAAACACAATAAACATAATGTGCAGTGCCGCACACACAGATGTGCCCCTGCACTGTAACTTACTACTAATCCAACACAGCCGCACATCTCACATGCTTTTGTCACGATTTTGCTTCATTGTTTAATTTTTGTTTTTTAAGAATGCCTCCCGATGTTATATGGCAGTCAGGAACATTTGCAAGAAACTGAATCATTAACAGAGTGGAACTTTCCTATATGGCATTATAAGTGTTGCAGTAAAGTTTTGAGCCAGGGGCAGAGGCACCTCTGACCTGAGTGGAGAAAACTGACCTGACAGCCAGTAGCACTTACTGCAACTGCCTTTTTCCACTACACCAAATCTGTAACTGTACAAACACAAACAAATCAATTGTATTGCAAAGTATTACTGTGCTTTGTCAATGAGTTTAAGTACTTATGGGCAGAAATTGTTTTTAACATTTCGAACACTAGTTAGAGTGGGAAAATGTCGCAGTGTGTTTTTTTAAGTCAATACTCTTCTTCAGCCAGTGATCGTTGGTGTCACTGTATGATGCTTCAGTAGCCAATGATTTGACCAGAGCTTTACCAGTGAGTAATTACTCTCCTCTATCTAGAGGAGCACACTGAAGACATGCATCACTCATTTAGTGGATGGGAAAAACTCTGGTTCACAATGGCACCCAGGAGCAGTGAGCAATTAATTGATAAACGCCAGGACGTGATGTCCCATCAGATAGTAAGGAAGTGCTGCAAAAGAGTGCACTGGGGCGTGAATCAAAGACTGAAAAATGCATTAGGAGAAAGTTAGCGAAATGCCATTAACCTACCAAAGCCCTCGGCTGATAGTGGAGGGCAATAAAGTGAGTTTTAAATTGCACCAAGCCCTGGAGATTATGGCCATGAGTGCGTAAGTCTGTAAGTCTTCCATGTAAAGCTGCAGACCTGCTTTGATTGCTTCTGACATAGACTCATGAAGTTCTATCAGCAGGACTTAGTATCTGAAAGCCATCATTAGAATGTGGTAAACGTGTTTTGTCGGAGTGATTATTGTTTATACACGTGCTGATTTACAATCATATTGAAATTTTAAGGAAAAGGAGCATTCTTAGTTAGTTGTATTGTAAATACAGACGGCATGCCAGTATGACAGCATGTTTCCACAAAATATTAGTTTTAGTCTCTCTCCAAAGGGCACCATCAGTAAAGCTGAGCATTGAATTCCCTTCCTACGCAGTCGACAACAAATTAGCAGACTTGGCAAAAGAAAGAAGCGCTGCCTTACTGCAAGACTGTGGTAGTCAAGCATATCCAAAAACATCTGTATAAAAGATACTCATGATCCTCCTAACAAACACACAGTGAAAGAAAATCACCTCACTTCTGCTGTGGAGATTCTCTTTGCTCTGGTTGAGCTGCATTGTCAAGGGGAAGATCACGGTTTGGTCCTGACGGACCTCTGCCCACTACACATCTGGAAGTTCTAGACATGAGATCTCCACACATGCACATATACAAAAACACACGCCTTGCTGAACCATTTACTACCTTTACTTTTTCCACTGTCTCCAACTGATCTGTAATCAGCTTATCCTCCAAAACTTACTGCACAGATTCTCAGAAGACTCGGGTAAATGGATTTTTATGGACCCAAGATGAACCAGTCGGTATCCTTTCAATGCTATGCAGCGTACCCATAAATAAACCACTGCTATTGTCATAAAGGTAAAGCTGGGTCACATGTTGCTCGTGTGCGCTCGAACAATTGTGAAAGTGTTGCGTGACTGAAGCAGCTCAAGGTGTCCCTTGCTACAAACAGGAAATGAAAAGGCTAAATGGGACGAGATAATCATCTTAAAATGAGCAGCTAGTATTGTCATAGAAGTTTGATGAAATCCATTATATGAATACAGGGCTTCTCATAAGGTATTCATGGACTAAAGTTTCATTTGAAGTTAATACTCAGCATATTACAGTACGGGCCGTCGAAAACAAGATGAAGAAACAAATCTTTGTCCCATGAAAAATGTAGATTATTATATGGTGTAAAACTTATGAATGAATACATTTTCTTTATCTCACATGAATTTGTCTAACTATAACTGGCATCCCCTCTGCTCTTTATTTAGCCTTTAAACACACATTATCCAATTCACTCCTCTAATTTCAAAGGAGCGTCCACACACGCCAAACCTTCCCTTAATATTTTCGTTAGTGGCACGGTTCTTCACCCGATTCACTTTGACACTGTTGCTCCAAACACATGTATAGGAGTCGTGCCTGTCTGCCAAATCAAAGCCCATGTATTTAAAGCTCTGACAATAACATTTGAGCTAAAACGTCTCCAGTGTAATCAATCAGGACAAAAGCGGAGTCAGTAGTCTCCAAACAGCGTTTCAACACCAGCATGTATTTACAGAGCGCGCCTTTAAGGAGTTAACAGGATTGTGTTTTGAAGCGAGCGTTTACAGTTTGCAGTGTGATGATGTGCCAGGAGCAGACTGGCTCCAACGTCTTTCATATACAGCGGGAGATACAGAAGGGGAGTGCTGTGCAGAATGTAATCGAGGCTTACAGTTACAATAAATTAAGATCGGACTCTTTCGTGTTACACACTGGTACGCGGTGTTATCCTGTAATAGTACATGCTTTTCAGACAACACTTTATTTTCAACATCACGCCAAATGAAATGATAGCAATAACGCATTAAGATGCTGTTAACGGGAAAACTATAAGAGGGGAAGGCGGCTTTAGAAAGGTTTGTTTATCATAAAACGTCAGCAGAAGTTGAAATGCCAGTGTAAGGGAGCCGCAGCGTGACGTATTGGTTCACGGAGCGCTGTTCTGGCCGACCCACATTGACCTCTTTTGTGCCAGAGACGGGCCACCCTTCATTCACAGACACTTCATTAAGTCCACTTCCTCGCTCCCATCAAACCACTCTGTTATTGTAGAGCGTCACTTTGCGCTGTCAGAGAGTGAAGACATTGTTCTGTTGGAGTCGGGCCTGTGTATGCCTGTGTGTCCCACGCTCGCATCATATATCTTCTTAACAGGCTCACTACGGGGTTTGGGAGCGTTTGTGGAGGAAAAAATGTCTGGGTGGGAATGTGATAGCGGTGGTGGAAGGCTGCCTCATAGTGGACTGCCGCCAGAATGCAACCTGGTGGCTGTACGGTAAAATATAAATAAATAAAAAAGGGAAGGGGGGGTTGTGGGGTAGTAAAACCTAATCATGAATGGGAAAGTCATTTTTCACTAAGAGATGTTTTGCATTATCCTATTTTAGGTTTTTAATCAATTGTATTGCTTGATGTATACACAGAAATTGGACACTAAAAATGTAGGAAGCATGTGTAATACAAGTTAATTTGTTTATTCACTCAAGGGTGCTTGATGTAAGATGAATATGTGCTCCTGGAAAGACTTGGTGGTGGCGGTAAGCTACGTACAGTATGTAACCATGAGGCGATGCTAATCTGACCCCTCAGCCTCTCTGACCACCACCAAACATTCATTCAAGTTACCTGGTATACCCTCACGGTTTTCATCTCCCCCTGGTGTCTCTGGTCAGTAAAACCACAATTGCAACTTCCCTGCCCCCCAGGTCGGAGGCCCCAATACACACTAATGAAAACATGAAGAAGCTAACAGGCTAACGAGCAAAGCTAACTGCGGGCTAGCACTACATAAACAGTATTTACAGCCAAGTTTGAGTGAAAAAAAATGATTTCCATTGTGTAATTGGATGTACAATATCCCGCTCTCCCTTTGTCTTTTCTGTCAGCGTAGCATTTACTCTCACGGACAATTAATGAGTTAAAAAAAACATGCTACAAAACCTGCAATGGCGCTTATGGCCTCTAGGGGCATAGTTTTTTTTTGTATCTAATAACTTTTTGTTCTAGTATGGTTCTAGGAAGAGCCAAATACTGGCCGGTCGTGGAGCATGTGCTGAACACACACCAGCTCGGTATGAATAATATTAACCCACAACTGAATATTTCACCAGAGTTAACCTCTTTATGTTAATGTGGTAGAACATTTTATGAGAACTATCATAGCCAGGCTTTTGATCTGGTTTTGTTACCGCAGTGGAATTTTGATAACCCCCCCCCAATAATCACAAAGAGCCACAGCAATTATCAGAGCCGGGGCATGTCAAATTGTAGATGATAATAGCCGTCTTAATTTGAACTGTGCTTTGAACTGTAGACATGCTCTTTCCCTATGAAGCCGGTGCAGACTGCTCCAGCGGGCCCACAAGTGGAGAGCGTTATTAGAGTGGACTCATCGGTGGACAAATCAAGGTGATGACACAGACGAATGCAGTGGGAGCATGGGAGGGAAGGAATAAGGCAGTAAAAGAGATGACAATGTCGATAAAGTGAAATCGGAGATCAAGCCAGCAGATGGACGAGCAAAGAATGTGACCTGCCAAGTTGCTTGTGGCACCAGGATCCCGGATGGAGCGATATGTACAGTCAGGAGATAAAAAGGGAGGGAGAGTGGATTTGACAGATGCACAGCAGAGAGGAGCCAGAGCGGGGGGAAGGAACACAGTCAAATGAGACACACAAAAGGAAACGGGCGCAGGGGGAAGATGTGAAAGCCGTGAAATCAAAATATAAAAAAGAATGCATCAATGGAGAGAGACAATGGGAATTAAAAGAGGCAATGTGAAAAAGGGAAGCGAAAGATCAGGGTAGAGGCCAGAGCTCGCCTTCCTCTGATTCAGCAGTGGAACAATCGGTGCCCATCAGTCTGTCAGCGCCTATAGGCGCAGAGGGAGTGAGAAGGTAGGGGTGTCACGTCGCTACCAATGAGCTATTGTCTGTGGGCATGAGTCGCCACAAGGCCTGGACTCACTTTGAAGTTGTAACAGATTGGGTAACAGCTTTGAATCCAAAAAAGTAGAAAGTCTATTCATATATTTCAAAAATTAATTTCCAAAGATACTGTTTGGCTCAGAATTTGTTTAATGGTCTGACATTGACCTGATCCCAAATCAGATAAACAACTTTCGTCTGACCAAAGTGCAGACCAAAAGTGATATGCATATGGCATTTTATAATTGGTTGTCTCATGTGAGTTCCAAATAAAACCAAAATGTAACTTGAGTTGTAAGGTTGTATTTATAAACAAAAAAAGAATCCTATATTACACTCATGAATGATATAATAATACTAAGTGCTAACTAAAACTGTAAGCTATGAATAGTGAGAAAAAAGTGTAAAATCCTGGTGTTGATAAACAATGTTATGTTAAAACTACATAATACTTCACAAACCAATGTAATTGAGCCAAAATACATGTGCAGAATGCAAGTATAAACGATAGATATTTAATGCTATGATAATGATTATCTCTATCGATCACTGATGTTCTCTAATCATTTCCATAACATTTCTCCAACTCTAACTATATGTTTCAATTTACCCTTTTATTGTTTTTTGACAACACACATCAAAGGAAAGGACTTGGCATTTGCAAAATGTGTTGTATTTAAATGAGCCTCAGGTCCGCACTTGGCAGCCCCACTTTAAGGACAGCAGTCCTCTGGCAGCCAGCACAACACTTGACGAAACAAAGTTGTTCCGCCTGCTTCACACAAACGGGACGACATTCAAATATGGCGTTGTGATGTTCTGCAGAGATCAGGGCTACGTTTACCGGAATCAGCACGCACAGTCTTCATAGCAGTCCATTATGAGTCTGACTGTTAACCTTTAGATGGAAAGAAACAGCAACGTGCTAGACAAAACATCAAAATCAAAATCCCAGAAGGAATATGCATTACACAATGTCCAGTGAGCACAATCCCCTGACTGTACTTTTTAGTAAGTGAGTAAGACTTAAGCCAAATTTACAACAGGGCTGCGACACTATGTAGGTCAACTGCAATATAAAGCAAGGGCTCGATGGAACAACCTGTACCTATAAACATGTAAAGTGTACATGATGAGAAAACAAGAGTCTTTTTTTCCCCCAAAACATTCAGTCATGTGGCATAACAGGGCACAATATGTTTAAATTTGCTGCTGCCAAAATAACTGCTGCAAAACCTTGACTCCAAAATCTGTGGTTCAGAGAATTGGGTGAATTTACCATAGACACAAAGGGCTTCATGGCACAAAATTAAAATACATTTACAGTTGCAGTAAATTAATTTAGATCTCTAACTCCAATAAAATACTAAAGACTAAAATTCGGTCTTACAATCACAGCCACAGCAATAAATCATTAAGTTATCTTTTCAAATGTTTCCAGAGGCGCAAACGAACGCGAGGCAAAACTGCGGGTAGCCTATTTATTTGCTTTAGAAACCTGCTCAATTCAATGAACCCGGCTCATTCAGATAATTGAAGTCAACTTAAAATTGAGGGCACGAAACCTCGACGCTGCCCCCGGTTCGAGCTTCATCAGCAGCTGAATGAATCTATATCCCAAGTAATTTTGACAGGCTAATCATGTAAAACACCGGGCGAGCCGTTAGTTTATTTGACTGTGGCCCGCAACATGTAAAAACACAGCTCTCAGTGACCTGTTAATACACTGCAGTTATTAGTCTGGCCCGGGCCCAGACTCGCAGACCGGCTTTTTGGATCCTGTGCGTTCAAACCCAGGGCCAATGTGTTTCTGGTTAGGAGAGGAAGCCCAGGAAAACAAAGCAACGAACTCGGAAGAGGGAGGCCTATGTAAATGTTCTCTTAAAACAACATGTCGGAGCACACTTTGGACACACGGTACTATAAACATTTGAACATAAATATCTGCAAACGATAAAGCGGCACTTTGGGGTTTATCAGTCCCGTGTGTGAGGAAGGGCTGCCTGGCGATTGAGCATGTTTACGGACATGTTAAGCACAAGCGCCGCACATGGCTTGTTTGTGTACATGCATCTGCGAGGGGTGTGGCGGGGAGGTAAGTGACGGCGGTTTCATGGGCGTCGCTTTAAGTCTTGTGTGTATAAATATCCGTAAAAGCCGCATTTAGAGAAGCCAACCAACCAGCTAACCGGCATGCCAACCAGTCGCACGGTGCCAGAGTTTCCACAACAGCCTTCATTTCCTCTCACTTATTCCCCCAAATAACAGAGGAAAGCAACTCCCTTTGACTCCATATCGACTTGTAATCCGCTGTTTTACAAATGCAAAATATGGAGAAGCGGTTGCTGACTTGTGTATTTCCTTATGCTCTTTGAAGAACATGTAAAAACATCCTACTCATTAAATCATTTCATTTAGAAGCAAGAGCATTTGATCTAACTCATTCAAAGTGTTAAAGTGCACTAGATATTTATTAAGATGCACAACCATCAAACCAGCTGTTCTATCTTGGTCAAACCGATATTGTAGCCTCTTCAAAGAACGTATTTCACCAACAAACACAAAGGAGAATATTACTCAAGTGAATTGGGACATGATGAATAATAAATCACAATCCGGATTAATGCAGAAACATTTTGCACAAACAGTCCTTGAGGTCAAAGAAGCTTAGAGATAACATTTATAAATGTGCGCGTCGTGTCGAGCCGTCCACTGTTGTCCTTTGCTCTATGAAGTTTCAGTCTTTACATTGAACTTATTTAACTGTTATGGTGTGTGGCATGTGCGCTCCAGAAATGCAATGGTTTTCACGGTCGCAGGCCGCTGCACAAGGCAATTATGAATGTCATTCAGCCGATACTCTGGGCAGGGATGATAGTATCACTATGTGTTCCACAGTCTACTATAACCACCTGCAGCTTCTAATCAAATCCAATCTTTTCTACTAGTGTCAAAGACAGAGACTAGACTACAGACACAACCACACCCAGAGTCACACTGGCTTTTCTGTCATTTAATATGCAGCAAAGGAAGCAGTGGATAGTGTTACTTCGCAGGCAACACACTTATCACCCGCCCCATTCCAAACCTCAAAAAAAAAAAGCACTGTGATCTGGTAAAGAGCGAAACAGGGCTCGTAATTATAATAAGCAGGAGCCACTGTGATCTTCAGTCAGATAGCACCACACTTTTGGTACTGCAGAGTAACAGCTTTCCTCAAACACATTGTGTTAAGTTCGTGCGCTGATCAAATCTGAATCTGTATGATGTATTTAAGTCCAGCAGAAAGACTAATGCTGTGTATGGCAGGTGTCTCGGATAGACGTACATCCTTTTGCTTCTATCAGGGAGTGTCTTTATGTTTATTTATCTCCAGCTCAGCCTGTCGCCTAGCATTAAACCACACAGATAGTAATCAGAGGCGCTAATGGTAACTGATAGTAAACAGAGTGGGCTCCTTTCACAGCCTCACCCCACACACAACGACACACACACTCATGGAGTGGCACACAGTCTGGCAGGGCCAACCCAAACAGCAGGGCTCACACTCTTCCCCAGGCAGGCAGCGCTGGTGTCAGTGGCCCACTGCCCTCAGGGTAGCGGCCCATCACTCTGCCTGCAGCCTGACTGGACCTCGAGCCCTCAGGGCAGATGCTGCAGCCATCAGCTCCTCTGGACTGGATTATTGATGAGAGCTGTGCCCCGTGGAGCTCTACACACAGATGCTGCTCTAACAGTCAGAGTGTAGGATGAGGTCGCAGCAGAAAACATATGCAGGTATTAGATGCATATAAGGTGTGAATAGTGGTTTTGCTTCAGCCTTATGGTCAGTATGCTTGTTCAGTGAAACACTGTGTGGTGTGAATTCACACTGTGGTCAACAACAGTTGGAAAACACAGACATACAACCTGCCCACTTCTTTAACACTTCATGTGAGTCAGCCTCACCTCAGACCACTGCAATGCAAGACAGGAAACCTTTCAAGGGGATTTGAGGAAACAGACCTTTTGTGCTTGAGCCTGAACGGTTCACTGGAAGTATAACAAAAGAGAAGTGTGTCCCAGGAGCCACCACATTCTGAAACCCACTCTGAGAAACATAGAAATGTGCTGCACTGTGTGGAAAGATGGCGAATAATGGTCCTGTCTGAGTCGAGTCGAGCTCCCAGCTCAGAAAACTGCAACCGGGGGAGCCTTTAAATGGCAGGCATACTATAAACCCAACTTTTTACTCCCATAAATCAACAGGAGTAGGCTGAGCATTTCAAATAAATACCCAGCCCAGGAGAGGGGGTGTGTTCAGGGAGGGCGAGGGCTCGGACTTTGGCCAGTTAAGTGCTAGCAGACATCCGCGGACACAGTGACATCATATTTCTCTATAACAGACAATGTATAATAAAAAACAAGTGACAGGTCTTGGAAATGTTAGAATAATCAAATGTAAGCTAAATAAATTGATTGTTAGGCAATGGGCAACAGGATAAACAATTCACTTAAGCCTGAAATAAAGTTTAAGACACACTGCAACCCGGTAGATTTATGACACAGGAGATGGGCAAAAGCAACTGGAATAAGAGTCAACACTATTAGGTTTCCTTTAAGCCGTTGTCTGTATGGCTGAGGTAATGCATGGAGTCTACCGCTTTTCTCCACTTCAGAGTCTATGCTATTGTGCTCTTTGACTTTTATAAGGGTTTGGAAATGAGTTAGAGTTATCAGTGAGTAATAACTCGAGATGAAAGTGAAATAGTTGGCAAACCGGGGGTTCAAATCCGCGCAAATAGAAGACACTTGAATAAACACCACTATCTAATCTGATGTAGAGTGGAGGAAAGAGGAGAAGAGTTGAAGGGGAGAGAGACAAGAAAGCGTAGCGGAAAATGGAACCTAGCCTGTAATGAAGTAGCCCAGAATTCGACTTACTTGTTAGATAATACTGTGCAGTAGTTAAATGTCCACAGTTTAATTTGACCAGAGAGTGCTTCATTCCTTTGGGCAGTGACTTTGCATAGCCCCAGTTGCCAGTTTAATGCTGCTGCCTGCCTAGTGCCGTTTGCGGTCAGCAGACTGGAGACTCAAGCTGTCAGGGCATTTGCCATGAGACTCCAGGCTCCCGCTCCTGCCCACCCGCAAATTTACCACTGTCTCAACCTCCCCAGTTAGCGGGCCAGGCGCTGCCACCCCCCCCTTTTCAACCCCTGTTTTGACAAGTGCTTTGGACGTAAAGTCACAGGGAACCCCCGGGCCGGCCAAAAAATGCAAACGAACCATAACACTAATTAGTCAGAAGCAGAAAAAGGCTTTCGAAATGGTCGCTCCCCAAAAAAAAAAAAAAGGCCAGCAGTGTGCGAGAGGTGGCCATTGTGGGCAAGGCTTTGGACCCCATCCTGATTGACTGAGGGGAAGAGAGACGCAGAGCAGGAGGTGAGAGCGCGCCAGGGTGGAATTACTCAAGACGGCGCTGCGGGGACCGAGGGGTGAGCGGAGAGAGAGTTTTTCTGTGACTGGCTAAAGTTACTCATAGTGTCAGCTCCACCCGTTTATCACCACTATCATCTGTGTCACGGGGGTTACTCCTCTTAGAGTGGTTTAATGGTTTCATCGCCCCTGTCCCAGAGACGTTTTATAAGACAAATAAAGTCTTTTCTCTCGTTACGTAGGGGTTTCTCTTTTCCTCCCGGGTGTTGACTCAGCAAGACCTTCTGGCCACATTTCAGGAACTGCCAGAGATGATGGATACTGTATTAGTGTGACTCGGTTGTAAGCAAATGGTTGATTAATGTCTATTGATTTATTGTGGATGGAATATTTTCAATTTGGCTAAAGGCTAAGAGCCGTATTGAGGACTAATTCAAGAATGTGCATAGACAGTTAACATATGGAGAGGATGGTGTTTTTCATAGTGTTAAAGGTGGAGGGAAGTAAAACACATGTGCAGAGGGAATGGCATGCAGCTGTCTGAAGGTGCACAAGCGCTCATCTATGTCCATAAGCATTCAAATTTGAGAAAAGACTGAAACTATGAACCGCCAAACAGATCCAGAATGTATTTTTAAACATGACAAAATCACTTTATGGCAGCACAATATGAGATAAAACTGTTCTATTCGATAAATACTCGAACCGAGACAGTTTTTATATTAAAATAATAAGCAATTATCAGATTGTGTCAAAACAAGTCAACAGAAAGATAAAAGGTGCTGTACCAGAACCAAAGCAAGGCTCTAACGGAGATAAATTAGAAACAAAAACATCGGCAACTGAACTTTAGTACATTTTTAACAAACTTGTTTACCTTAATAAATCCTTTTTGTAGTCCCTCTGTAGGTAATACATGTGTTAATGGGGTGATCGGGGGGTCTTTCATCTTCCCCTGGTGTCTCTGGCCAGAAAATCACCCTTGCAACTTCCCTGCTTCCGGGTCGGAGGTGCAATACACACTAATGGTATCATGAAGAAGAAGCTAACAAGCCAACAGGCAAAGCTAACTGTTTTTTTTGGGGGGGGTTTTCAACAGGCAAAGCTAACTGCGGCCTAGTACCACTTAAACAGTATTTACAGCCAAGTTTAAGTGAAAAAAATTATCTTCATTGTGTCATTGAGTTGTGGCACAATTTCCCTTTCTCCCTTGGTCTTTTCTGTCAGCGTTTTTACAACAATGAATGAGTAAAAAAAACACACACACTGAAACACTGAAAACCACACGTGTTTATGACAAGCGTTTGAGACATGGTCCTTTTGAATGGGGCGTCACAGTCATACTGTCTCCTCATTAGAGCTAATCACAGCAGTCAAATCACAATTGTGATTCAATAGCAATTAGCTAATCACAAAGAGTGCAATTTAAACAGTGCAACAACACTGAAAACCGCTTAATATTATGTCTCCATGTCAAGGGTTGTACGATATAGATCCAGATTAGATATTGGACGATTAATTGTGCAGAACTAATGAGAAGACAGTACGACTGTGACGGCCCATTCAAAAACATCATGTCTGAAAAACAAATGGCTCAAAAGTTTGTCAAAAAGTCCGGTGGCCAAGCCAGCATATTTTTCTCCACTCAAAGTCGTCTTCATGGGTAACTCATTTATTTGCTTACATTGGCTCCGTACAGTGAGTGAGTGAGCGAACGGAGACAATGAAGTAAATGGTCTCTGCAATATTTGTCTTTAGAGGTGCCAAGAGTCGACCCAAACCTAAAATACATTCTGCATAAAAACGTCTTGTAAAAGTATACAAGCTGCGTTGACAAATTCCAAAACGTTAAAAGCTGCAGAAATAAGAACACAGCCTTTTCAAGCAGAAATTATGTGCGGTTTTTCGTTGCATTTTATCCAGCACAACTGCACCGCGCTTTACTGGGAAAGCGGTGATCAAGCTGAGGATATGGTGTGTTTAATGTCTCAAACTGTAGGGGGCTTTTTTTACACTTGTGGTGGAGTTAATTATTATGCCGCCAAGTTAGTGAGTCTTGATGACGGCAGGAGAATAACTGTATTGGTCTGAATGTCAGATTTGCTTTTATAATTTACGGAAAATTAAGTAAACAGTGTGTTAAATGAGGTACCATGTCCTTTTTTTTTTATATAATATACTCACCACTGAAGCCACACTCCTCTGGGGCACGCCTCCAGGCTCCACTTCCTTCTGACATCGGGACAACCAAGCGTGTTGTTTTCCCTGTAATTTCAACCACATGAGAATGGAAGCAAAGGGTTAAACACAAAGCTAAGAGGTCGTCGTCATGGGGACTCATTACAACAGAAAGGTCATGAGGACAAGAGGCTCGAAAAGTGTCTGCGAAGAGCGTCAACGTGAGCGCTGACCATTATAGCTAGCGATTATTTGAGTATTATAAATCCCATGTTGTGAACTGCTGCTCTAGATGGTTGCCTGAGAGTTAAGCGTCCATGAAGGGGGGAATGTTTGTGTCACGTAAATTTCCTTTTCAAACGTTAACACCAGCCTGCCAAAGGACTGAAGCCGGCAAACGTTCGCACACATACAGTAGCTGGCACACATGAACGCGGTCCTTATTTTTGGTTTGCCTTCTGATGCAGCAGACGCCTCTGTTAAACGGCTTCAGAATTACGAGGCTGCGCTTGTGTCTGTGACCTCCCTGACCACAATCCTCCGCTCCTCTGTCAGCGCACATTACCCAGAGAGTCGCACACACAGCACTGGAGGGAACTTTCATCTTCAAATGGTCCGTTAATTAACCACATTTCAAAAAGATCAATACAAACTTTCTGACTTTCTGGTCCAAGAAATCAAGGGTTAAAATTGTACTTAATCTTACAAATATTTCGATCAGACGTCTCGATAGTTACTTTATTATGTAAGGACAATACATGTAATTCAGTTTCATAGTTTGAACAAAAACTTCAATATCAATAGAACTCATTCCTATTTGCTGAGTGAACAAAAACATGAAATGCAAAGTCCAGAGTAAGGGCTCTCAACACTGGAGTTTGCACAATATTTCCAACTATAATAAAGACATCATGGATCCTTAGTAAACTAAACCTGTGCAAAATCATGGTGTTGGTCTTTTGAGATGTGCTCTTCCACTTTTTTTTTTAAATAAGATCCAGCTTCGAGTCCTGACATGACTGATATTTATCCATGTGCTATCACTTATTACAAGAGAAAGTATTGAAACAATAATACACAATGAAATCCCACGCTGCATCAGGAATTATTTGTAGGTTGAACTTCACCCAGGCTGGAGCCAAGGCAGACTGATGCGGGCCAGTTGTTTCCAGAGAAAGCCCCTTAGGTAGATCAGTTTTTAGACTCTGGACAAAAGGAAAGGTGTCCAGAGCCAAGTGTGGAGCTCACATGAATCGTGCTTGATGTAGCTGGGTGCAAAGGGTCAAGCAAAGTCACACTTAGCTGACCCCCCTTCTCGTCTTTCTCAAGATTTCAGAGTTTTCCTCCCACACACTCACCTCCACTTCCTCTCATCCTCTGCCATCATTTTTTTGCTCTGGTGCAGCTTTTGTTCCCTCTCCGTCTCCAGCGCCATTAACACCGACGGGCTGTGTCTGTAAACAGATGCACAAACACAAATGCGTTTCCTTCAGTTACAAAGCGCGTGACGGTGACAGAGCGTTATCAGAAACACATGTCGGGAGTTGCACTTTCCCCAATCCCAAATTGTGTTTGCAGCAACTACGACGGCAGCATAAAATGAATCCAATCTTAATTCTTCGATCTAAAATGGAAGGATCAACCCCGGAGAAACCCCAATTTCTGCCCTCAAAGGGATTTTGCAGAGCTACTGGAAATTGTGTGTCAAATTAAAAGCCTATTTATCTGAAAACAGGGGGACAGAGAAGGAGAGAAAATATACAGATTTTTTTTTGCTGCAAGCTTGAACTGCCTACTGCCACAAATCCCAATGTATTGCCATATCAAATGCTCAATAGTCCTAATTCAAGCTTTGTTCTTCATGAATTAATTTAGTCAATAGATAAAGAACTCTGCGGAATTCAAAGTGCCTAGCTTTTTTGGTAACTTTTAGGAAGATTAATCGTTTTTGGTAGATAAAATTAAAAAAATGGAGGGGGTCTCAAACAAGACAAGCAAAAACTTTTAGATAATGTTCTTCAATTAAATGTTTAGAATAATTGATAGAAACAAAATTTCTGATAACAAAATCCCTTTCATAAATTTGCTTTCATGTAAAGCTTTTGGATTTAAAGGAAAGAAAATGGACAACTTCCATCTAGTCCCTTTAGGGATTGGGAGTGGGGAATTTGTTTTCCTGTTTGGAAAAAAGTTATCAAACCCCTGTTCTGTAAAACAGCAATAAACAATACCAACACGCCGTGTGACAGAACCATACAAAGGACAGGCCACATAGGGCTGGGTACTGTTACCTTTTTTTTTTTTTTTTACAATACTTTAACGATACCTGAACAATACATTCTTCTATACCTATACTAAAATATGTGCCGCCTTGAACCAGTAGCAGAACAATAATGTTAATTTATTCCATAAAATACCATTTATTTCAAATTTGTATAATTTATCTGAGCTGAAACAGTGAGTAACTTGCTGTCCCTGGACCCAACAGGCCTCAAAGCTTGGTCAAGTCATTTTTGTCTAAGATAAGATTAAATTCTTTCCAGTGTAATCTTTTTTTTTCCGATGCTAGTACAGCCCTACATCCAAGATTCAAGATTCAAGACTCAAGATTTTTTATTTGTCAAACCATGTGAATGGTTTATATTTATTTTATATTTCTCTCATCCTTGATTGTGGGGCGGGGGGAGGGGGAAGAGGGGTGGGAGGGAATGCAGGGAGTTCATATATGTAAACTGACCAGAAACTATTACTACAAATATGTTTTTTTGTTCCATAGGCTTTATTCAACCAGGCAGCACAGCTTACAGTAAATGTGGGTGAAGAGCAAAGAGAGACATTTAGCAAATTATTGGAGCCGGGACTCAAACCCACAACATTGAGGCAACACTTTACGTTCTTTCTTTCTTTCTTTCTTTCTTTTCAAGCACCGTGACATGTTTAAAAGTAAAAACAAAAAAGGGTGGTTATGAGGGAAAAAACAACAGAACGAGCCTTATGAACGTAACCATGACAAATACCAGATGCGCAGCTACGGACTTAATCAAAAAGCAGAATGTCTAGAGGTGAAGGAAAAATAAAACTTTGCTTATTTTGCGGTGCGAGCGAAACAGCTGTTCCAACACGGCGCATAATAGAAGCGCGTACAAAGAGACGCCGCGAATTACTGTGCAACAAACACCAAAAGAGCCCTGCACGTTCTGCGCTCCTCCATCCACCATTTCACTGGAGACTCGTTAAACATACCGTGTAAATTCCTGAACAATTATGCCATCCTATGTAATGGCCTCCCGCTAGTAAAAGCAATCATTTCAATATTTCAGACCATTATCGCGAGTAGATTGGAGATTTGTGTTCTTCAGATTCAGGATTATAATCACGTCTTAGTACAAATTGCGATCATCAATCCTCCGAGCCAACATTTCACACAAAAATGTATTTAAAAAACTTCAAATTTTGATGTAACAATGGATCTTACATGTATAGTCTTACTTGGGTCACATGGCCTTGTAGCTCCAAGCTGTACAAGCCGGGCCTGTGCATGATGTAACCAGCGGGCAGGGGAAAACATGTTGAGGTCTATGGCGAACGCACTGGCAGCATTTGTCTTCGCCGGACAGCTCACTCACTCCCTTTTTGGTCTCTAATACCACTCCTAAGCCTTCCTGGAAGAACGGAAAAGAGAGCAGACGAGCTCGAAGTGAAGCGGGGGTGGTTCCTTGCTTTCGAATTAATGTTCTCTCGCTGCAATATTTGTGTTACCATACTGTTCACATTGCGGTGTTAATAGTCTCACCAAAACTCCCCGACAAACTGGACAAATGAAAGTCGTTACCCCTTTTACAAACCTATAATGATTGCTTTCAGACGGTGATGATTCATGGACCGCATTTGCCTTTGCTGTGCGCATATCAAAACACCCCATTTGTTTTACTATATTGAGCTGCTATGTCACATTCAGTGGGGGAAAAATTAGCCTTTTGAGTGTATTTGTTGGCAATCTGTTGTAAAACCACAATATATTAGTCAATTGTTGGAACTTGTAACACAACAGAGCAAAGAGTTTAAAAGTTGCCAACACAGCCCGCTCCAGCGCAGTCTGAATGGCTAAAAAAGAGACGTGACATTTTTACACTAAGAATTATGAAAATATAGGAGTCTGCTCTCTCCTCCCACACAATACCGTGCGGTGCTTGCAGATAATTTGTCAATAAGTGGCGACCTGTAGGTCCACGATGTTTGCACAGGGTTTTATGTGTTTAAATTCTCCCACTGGCATATCTCGGCCCTTGTGGTGCAGAGCTAACTGATGGATTTTTGTGAACAACATAAAACCGTGGAGTCGCGCGTGAAGTTTTGTATCTACTTTCTGTAGCTGTGGGGCTTGCGGAGGTGTTTGAATGTCCGATGTGAACGTCAATCCGGAGCGGAGCATTAAACTATTATCTGCGTTCTTTATTGTCCAGGACCATCTATACGCTTGCTGCGCGGGCGGAACTGAATCACGGAACTATTCGAGTCAGACAGTGAGTCAGAATGAAGAAAAGTACATATAGTTTGCACACTATTGACAGTGTCTGTTCACCGTGTTACGCAAGTGACTACATTTTAGTTAGATTCATCTACGCCAGTATAAAGCTGTTACAGTGACGAACTGAAAACTGCAAAGTTGTTTTGTCTCAACAAGAGAGCAAGCAGGTAATTTAGTCAAGTAAACAATAAGTACCGTATTTTCCGGACTATGAACCAAAAAATGCAAAATGAAGAAGAAAAAAACATACATAAGCCACCCCGGAGTATAAGTCACACCAGCCCTGGCAACTACCTGGGCATGGAGGCGTAACTGCACTGTCAACAAGCCTCTCCCGGCAGCACGTTGTTCAAGCTCCCATTTGCAAACTCGGTCCTCTAGCTTAGTGGTTCCCAATGTGGGGTCCGGGGCCCCAAAGTACGTTGAAAAAACACAGATTTTGAAAAGAAATATACATTTATTTGCTCAAATGTTCCTCATTAAATCAGTATTTAGCTATTGTAGATGATTTCCATGTAATTTTAGCTGTAAAATCCATCCATCCATTTTCTTCCACTTGTCCGTTCCCGGGTCGTGGGGGCAGCCATTGGAGTAGGGCTGAAACAACTAATCGATTAATCGACGACTAATCGATTATTGAAATAGTCGACAACTATTTTAGTAATCGATTAATCGTTTTTGAGTTCACCCAGACTCAAATAGAGCAAAAATTACATGAAATGTAGTATTTTTGATGAAAACCTACTTTGTTTTTATAGCAAGTGTATGTAGTAAACTTTGTACATTGTAAATTTCAGGAATATCTGTTTGTGTCTCATCCAATCAGAAGCAGAATTAGCACCAAGAGCCTCCAACAAACATTTACTTTACCTTTACTCCATCAACACGTCCTCAAGCGGATCCACTTTAGCTTTATGTGATAAAAAAATTGAAAAAATGAAATTTTCCTACACCATTCATAGCCAAGCGACTAATCGATTAATCGTAAAAATAGTCGATAGATTAATCAATTACAAAATAATCGTTAGTTGCAGCCCTACATTGGAGCTGCCCAAATCACATTGCACCAACCCCTTATGGCTCCTCCTGCAGGTGGGGGGTCCACAGAAGGACGGTTTCATGGTTCTAAACGGGCTAAAGGGGGTTCTAAAGGGGCTTCTGAACCGCTCTTAGTCTGACCCGTCAACTAGTTTGCCCTGGGAGACCCTACCAGGGGCACAAACCCCCGACAACAGAGCTCCCAGGATCATTTGGGTGCTCAAACCCCTACACCACATTAAGGTGGTGGTTCCAGGAGGGGAGCTGTAAAAAAAAAAAGAACTATTTCTGTTGAATAGAGTAACTAATTATTATTGGGGGCCCTGGGAGATTTTTGGAACAATAAAGGGGCCGCGGTGTCCCGGACTTTGGGAATGGCTGCTCTAGCTTTTAGCCTGCAATTAGCTTTTTTTGTTTTCTTCATTGCAGTAAGAGAAACCTCCGCTTTTCACCAGTCCCTCACAAGGTCAATCTCAGTTATTGACTTGGGGCTTTAAATACAATGGTCTACAGCCTCGTGTGGGAGAAAAAACTGGGGTGGAAAGGATTCATTTGTTGTCCAAGCTAAGGTAGTTTAAACCTATCTATTCACCATTTAAGCACACGCCATATTTTCCCAAACTAACAACAAAATTGAGCAATATTTATGAAAGACAATATTGATTTGTTATTTTGACACGTCGCCCAACCTTACGACCCACGGCGCCCCTGAAACTGCATAGAACCTTTGCCACAATCAATCTTTCACTACAGGTCAAAAAGTTATTACAGACTTTTATCAACTTTATGACATGTTCTTATCTGTGAGTGTTTAAGAGCCTGCACGTCCTGAGACCAGAGGTTATATTGTGTTAAGCTCATCCTCTGATCACATTTCAGCACTTTGATATAAAGCTAATATTTTGTGGACCTTTTATCTCACATAAAAGCCTGATAAAACTGAAACAGCCTCCCAGCGTTGACACATTACAATCCTGCTCTTGAATCATCCGCCCCCTGTACTCTCTCCTCACTCACTTTGACATAGACAGATCCCATGGTGCACTTCAGGACTGACTTTACAGGTAGTGGGGATGGAACCTGAGCCCCTCTTCATCTTCCCACACACAGGCTCGCAGTCTGCGTCCTTCACTCCGACATTCTCCCGGTGAGTCAGTCCTGGCTCTAAATCGGGTCTGTCCAATCGATTATGCACCCCTCTGGAACACGGCTGTGTGCTGCTGCCCACCTGTTCACCTCATACAGACTGTCAGTCTGCCGGCACATGCTGGGCCTGTCCACATGCGGAACACCATAACATTGGGCTGAGAGCAGAAAGTAACCCAACTTTAGTAAATGCAAACCATGTTAAATGATATACTGCATAACTATCTCTAAACATATTTTTTATCTTTTTAACTCATGAAAGCACTATATCTTCTGAGTTGGAAAACGATGGTGCAGTAGTAGTATCAGAATAAACAGTAGGAGTGGTTGTTGTAGTAGAAAAAAAAGTATTTCTAGAATACAAAAAAAATAACATTTGGAAACTTCTCATTACTACTCTCATTGGTGGTAGGCCTTAATGATTTTAGATTGTTTTTTTTCATTATAAAAATATATTGCCATTACTCATCAGAAAACTCCAGCAGAAGTAACATTTCTGAGAAGACCGAAATATTCACTGCTTGACTAATGCAAATATTACAAAATGTATACAATTTAGTTAACACATGGTATGTTGTTGCTATTACTGTATTGTATTACTGTATATCACCTACATATGTGTTGTTTTTTTTTACTTTTTGAAGGTCTGGGATATCCAGGGCCGCTGCAAGCCATTTTGGTGTCCTAAGCAGAAATGTTTAATGGTGCCCCCAAACCCCCCCCAGAAAAAAAAAAAAAAAACCAGGAAGGAGGAGTAGCTCATTCAAATTAAATTCATGCAAGAAACTACACCAATAATATTTGCAGAATTAAAATCATTTAGTTTAGATGTTTCACTTTAATAGTCGGTGCCCGCTCCCCCCAGAACCGCCCCTGCAGCCACAGCAAACTTCAGCTCAGACGTGTCTTCCCTCTCTGCGCCTTCCCCTCTTTTCTTTCTCACTTGCCGCTCCAAGCGCAAGCACGAGAGAACACAGAGAAACAGAGAAAAAATAACTGGAAAACACCCAAAACATTAAGAAAATACATAGAGAAATAAAATAATACAGTGAGAATAATGTCTGTGCCATTGTGTGCCTCTTTCCATTAAAGAGGGGGTATTATGCTTTTTTTCAATCACATAGCACCAGTCTATAGCACACTACAATGATGACCAAACCTTCTGTTGGTCTGTAAATGCAGTAAATTAGAATAACTGCCTTGCATAAAATTGCTCTCTCAAAATGGCTGTAGTGAATGTCTTGAAATAGGCCTCTGTCTCTTTAAGAACCTCTGTCCCTTTCCGACACGCCCCCTCCACACGCTGGCTGTGGCATCAGTGGGGAGGGGGTTCTGCTGAGGGGCAGTGGTTGGTTACTCGGCTGGTGACGAAAGCTCGGAGGCGTCTCCAGGAGGTGGGGGCGTTCCTAGGAGGACTCAGGCAAACCGATCCCTAAAATGGCTGCCATCAGAGTTTTTACAGATTACTCAAAAATACGTGAATGTGCCAAGGCAACACTTCAGGCATGTTTTTAATGAGGGAATGACATAATAACATGATGGAAAGCTTGAAAAAGTCGATTTTGCATAATACCCCCCCCCCCATTTAAATATATTTTGGTTACTTGTGTAAAAAGAAATATATTAAAAGTGCATTGGAAAAACATTAAATTAAATGACTGGGATTCAGTTCAGGGAAATTGAAGGTTTTTTCAAAGCACTTGCAGCCCACAGTTCTTTTAGTCTCTTACGTTATAATAGTATGAATCGTGGCAATGCTACTTACAGATAAAGTACTTGTAGTTGTTGCGGCACTTCTGTCCCCTGTGTTGATGGCTTTCACTGGACCGGCGTGCGCCTGATGGGATGTTGTCCACCGCCGAAGACCGGGGCACACGTCCAAACTGCACAAAGAGGACATTCTGAGAGCTGCTGATAAGCCAGGAGAAACCACTGAGCCGCCACAGTTTACTAATTGACGTTTCTGTCTTTTCAGCCTCACAGCCATTGTAAGAAGCTTCCCTTTTGTTTTTAGGCCCAAGTTTGGAGGCTGCGGATGTTGTGATTTTGCACTTTAGAGGTGACTTTTTTACGGAGCCGGCTTTCTCGGAATTTAAATGATGTCCCTGAATTCTAAAGCAAGAAAGATAAAGAAAACACTTTGTACATGTCGGCCTGTTGTTGCAGATAATGACAAATTAGCAATCCGCGTAACACAATAAAAGTAAATGCTGGCCTAATTTACTAATGGGCTTGTTTTAGGCGTAAGTGTAGTGGGTTTGGAAGCTATCGCGCCTGCCAGATGAGTAATACCTTAGTCAATATAATATGGATTACACAAGACTACGTCAAGGATCCATGTAGTGAATTAGACCTAACAGGTTAGCTGGCAGCGTTGAAACTCTGGCAAAAACGGCGTGTCCAATTAATCCACGTAAAAAGAAAGAGAATTTAAGCAGCTTGAAATTCAGGCCAAACCGTGGGGTCATGGGAAATTTATTTCACTGCTCTCAACAACAGAGCATCTGCAATACGGATTTTGAATCTTGTCCAGGGAAATCAGGTTCACAACATCTTGGACAACATGAGTCAAGCAGCGTGATTGTTATTGGCAGGGCGTCTTTCTTTCTTTCTTTGCGGAGAAGTCAAAAATCATCAGGAGAACTGACCCTGACAGGCCCCAAAAACCGCTGGAACAGGCCCACGGTGACGCAGTAACTCCGAAGAGCTGTAAAGAGGGGGACGCATGATTGAAAAAGTCAACATCCAAAAGACACGCTCAAGGAAATGTGAAAAATCTCAGTCCTGTGATCCCGCTGCCATCGTTTACATCCAGCCCAACATGGCATGCACTGTGTGAATGGAGTGTGTGTGTGTGAGAGAGAGAGATCGGTGCTGGTTTCAGAGCCCGGTGGCACAGATCGGCCGACATGTTTCCGTCACTCAATAATGAATGATGAATAATGGCTCACTGTAGCGCTTTGAGAAGGTTAATAGAGCAATATAAATCCAAGTCATTAATAAAACCACGATACGGAGCAAGAAAGTACAGCACTTTCAGCATTACCACCCATAATAACTTACTGTGTGTAAACTAAAATGACCCTGTAGTGAGTCTTTACTTTGCCTGTGAACAATTATGTAGTTCATTAACTGTAACCATGAATTAATCAAGAAATCATTAGTCACATTTTTGCTGTCATTTAACCCGTTAACCCAGACACATTTTCGGCAGTTCAACTTTAACCAAATCTAAAAGCTTCAAAATAGCGAACAAAAATGAGACGTAAATGAGGATGAAAAAACAGCAAAATAAGCAACGAAAGAGCAACAAGAACACGACAAAAACACAACAAAACAGGCGACAAAGAAGCGATGGTGAAGCAACAAAACAGCGACAAAAATGAGACGTAAATGTGGATGGAAACACAGGGGGAAAAAGCAACGAAAGAGCAACGAAAGAGCAACAAAAACGCGACAAAAAAGCGACATGAACACAAGACAACAGGTGACAAAAAAGTGATGGTAAGGAAACAAAGCGGTTACAAAAAAGTGACAAAAATACAAACCAAGGGTTACAAAAAAATCTGTTTTGTAGGTCTTAGCTTTCAAATGAGGCGCTACTCTGGCCTGTAGGAGAAAATGTGCTCAGTTAAGGCAAGTGGCAAGAAGTTAACACCTTGCTCAGTGGACTACCGGTGAAACTAACACTGACACATTTACAGAAAAGTTCATCCATGTATGTAACAAACACATTTGAAATGGCATTAGACAAACGCGTAACCAAGCGCCATGTTGCTTTTTGACATGCATTATTCATTGATTGGTCCACATCACATAAAAGAAATTCAACCTTTTGAGGGGGATAAAGGCTAAAATTGAATTTATTTGCTGCGTTTTACAAAAAGGTGTGGAGCTCCACTCTGAAATGCCAGGAGGATTAATGGCGCTGATAAGTGGGGTGGGTGTATTAAGCAAAAGCCATTGAACGTTTCCACGTCTTTTTGCTTTGAATGTAAATTTGATCAAAAGACAAAAGCAGGAAGGAAAGAGACCCTCGAAAAGTGTAAGGGCGGTGCTGGTCCACTTCACCAGATACCAGTGGGCCACAGCAAAACAGACGGCAGACAACATGCACACGCCGAGGAATCTTGTGCATGAGTGCATATCCACGTACCAGGCTGCGGAGGAGGCACAGGGCATATGGTGCTCGGAGAGGGGTCGGGGAAGACCTGTCCTCCTGTTCAGTGCACTGGCAGAGACGGAGAGGAACACTCAACTTAAAATACACTTCACAGTAAATGGTAAATTACAAGACTACAAAGCAAAGACAAATATAATGGATCCTCTTTGATGTAAAATATAAGTAGAGGTGGGCAGAGTAGCCAATGTATTTACTCAAGTAAGAGTAACGTTACTTTGAAATAATTTTACCCAAGTACAAGTAAAAAGTAGTGACAAAAATAATGACTCAAGTAAAAGTAAAAAAGGAGAAAATGTGACTGAGTACTGTGAGTACTGTGAGTACTGTGAGTACTGTGAGTACTGTGAGTACTGTGAGTACTGAGAGTACTGAGTAACGGTTTCAGTGAAAAAGTCTGATTTATTGTTAATGATGATGATTTATTGTCAGTGAATAATTGTATGAAACAAAACATAAAATCATGTGGACTTTGTGAAATTTAATGCAAATACAGAAAAAACAAAATAATTCTAAAGGAGCTTCAGCTACTTTATAGATCAAAAGGAAGCATTTGCCGCTTAAATGAGTAAGAAAGAGAACAGATCCTTCAATATAGTTTTACTCAAGTAGAAGTCAAAAGTACTTTGTGATAAAACTACTCTGTACAATTTCTTCCAAAAGTTACTTTAGTACATGTACATGAGTAAATGTAACTGAATACTACCCGCATCTGAATATACATACATACATACATTTGTCGTTATTACATATAAATACATTATTTCACATTTGAATTCAAATTCGTCAATGTTCAGGACAGAACAAGACAATACTTGAAAAATGAAGCAATGGCTCCATCTAGCGTGTAATGACTGTGAAGCACGTTTTAAGCGATCGTGATTATAAAAGTTCAGCCACAAAATAAACACATCAGATTGCTTAGCGAGTTTTTTTGTTTTTGCTGGGCACCCATGGTGTATGTGTCCTGGGTCATAGGCCTACAAGCAAGATAAAACTCCACATAACAATCGATATGATTTGTTTTAAGTGAGCGGGTTTGGTGTTTTGTTCCCATGATTTTCGGCCTTTGACTCACCTTGGAGATGTCCATGCGCCTGTGGCTGCGCAAGTCTTTACGCAAGTGTGGCCCACGCTGCTGCTGACCAGCTGCGACTGCTGTCCTCAGCACAAGATGGCGGTAGAGCACGAGGACAGTTTTGTGTTTTTTTAGTTTCGATTTGTTTTTCCGATTGTTTTCCACGTAGTTCTACACCTGTAACCTTACAACACACAGTATCATAAACTCAATGTCTGACACTTTATAATGACCTAGTCCATTTCCATCTGAGTGACAAGTTTAGGTCAGGGTTGAGCAGTCTGACCAATTTCTTCTTGTTGAATTGGTGCACTATGGCAGACATATTTCTGTGAAACTGTGAAACAGCTGCATTAAAGGCCCAATTCCTGCTTATTTTTCACATGTCTTTATTGTAAACTCATACATTTGTGAATATAACACTGTGCATCTTATTATAAAGCGTAAACTTATGGGCTTGTTTTCTAACATTTCAGTGAACGTGACCCTGCGAGTTATAAAATGTGCTTATAAACTTGTTCATGTGGAGAAATGAGATGCTAAAATATATGTTAGGAAAGTGAGCTTGGATAACTACAAACATTTTAATTTAGTGGCTTCCTTTTTCATTCCTTTTACATTCCTTTTACAAAATCAGCTTCCAAGTCCAGATGGCTCCGGACACAGTTAAAACTGCTCTTAAATGTTCCAGTGGAATGTTTCGTTACACTTGTTAGTGGCCCTCAACATTGTATAAACTTCAAAATGTGGCCCTCGATGAAAAAAAGTTTGGACACCCTGCTGAAATGCGAAGTACAAAATAGAGTATTTGTAACCGAATATGGACTACATGATGGAAAAGAGGTGAGTTTTGGAAGCACATTAGGTTTGTTTGTTTGTTTGTTTGTTTGTTTGTTTGTTTGTTTGTTTGTTTGTTTGTTTGTTTGTTTGTTTGTTTGTTTGTTTGATAATTTCCTGCTAAGGATCATCCATCACTGACAGGTGCTACAGTAAATGTCAATCTCAATGTCAATTTTATTTATAAAGCACATTTAAAAACAACCTTAGTCGACCAAAGTGCTGTAACAATATGTACAATAAACACAATAAAATGTAAACACAGGTCATTTAAAGGCACAAACTGTGTCTGGTCTACATAGAACTGAAAGCCAAAGCAAAAAGATGAGTTTTTAATTTGGTTTTGAACTCCTCTACAGACTGAGCCGAGCACACATGTAGAGGAAGGCTGTTCCAAAGTTTAGGGGCCGCCACTGACAAGGCTCGGTCACCTCTGGACACACGCTTGGATTCAGGAACAGACAAAAGGAGCTGGTCTGCAGACCTCAGAGCTCTGGAAGGACACTAGAGCTGCAGCTGCTCTGACAAAAACTTAGGTGCCAGCGAATTTAGGCATTTAAAAACAATCAGCAGAATTTTAATGGCATGTGGCCTATCCACCGAGTCTTGTTAAAGCTCACATCTAATATATAAAGGTGTGGGTGTTTAAACAGGAATAAGGTCAACAGCATGATCATAAATATTTGATATGTAATAAAGAGTAGGCCTATATGAAGCAGTAGATAAGTTAACAAACGGCCACATGCAAGTGACCTGTTGGAGCATGCAAGGAAATGAGCCCCCCTTTGGAGAGGATGCCAATTTCTCAAAAACAGCACGTTACCACATGCTCAAATTTGTCCGAACTATATCCTGGATGTTCAGGGAGTTCTGAGACACAAAGACCTTTGTGATAGTTTAGCTTTATATTCACACATTCAATGAAATCCCTGCATAATCCAATGTCAAAAATAGCCAGAACACTTGAGCAGAAGTTGTGTAGTTCCTCAAAACGGAGTTGTTCAAAAGTGTGTCCAGATGTAATCTTCAGAATCAACTGAGAATCACCTGTGATCCTTACAGACATTTTCATCACCCACTTGTTGAGAGATTAGATCTGGTTGAGAACATTCGTGCATGCATACCAAAGTAGTGACTTTTATTTTTAGAGTTTTTTACAGTTTGTTTTAGATTCGATGTTCCAGGGCAGGTTGCCCAAAGGAAGCAAATGGAAGTTTAACCTGATTCCAAAGCAGGTATGTAAGAAAGTTCCTTCAAGTTACATAATCTTTTTTACTTTTCAAGTATCTTTTGCAAATGCAGGCTGTTTGATGACTTCAAAAAATGTCTCCGCCCCTCACTCTACTCTAGTTTATGGACACCAACGTAACACGACACCTTCAGATGAGAACAACGAGAACAACAAAGGGGGCAGGTTGAAGCAAAGTATACACTTATACAATGTGCATACCACACATTGAAGTATTTTACCATGTCGGCTGTTGTTCCACACATTATTATGGTATGTTGCAGTGAAGCTTCAAATTCTCGACTTGACTGCGTTTATAGATATTATATAGCTCAAATTAAGCATGTTTTGATAACATATTCACCATCATGAGGGAAGTATACAATAACTGCATATATACTGTCAACCACAGGGGGTCTACTGTTGTACTGCACTGACCTCAGCACCGTGAAACCACACTCTCTCCACGTGCTCTCTGCTCTGCTTCCAGAAGTCGTGCAGAACATGGTCCACTTTTTTGGGCCACATTATCAGATACTCATTCTCCGGCTGTATGAGAAGAGAACGGCGAACACCACAAACAACCTGACAGAAGCGGGACAGGACCAGTGCATATAGACTGTCCCTCTCTGCTTCACTGAGGGGAAGTTCACTCTCCCATCCCGCCAGCACTGCTCCTCCCACTTCTATGGGATTTGGGTGCACTGTCATCATATGCATTATGGTAATAGCCAGCTCATGAATGTAAAATCCACTGTTCATGTCTCCAAAGTCCAGGAGGCCAGATATCTTGCAGCTGTCTTTTTCAGGTTGGACCAGTATGTTCAGGTCATTGAAGTCTCCCTGAATAATGCCTGCATTTAATCATAAATATATAAGACTGTCACATTAACAACTTATATACAACTAGTACATTATTCCAGCAGAAACAACATTTTTGGAAATACTTACATTTGCGAAAATCTGAATATTTAGGGGCTACAGATGTCCTGAAAAGCTCAATTACAGACTTCACCACCTCCTGAAGTGGCTCTCCGTCTAATACGAACAAGTCCTTTTCTACCTGAGGAAAGTTTGACAATATCCATGCACGGCTGTTCCTGTCAAGCACACTGATATTTGGGTGTTTCATCTGAAAAATCATTGAGATATGCATCATTATTGATTGTTCAGGCGATGGAAAAATGTGTGACTGGCAGCTAATTATACCGTTTGCAGGACTTTGTCCACTCTGGCAGCCATCTTACCGGTCTCATACAACAGCTGTGGAGTTAGAGGGACTTTGGAAATGATAACTCCAGGTAAATAACTCAATAGTCGCACAAGGTACTTCTGACGACCAAAATCACTGTCTGTCAAAGGAAATATATGCCCAAATGGATGAAAGGTCTTAATTTATATCCAATATTTATTTATGCTACAGAGAGGCTTCTTTCACGTTTACCTTGTTCTTGCAGACTCCAGAGCTGTCCTGTGTTTGTAGGTGTGACCTTTTGGGTTGGAATCCCATTCTCTTTTTTTGTGATCAAGTTTTTATTGGGTTGTGCGGGTTATAAGTTTTACATAACAATTTCATATGCAGCACAGATTTTTTATATTTTTTTCCCCCCCTCACCCTTTGTGATAATGGGTCTTTTAGTATGGGCAGTTATGCACAATACATGTTCATGTAAATTTTAAGGAAATAAAGATACAGTAAAACAATACCACACTTAGATACTACACACTCACACACTCACTCACACCCCCATGTCCCACCCCTACTGTCCAGGCATGGTGACAAAAAATAAAAAGCAAAAAGCAAACAGCACAAGTCTTGGTAGACAAGAGTGATAGACAGAACAAACATATTTGCTAATTTCCTCCGTCATTGACATCTACAGAAATAGCTTTGGATACATATAGTTATGTAACATTTACACTGTATTTGGAATACATATCGTTATGTACTGTACATTCATAGTTATTACGTACAATCAAAGCATTTGCAATCAAGTTTCACACATTAGCTGCATTTTATGTAACAGATTTGACCAACATGAGATATTTTCGCTTTTGGCGCCGTGGATCCGAGCTGCTGAGAGCTCCAACTGGACAATGTCTTTAAATGATGAGAGCCATTGCTCCACACTCAGGGTTTGTCTAAGTTTCCATCGACATGCTATCATCTTTTTAGCAGCTGTGAGACCAGCTAGAATTTGGCGGCGTTCATTGATATTTAATTTAAGATTGGAGGTCTCATTCAGTAAGAGTAACCTCTGAGTGTAGGGCAATTCTCTTTCCATTAGGTTTGACAGAGCACCAGCAACATTTTCCCAAAAACAGTGAACCTGGGGACACTCCCATACCATGTGAAGAAAAGTCCCAATGACCTTGTCTGCACAGAAATCACAATAAGGATTGTCCTTAAGTTTCATCAGGTGCAATCTCCTAGGATAGAGATAAGCCCTATGAATGAACTTGTAGTGGATCATTTGGTGGTTTGGGTTTCTCGAAGACAGAAATACATTGGACCAAATACTTGTCCAATTCCACTCAGAGTGATCTTTTAGCTCTGTTTTCCAGAAGTGTTCAATAGGCAATTGTTTGTAAGAGGCTTTAGTGACAAGTATATAGAGATCTGAAACAAGGCCATTGTTTTTTTCCTTACACAAAGTGGTATGGAGGGGATGATTTTCTAAGCGACATCCCCATGGGACGCCATGGGCACGCATCGCTGCTCGTATTTGCAAGTAAAAAAAAAATGACGTTGCAGGTAATTTGTGATTTTCCTGCAGGTCTTTGAATTCTCTTAGTCCGTTTTGGTCTGTTATTTTCCCGAGCGTGTGGACCCCTTGGCGTTCCCATGGAGAGAAGGAGGCTATTTTTTTGCCTATTAGCAATGCATAATTATGGAAAATTGGAGATTGTTGATAATAATTGTTTTTTATTTTCATGAATTTATTGACTTTATACCAAACGGAGATGAGGTGAGAGATAATTGGACCACATTTGTTTTTTACTATCTTTAGTGGTATATTGGAGTATAAAAAGCATGACGTGTCATGGGGCTTAAGTAACTGTTCTTCGATTGGTTTCCATGATGTGAGTGTGTCTGGTTTTAACCAAAGAGAAAGTGAACGTAGGGCAAAACACCATGAATACCATTCGAAGTTTGGAAGGTTAATGCCACCTGATGATTTAAGCCGGTATAATGTTGAGGTTTTTATTCTTGGTTTTTTCCAATTCCATAAGTAGGAACCTATGATGGCATGTAATTTTTTCCAATATCCTTTTGGAGGGGCCAAAGGGAGCATGGAGTTGAAGAAATTAATGCGCGGTAGAACATTCATTTTTATGATAGAAAGGCGAGATTGAAAGGATATTGGGAGTGAGCCCCATCTATTTAGGTCATTTGTAATAGAATGCAATGTTTTATTATAATTATTGTTGATTAAAGTGTTCACTGCCGGGTATATGGAGATGCCCAGATACTTGAAACTTTCAACCACGGGAATATTAAAAGATTCCAAGTTGGTTGAGGTTCTATTCAATGGCATAACTGCTGATTTTGTCCAATTCACCTTATAACCTGACATTTTTCCGAATTGTTCGAAAGTTTGAAGAAGGAATGGTATTGATGTGTGTGGATTGCTTGTATAAATTAAAATGTCGTCGGCGTAAAGGGAGATATAATGGGGGGTGTTGTGGACCATTATTGGTGCCAGATTTTCTGATTGCCTGATAAATTGAGCAATGGGCTCCAGCGATAGGCAGAATAGGAACGGAGACAGTGGGCAGCCTTGTCTAGAAGAGCGAGATACTTTAAATCTAGAGGAGCAGGTATTGCCCGTTATCACTACTGCTGTGGGGTTGGCGTATAATGTCTTAATCATAGAGATTAACCCCTCGCTGAAGCCCATATGCTGAAGTACTGACCACAAATACTCCCACTCTAGGCGGTCGAACGCTTTCTCTGCATCAAGCGAGAGAATTGCGTTTGACGCTGTGGATTTGGAAGATGAATCTAAAATATGGAGTAACCGGCGCGCGTTATCAGAGGCCAAACGTGACTTTATGAACCCTGTTTGGTCGTGATGTACAAGACTTGTCATGATGTGCTCTAATCTCATTGTCAAAACTTTGGCATAGGCTTTAAGTTCAGTGTTCAAGAGGCTCAAGGGTCGGTAGGAGGCACATTCGGTAGGCGGCTTGTCTTTCTTTAACAGTAAGGTTATGATGGCTACATTGCTGCTGTCTGTAAAGGAACCTTGGGAGATTGAAAAATTTATCATATCTAGAAGCAGTGGGCCAAGCTGAGACCAGAAAACTGAATATAGCTCTGGAGGAATACCATCCAGACCCGGGGACTTGCCTTTATTCATGCAGTTTATTGCTTGGGTTAATTCTTTCAAGGTGATTGGCTTTTCGAGTAAGCTAGCGCTTTCAGATGAGATTTTAGGTAAGTGGAGGGAGTTTAAAAAGTTACAGCAGGTTTCACTGTTGTAGGTGGCTTCTGAGGCAAAAAGTTTTTGATAGAATTTTTTAAACGTGTTATTTATGCCGACGGGGTCAGAAGTTATAGTGCCCTCCTCTGTCGTGACTACAGGTATATTTGCAAGCTGCTCACTATTTCTGATTTTAAGGGCTAAGAGGCGGCTTGGTCGGGCATCGTTTAAATAATGCTTTTGGCGAGTACGATGAATCTGAAATTCAGCTTTCTGTCTCAGCAATTGATTCAATTCCTCTAATAATTCCTGACGTTTTATAGTGTTTTCGGATGTTGGTTGAATTAGCATTTGTTGTTCTGTTCGAACTATATTGGTTTCTAATAAACTAATCCTATTGTTCTTTGCTTTGTTAAGTCTGGAAGCAAATGAAATAGTTTTATTCCTGATACATCCTTTGACTGCCTCCCACAGAATTCTTGGATCCTCCACTGAAGGTTTATTTATATTTATAAAGAAGTCCAATTCTTGTTTGAGTTCATTTTTGAAATCATCGTTCTGGAGTAAAGTGGTATTAAAACGCCAGCGAGATGCCTTAGCCTGTCCGGTTTTGACTTTGAGTGAGCATGACACAGCTCTATGGTCTGATAGTGGAAAAGGAATCATATCCGTTTCGTAAATTAACTGAAACAGTGATTTGGAGACAAATATATAGTCGATCCTGGAAAAGGTTTTGTGCCGTGATGAATAATAGGAGAATTCCCTGGAAGAAGGGTTCATAAGACGCCAAGAATCAATAAGATTAAAATCGCTTGTCATTTTTTGTAGTGCGCTGGAGGCGAGTTTTTGATCATAGCTTTCGTTTGGCCCTGTCCTGTCTTCTTGATGTAAACGCGCGGCATTGAAGTCTCCACCTATAAGAAGCTGATAGTCAAGGAGATCTAGCAAAATAGCTTCTAAAGAATTAAAAAAAAGTTTTGTCAAAATTATTTGGAGCATAAACACAGATCAATGCAATTTTAATGCCATTATAGGAAATTTTACAATAAGTGATTCGGCCATCACCGCTTTCTCCTGTACCTAGATTAATATATGATAAATTACGCCTAATGGCTATGAGAACACCTTTGCTTTTTTTAGTGTAACAGGAGGACGCGGTCACCTCATAATGCTTATTGTTGAACCTGTATGTATCAGCTTCTTGGAAGTGTGACTCTTGAATAAATGCAAAGTGGATGTTCTTCCTATGTAGCAGATCTAAGACACTAGCACGTTTTTGTGGAGAGTTCAACCCACGGGCATTCAATGAAAGTACATTTATTTTATCCATTCATAATGATAACATTTTGGAAAATATAACATAGTGCACCCATGCCTGGACATCCTACCCCCCGCTTCCACCCACACACCCACACACCCACACACACACACACACACACACACGCACGCACACACACACACACGCGCACACACACAAAAAAATAAAAAAATAAAAAATAAAAATAAAAAAAAATCCCATTCTCATGCAAGTAGGTCATTGCGTAGGTCTGGACTTCTAGAAGAGTGATGTTCTTGCTGTCTTCTGTGTTCGATATTTTCAGCACATACTCGTTGCCATCGTTGGCTGAGACGTGAAAGTTTTGGTCTTCGTAACTGGGCAGTGGCCGGATTTCAGTGGTTGTCAGGTCATACAGCCTTTTCAGTAAGTCTGTGGCCTGACTAAGACTGAACTTGGGCGTCATATTGTTTTCAGACATGTTTTCTGGAACAAAAAGAAAATAAAATCCTTGTAAATTGAATACAAACAGGATGTGTTTTGATCAGAGTGTAGGTATACATTCCAACAGCACCAGAGCCAAATGGGTCTGCATTGTTACTGTATGATTGGACACACCATGTGGAATTTGGAGAAAAGAATATGAGCAATAATAACGACCAGAGTGACCTGGAATAGAGCGTTTATACCTTACAGGTGAGGATTTCGCAGAATCCCACATTTTTGTGCTTTTGGAGTTTTATATTTTGCATAGCTCCTAGATTGTTTCTGCTAAATGCGTGGATTGTGTGAAAATTGTATTTTTGGTGATCTAAAATATGTCATTTATTTAATGTCATTTAGAATTAAAAAAAACTAAAAAACTCCCGTCTGAGCTTCGACACAGAAATGTGCTTGTAACTAAAAAAAGCTCTAACTTAATTTTTACTTTATTTTGAAGGATGACATCTCTTCTTTTCATACATATACATATACATATACATATACATATACATATACATATACATATACATATACATATACATATACATATACATATACATAATATTACGTTTTTAAAAACATTTTCTAATACTTTTATATTTTATATATTCATTGGTTTATTTGTTCGGGACAGTGCATGTTAATGAACACATGACGGTTTCAGGCTTGTAAACACGCCACACCGAAGTGTAGCCATGAGCTCATTTCCATCCGTCGTCCCCCATGCACACTCTCAAACACACTCTTACTCATTCTGGCCTATTGTACATGTTTTTAGTGGTAGGAGAAACCGGAGTACCCGGAGGAAACCTATGCAGACACGGGAAACTCCACACAGAAAGGCCCCGTCAAGGTGGGAATCGAACCATGGACCTTCTAGTTGTGAAGTAAACACTGACGCACGATGGAAACGATGTCACCTTAAAACGCAGATTAGCCGTGGTGTTGTGGGACTTGAAGGCATGTGTGGTTTATTTATGGAAAACTACTGTTGTTTTTGTGTTAGGGGTGTGCGTGTCGATCTACTGTATCAAAATAAGCTCATGTGTATGCTCAAGCAGACTTTTCAAGGTAATTTCGCTTTTGTTTTCAATTTGACATGATTCTAAGGAAGAAAATAAGGCAGCGGGATGTTGAGGAAAGTAATGTGAAGAGCAGCTCCGAGTGCTGTTTGCAATGAACCACGCCTCAGTCGGCCTCTTTTTCTTAAAGGAACAGGCCACCGTTTTTCCATATTGAAATGTGTTCTTACCTCAGTGTAGACGAGTTCATACTTATCTGTCTGGTCTTTGTGTGTGCCCTCAGTCACGCGAAACAACCAAAGATGTTGTTAACGTTTGGCCTCTCCCAGTATATTCCTATGGCTCCAAATGGGGTGAAGGTAGAAGCGACCAAGCTCTTCCACGGGCGCGCACAAAGACCAGACAGGTACGCATCCGTAAGCTCATTTAAGAACATATCTCAGTGTGGAAAAACGGTGGCCTGTTCTTTTAAACAACGCCCTCTCCTCGCAGCCTCACCTTCTGCTGCTGAGCAGGAAGAGCATTGCTCTGGTTATGGGTGGGGAAAGTGGGGTGAAGTCTAAACCATGATGTGTTTTCTAAAACATGTAATCCTCATTCACCTTCTCTGGAAAACAGCACAAACCTGATTTCTTTAAAAAAAAAAAGTTTTACGAAATTCCTGCAGAAAGTATGCTCATAACAGAGCATTTATCCCTACTTCAGTAAGTCTGGCTGACACAAAAGAATCCTCCCTCAGGCAAAACCACTTTTGGTTCAGCCATGTGGGGGCTGTACAAAAATGCATTCGAACTGGTTCTTATAGGTGCCTTCCACATGACGTCACGCCAACTAAGTTACTCCATCTTGACGGGATATATGCTAATGAACTCCAGATAAACTCACACCAATGTTTCATTTAAAATCTACATTTCAAAACTGCTGAAATGCCTGAAACTTGTTGCACAGTTGGATGCAAATTAGTGGTGTCAGAATTTCTCATGTCTTTACTCTTTTAATGGGGTCCCATTGTACTTTTCAATCGGATATCTCATCAAATTATTAGCCTATTGAAAACTGCTGTAGCATAGAAGGATTTACTGTCAATGTGAGATTTACTGTTCGTTAATCTGTGAAAGATAGCTACAGTATCTAAACAACAAGCTGGGTGTCCAATTCAGCGTGTTTTACAGTATTATTAGCCTGCTGGTTTAGCGAAGTGTCAAGTAACTTACCTTACTCATGACAATGATACTATCCTTTCTTTTTGGTTGCCATACAGATGTATTCGATACCCATCCTGACTCAAAATATCTGTATGCAGAAAGGCTTTTATATGCTTTTAATGATTTTCCTGTGTATGAAGACGGAAAGTCTATCAAGAAACTATGTACTATGTAAATATCGCCAAACTCGAGTGAAGGTATGTTGACCGAGAACTTCGCGTCAGTAAATAACTTGGCCAGAAGCGTGTATGGGTCTGTAATATCCAACAATCCAACAATGTCCAACAATCCAACAATGTTTGCAGATCGAAGTGCCACATTTCCTTGTAAGTGAGTTGTAACAGATGTAGGTGAAAAAACACTGCATGATTGTGTGGAATCGCAATCGTTTTCTGTTGCATACGCCATTTTTGCTTCCCTTCAAAATGTCGCGTGCTTGCATTTCTAGTCACGTGACTGGGAGACCTTATTCCGCCCCGCCCACTGTTGCCACTTTTTGCTTTGTCTCGGCACTTCCGTTGTACAGACACTTCCGGTCGAGCTCGAAGCCCATTCATTTAAACCAGGGGTGTCCAAAGTATGGCCCAGGGGCCAAATGTGGCCCTCAGACCAATTTTTGGTGGCCCTCGGCCTTCTTGCTGAATTGGTACACAACATCAGAGGTGGTCCTTTTGATTTGAAATGTGATCATTCTACACAATAACCGAACAACTAACATTTTATTGTGAGACAGAGCTGGCATGAAGGTTTTAAGCATAAATAAAGGCATGGGGCACAATTTAAACCTCTGCTAGTCAAAGGTTTCACGGTACTAGCCACCGATCTGTGGCCCTTCACCCCGAGGAGGCTTCAAAATGCGACCCCCTGTGAAAAAAGTTTGGACACCCCTGATTTAAACGGAGAACGAGGGAAAATATTCTCCGCTCAAATCTGATGTTTAGTCGATTGATTTGTGTAAAATGGCCAATGTTCATTTGCACCAACAAGTCAACACTGCACCATTCCTCTGCATGGCCGAAAAACAGCTTTCTTTTCGTGTAATAACTGATTTTATGTGGACTTCTCCAGTCCCACGTTTACAGATGGGAGAAATTGGCGGCGCCCACGCGATCGTCCGGACTATTCCAGATTGTTTGTTTTGTTTACAACAATATGTGAGGGAACAAAAGTTTAACATGTTAGTTTCAGCCAACATAACCAACGCTTTTGGTCATGTTTTCGAAGCTGACAATTGATTAATTGATTTATAACTACCGAGAAAGTTTTCTTTTACAAGCCACTGCAAAATAATGTATTAAGCATGGCCTTAAACATTGTGAGTGAGTCTTAGTATGAACTAATGGTAAAATGAGAGAGATTGTCAGACAAGCTTAGTCTTGTCTAAAACTTCAGTTGAGGTGTGTTGTCTGTGTCGTCCTAGTGATCAGGAGGATCAGGACTGAACAAAACAAAACAACCATGTGTGGAAGGTTTTCTCTTTGTTTATTATACTATAGCCTATGTAGTACTAAAACAAATCAAACACTTAGAAAGTCTCATATTGTCGCCATGTACATGGAAAACCACAAAAGGTAAATCATTTGGAGCCCAGATTCTAGTCTGTTTAAAAGGGGGAAATAGCAGGAACTCACACACACATATTGATCGCATCAGTGTACAGACACTGATGGAGGAAAGTAAGGCATATGAAGTGTCTTGCCAAAGCACACAGCAGCAGAACAATTTCCTTTATAGCTACATTTCTTTCAAGGCACATGATAGTTATAGGAAAGACCTGACACTAGAGGGGGCATTGTGTTTTTTAGTGAACAATGCTGAGCAGCACTCTGAAGCCACACTCTCTCCACACGTTTCTTGCCCAGTTCCCAACTAATTTGAAAGCCAAGACCCTCTAGTGTTTAAAAATATGTGTGTAACTCTAACCCTAGCCCTCTGATCAGGGGGGATGGTAGGTAACAGGTCAATCAGATTTTAGCAACAGTCATTCTAGATGTTGTTTTTCAGGTGATTCTACCTGTAAAATACTTAGAAATTAATTTTAATTGAGTAGGTTATTAATAATGGGGGTCCCTGGGAGATTTTTGGATCAAGAAGGGGTCCGCAATGTCTTGAACTTTGGTAATTGCTGCAATATGTCAAAGCTTCAGCGTTTAATGTGTTTGGTTTGTTTATTTCAGCATTTTCATTGTTGTTTTTGTAATATTGTAAATACACATTACACGGTAATGAGAGCTCAAAGGGGGCAAAGCATACACTCACACGCACTTACATTTTACCATGTCAGCTGTTGTTCCACACATATTATTATGGTATGTTGCAGTGAAGCTTCAAATTGTCAACTTGACTGAGTTCAGATAGCTCAAATTAAACATGTTTTGATTACATATACACCGTACTGACCTCAGCACCGTGACACCACACTCTCTCCACGTGCTCTCTGCTCTGCTTCCAGAAGTTGTGCAGAACATGGTCCACTTTTTTGGACCACATTATCATACTCATTCTCCAGCTGTATGAGAAGAGAACGGCGAACACCACATACAGCCTGACAGGAGCGGGACAGGACCAGTGCATATAGACTGTCCCTCTCTGCTTCGGTCTATACGGTCCATCTATACGGTCTTAGCATGACAGATAGACCTAAACTTTGACTTTACTGTGCGGACATGGAAATGCACCTAAGGTATTATTACGCCTTACAATATAGTACCCCTTTTTTATTCGTTTAGAAAATCAAAATAAAATGTTTAATTTTGTGTAACTATACTTGGATTGTGTAACTACTCACGCAACCGTATTTAAATAGGAACAACGTGGAAGTTCTTGGTCGCTTCTCACTTCAGGGGAGGAGGATAGGCTAAATGCTAACATGTTCGGCGTTATTGCGTGACTGAGCACACGCGTAAAGACCAGACCAGTACGCATCAACTCATCTAAGCTCAGGTAAGAATATATCTCAGTATGGAAGAAAAGTGGCTTATTCCTTACAAAAGTTCTCCCACTGTAGGAAGTTGCCCATGTAATGTGTTTGTCCTAAACCTTATCATTAGACAATAGTGAGAAATAAATAGTTATAGAAGACATAGGTCTATCAGTGGCTGTAAATCTGACACACAAAAATATGGCTCCTACACAGTAACACACTTTTTTTTTTTTATTATTAAAAATGTCAACAACAAAAAATGTCATTGATTATTAATCTCATCAGTGTACAGACACTGGTGGAGGTAAGTAAGGCATATGAAGTGTCTTGCCCAAGAAAGGGAAGGAAAGACCTGACACTAGAGGGGGGCGTTGTGTTATTTTAGTGAACAATACTGAGCAGCACTCTGAAGCCACACTCTCTCCACATGTTCCTTGCCCAGTTTCCAGAGGTCCTGAAGAATAAAGACTCCTTTCTGGGACGATATCATCAGATACTCCTCATTTTCCGGTTGCATGAGAACAGAATAACGAGCCAAAACAAGAGACTGACAGAAGCGGGACAGGACCAGTGCATACAGACAGTCCCTCTCTGCCTCATCGAGGGGCAGCTCACTCTCCCATCCCGCCAGCACTGCTCCTCCTACTTCAATGGGATTAGGGTGTTCTGTCATTATGTACATTATGGTAATAGCCAGCTCATGAATGTAAAATCCACTGTTCATGTCTCCAAAGTCGAGGACGCCAGAAATCTTGTAGGTGCCGTTTTTGTCAGGTTGGACCAGTATGTTGAGGTCGTTGAAGTCTCCGTGATTGATGCCTGTAAACAAAGTAAAGTAATTCATAGGCATCAACTTCATCACATCTTTACATGCTTTGTTTTAATACTTACATTTGCGTAAATGTGGGTATTTGGGGACAACTGTTTTTTTGTAGAGCTCGATAACAGACCGCACCATGTCTTGAAGAGGCTCTCCATCTAATACATACAAGTATTTTTCTAAGACCAGAAGGTTTGACAAACTCCATATGAATCCATCTCTCTCTAACTCCATGATGTGGGGATGCTGCATCTGTGAAATGGGTAAAAATGACATATGTCCTAAAGAGCAAAAATACAGATATTTTCAGCATTAGTCTTGCTAAATACCTTTTTCAGAACTTTATCCATTTTAGCCGCCATCTTACCCGCCTCATACAACAGCTCTGCAGTGAGGGGGACTTTGGATATGGTCATTCCAGGTAAATAACTCAGTAGTCGCACAAGATACTTCTGGCAACCAAAGCCACAATCTGTCAATAGTTAAAACAGAATTATGTTTAGGGCTGATCAGCTGAACTAATGGTAACAGATTTAAGTGTGTGAATTTTTGTATTGCATTTGTAATAATGTATTTATTGTGTTGTTGTTTTTTTTACGTTTCATACACAAGACCAATGAAGACATAACAGAGTGCAGAGGACGTTTATACTAACATGGCATGTCACTTTGATTAGATATCTTTAAGATAAGACATGATGAGCCTATTTATCTCACAATGGAGAAATTCACTTGTGAAGAATCACTGAGGGTGTGTAAAGTAGACAGGAAATGTGCAATCAATTAAATAGAAAATAGAGGTATCTTATACAATGGATGAAAAAGGTTTTGTGTTGCGTTCTCAGGGTAGTGAGCATTTCAAATAATATCCATGTTATAAGTATCGGCTTTAACCATGTTCATAAACATTAGTATGATCAGCAATTCTGTCACTATACTTTATCAAGGTTACTCGTTACTTATTGCCTACTATTCCCTGTCCATTCCACACAGGTAAGTTTGTCTGGTAACGGGGCAATTGGAGCAGTTTGAATGGGCGGGACTAACGTAGACAGATTGTCAGTGAAATAAACCAATCAGCAATTAGCAGACGTGACAACAGCTGTAGTCCAATTCACAAAATATGAACTGAATATAAACAGACGAGAACGCGGAGGCAAAATACTCGACTACTTCATCCAGGATTATTTTTGGCTAATAACTTCTGCACGTGTTACTGTTGATTGAACTACAATCGGTGTTGGGGAGTAACTAAATACATGTATTTAGAACACTCATAATGAGTAGCTATATTCTGGTAAAGTAAAACTTTCATTTGAGCGTATTTAGAATACAGTTACTTTCCAAATATCAATGGAGTACATCCCAGTTCTCAATCATTACATTTTAGCTCCATATTGCACATTATTAAGAAAGAACCTTTATTGTTGACCTGTTTTTCCTCCTAAAACAAAATAAATATTAAAAATGCAGCAGTTCATACAAACACTGCACATGTGTCACATGATGCTGTATCTGCTGTTCCTGTGCATTTGCCATGAGAGTTTTTGAGTTTCTAATTACTGGTAAGTGAGGAACAGGTTCCAACAATTGTAGTTTTGTAATTATACGCCATATTTACAAATAAATATAATGACAATCAATGTGATCTGGTTTCCCCTACCACTAAAAACATGTGCAATAGGTGAAGCCTGGTGATTCGAACCAACAGTCTGGCTCCACAACATGGGATGGGTCCCCGGGCATCGGCCACTGCTCCTTACGGATTGCCCCAGTATCGAAGGATGGGTTAAATGCAGAGGACACATTTTCCTACGGGGACAATAAAGTATACAAAACAAAACAAAACAAAACAAAATGTATTCTAAAAGTATGCAAGGTATTCAGAATACACTCTGATTAGACAAAGCAACGGATTACGTTACAAAATACATTTTAAGGCAAGTATCCAGTATTCAGTAACTAAATGCAATTACAAAGTATTCTCCCCAACACTGACTACAACATAGCGGCGCAGCGAGTGACGCAACCTTGTCAATTCTCTGGGACAGTCGTGATTGGTTTGGCCTTAGCCGCCAATCAGTCACTTGTTTACCGTGCATGTCCAGACCCTCCGTCTTTGGCGCAGAAAGGAACAGGGTGTGGTTGACCAGGCTCCTGACTTTCAGGTTGTTCAGGTAGCTTTTACTGCTCTTGCGTGCTCATGTGGTGTTGTATAATTTACGGTGTGCAGAATAGCAAGTGATCATCTCCAGCTTGTAGGATAACGAGTGTGTATAAGTGTGACATACTGTACGTGATATGAACTAGAAGTGTGTTTAAAGTTCACTCATGTATTCATAATGTGGACATTATGGATATTTGCACACTTCTTTATGCCTAGAAAGAATGTATGGGACACTCTTAAGTACAAAGGAGCAAAACAACATGCCTCTTACCCAATTCTTCTACACTCATAAGTTGTCCGGTGACTGTTGGTGTTGCGGTTTGGGCCGGTATGCCGTTCTGGTGCAAGTAGGACATGGCGTAGGTCTGGACTTCAATAAGGGATGGGTTTTTGCTGTCTCCTGAGTTCATAATTTTCAGAACATACTCATCGCCGTTGTTGGACAAGACATAAAAATTCTGGTCATCGTAACTGGGCAGGGGGCGGATTTTGGTTGTTGTCAGGTCGTATCGCCGTTTCAGTAGGTCAGTGGCCTGATCAAGACTGAACTTGGGCTTCACGTGTTTGTCCGCCATGTTTTTTGAAACAAAATGAAAAAATGTGAATATGGAATAAAATCCATCTATTGCTTTTGGAGTTTTATATTTTGCATAAGTCCAACATTTTTTATGCCAATTGTAAACACTCATGAAAAAATAACTACTGTGGGAGCATCGACACAACATATGCTTGTAACTTATAAGCTATAACTCAATGAAGGGACAATAGTATTTTTACATTTGATTTCATTTTGAAGGACAACCTCTCCTCTTTTCTTACATATAAAAATAATATTACTTTAACATTTTCTAATACTTTTATATGTGTGAAAAGAGGAGAGTCCGACCTTCAAAATAAAAATAAAGGTTTAGAAATGAATCAATCTTTCATTGACTTATAGCTTTGGTCCCACAATGTTACCTTTTTAAAGGTGTGATTGAGGGATGTGCCTGAGCTACTCTGAAGATAGGAAGTGTGTTTAACTATATTTAATACTTGGTAGCCTGGCATCCAGAATGATACCACTCTGTATATTTCTCCAGGCAAGTTACTTGGAAACGCCCCAAAGGCTTACAAATATGTTGCCTCAGCTAAAAAAAAACTTATTCATCAATCAGAACCAAAAACAGAATAATAAGATCAAAGTGAAATATAGTCAATGGCAGAATATAAATCAGCATAAGGAACATGAATACCACTCATTTATTATAACAAACCTTATAATGCGCCTCATACTTACGCCTTTCATCTTCAAAGCAAACAATATAAAACATTGAAATATTGGTATATGTAATATTGAGATACTGGTATATAAAACTGGTTATAGATCGCATGTAAAGAGTATTATACCAGGGGTCTCCAATAGGCGGCCCGCGGGCCACTTCCGGCCAGCGAGATGATTCAATCTAGCCCTTGACTTGTAGAGCACAAATTCCTGAGTATGTCAAAAAAAATTGTAAAAAAAACTCTCGCTCATTCCTGTGCGGAGCTATGAATTTCTAAAGAAATAATCAGAATGCTCACTCCAGCCACTTGGGGCAGCATCAATAAATAAAGGAAAGAAATCCGCACGTGTCCAGCAGAGGGCAGTGACATAATAAGAGATCTGGAATAAACAATTGTAGTCACGTGGTAAATGGACAGTCTGTCCCAGGGCAATTGTGGCTACAATAGCAGGATTAATAAACAATGTAGCAGAAACTTGTGACACATGCTTGTAAAATGCAATACAAATGTAAGCCATTTATATGAGGCTGCAGTCCGGCTCATTATTATCTGTTTATTCCTCAATAGTATAATCCCAATCAAAACATCTTTTACTGGAGCTTCTGATTATGGACCCCGGCAATACACTCCGGATATATTTTGGCCCCAGTGAAATGTGCTCGGAGATCCCTGGTGTATACTGTATAAAAATATTACAAATATTTGCAAATGTCAAAGATGAGAATGTTTCAGATGCGTGATGTGACTTACGAAAATATGAAACTCTATTTACCGCAAAGTTTACTTCATTCATTTAAGCTTTAGCAAACATAATTAAGTATAATAAGCATTGCATAGGTATTTAATGATACCCCATGATTGAAAATATCCATTCAGTGCTCGGCTTCTTTAACTGTGCAACATTTCACTGAAATAAAGCGAGATCCACAAGTAGACCAACATAGTGGCTAAAGTCATTGGAGCAAAATCCAAAAATACAACAAATCCTACCTTGTTCTTGTTGACTCTGTCTGACTTCTGTGATTGTTACGTTTTTATAGCAAGAATCGCGTTCTGCTGCTGAGCAGGAAGAGCAGTGCTCTGATTATGGGCGGGGAAATCGGATGTATAAACCGTGATGTGTTTTCTATAATGGTCATATATAAACAAATAATCACTATTCACTGTCTCTGGAAAACAGTACACTGCTGATTTTTTCTTTTCTTAAATTTTGCTCATAACATAGCACTTATCTCTATGTCAGTAACTGACACACAGGAATCCTGCTCAAGCAAAACCAGTTTTGGTTCAGCCTTGTGAGACAACTCCTGTTGCGATATTGAGCTGTCACTTCACATTATGTTGCCAGTGGTGTTCGGCTCTACGCTGTGTTTTTTATAATAATGAAGCTTGAAGGACGCAGCGTAAATTTGGAGGAGGCAAAAAGGCATTCACGCCATTTATTAAGAGGCAACAACATAAAAACGGCCAAAGTCCCTGTTCCTCGTCCTCGCTGCTGTCTTGTCCGGCCTCCCAAGCTCTGCTGACCGGCGCCAGGACGCAATTTTTTTTCCTAGGATGGGAAAGGGCTTTTTCCATTGATTTTAGTGTTTCTAAGGTTAGGGTTAGGTCTATGGGTAGTTTGGATCAGTTTAAACTAGGGTTGTTCTCAAATGTGGTCTTTCCCGTCCTAGGAATAAAATTTAAAAAAAAAAGGTTCACAGCGACTCCTGGCGGCGCAACAAGAGCAGCGCGCAGCCAATTCGCAAGGATTTAACTAACGTCCTTATTAACCCCGTTACATTTACATCAATATAGGAGGGAGCAAAAGTTTAATGGCAACGTTTTTTTAAGCTTACACCTGAAGTATTTTTTAACAAGCCACTGCAAAAAAAACACAAATAACGGGACCTTCACTTCAAGATTTTCTGATCTTTGTTTCGTATAGCCTATATAGTTGTAAAACAATATGAATTAGCACTTAGAAAGTCCCGTTTTGTCGCCTTGTACAAAAGGTTGTTGCACATGATTTGAAGCCCAGATTTTAGTTTGTTAAAAAGGATGGAAATAGCAGGAACTCACACACACAGTAGCAATACCCTCACTTGGAATTTGTGTTTCTACATGTCCAGCAAAGCAGTCCTTGTTCGCCCACAGTAGGAAGTTGCCCATGTAAGGTGTATGTTCTAAGCCTTACCATTATAGCACCAGTGGGTAATAAATAGAAGACATAGGTCTATCTATCAGAGGCTGTAAATCAGACACAAAACAATATGGCTCCTGCACAGTATCACACTTTTTTTCATTATTAAAAATGTATAAAACTGTCCATTGATTATTGATCACATCAGTGTACAGACACTGATATGCAAGTAAGGCATATGAAGTGTCTTGCCAAAGCACACAGCAGCAGAACACTTTCCTTCATCGTTTGTAGGGTTTACAGTTACATTTCTTTCAAGGCACATAATGTTTTTAGGAAAGACCTGACACTAGAGGGGGGCGTTGTGTTATTTTGGTGAACAATACTGAGCAGCACTCTGAAGCCACACTCTCTCCACATGTTCCTTGCCCAGTTTCCAGAGGTCCTGAAGAATAAAGACTCCTTTCCGGGACGATATCATCAGATACTCCTCGTTTTCCGGTTGCATGAGAACAGAATAACGAGCCAAAACAAGAGACTGACAGAAGCGGGACAGGACCAGTGCATACAGACAGTCCCTCTCTGCCTCATCGAGGGGCAGCTCACTCTCCCATCCCGCCAACACTGCTCCTCCTACTTCAATGGGATTAGGGTGTTCTGTCATTATGTACATTATGGTAATAGCCAGCTCATGAATGTAAAATCCACTGTTCATGTCTCCAAAGTCGAGGACGCCAGAAATCTTGTAGGTGCCGTTTTTGTCAGGTTGGACCAGTATGTTGAGGTCGTTGAAGTCTCCATGATTGATGCCTGTAAACAACGAAAAGTAAGTCATAGGCATCAACTTCATGACATCTTTACATGCTTTGTTTTAATACTTACATTTGCGTAAATGTGGGTATTTGGGGACAACTGTTGTTTTGTAGAGCTCGATAACAGACCGCACCGTGTCTTGAAGAGGCTCTCCATCTAATACATACAAGTATTTTTCTAAGACCAGAAGGTTTGACAAACTCCATATGAATCCATCTCTCTCTAACTCCATGATGTGGGGATGCTGCATCTGTGAAAAGGGTAAAAAAGACATATGTCCTAAAGAGCAAAAATACTACAGATATTTTCAGCATAAGTGTTGCTATATACCTTTTGCAGAACTTTATCCATTTTAGCCGCCATCTTACCCGCCTCATACAACAGCTCCGCAGTGAGGGGGACTTTGGATATGGTCATTCCAGGTAAATAACTCAGTAGTCGCACAAGATACTTCTGGCAACCAAAGCCACAATCTGTCAGTAGTTAAAACAGAGTTATGCTTATGTTTAGGGCTGATCAGCTGAACTCATTTTTATTGCATTTGTGACAAGTATTAATTGTGTTTTGTTTTTGTCTGATCAAAATTAAGTTACCTGTGGACATTTTCACCTCTTACCCACCACCTGAACAGAGAACATTTTCTTCAGTCTGGCTTTAACCAAATCTAAAAGCCTCTTGAAAAAGGCGTCAATAGCAATGATGCAAAAAAGCGACAAAAACATGACAAAAAAGTGACAAATATCCATGCCGAAAGCGCAACAGAAACGTCACACAAGAGCAACAAAAAGTGATGAATTTATGGAGAAACTGTGACAAAAAAAAAACTGTTTAGATGAGTTTTGTAGGTCTTAGCTTTCATTTTCACTGTCATTACACTGACCTAGTGGGCTGTAAACTTTTAGATTAGGAGAAAATGCACTCGGTTGAGGTGTGGGATAAGAGGGCTCGTTTATTTCAGGTTTAGCAAGAGTCAAGATTCGAATTCAGTTCATGAGCCATTTGCAGTACAAGACCACAAGGGGAAAAAAGCTCAAAGTGCAATGTCAACACATAAAAAAACACACACAAAAAAACCACACAAATATCACATAAAAAGCGTAAGGTAAAATACTGTACAATAAAAGGTCCATACAAATATTTAAGAGCCTTGTTTAAAGTGATCACAGCTTAAACTGGTTTCATACACAAGAATAAATGAAGACATAAAAGAGAGCAGAGGACATCATACTAACATGGCATGAAAAAGGGTGAGGTTTGTTCTCAAATACTAACCATATTATAACCATGTTCAGAAAGCATGATCAGCAATTCTCGCACTATACTTTATCAAGGTTACTAGTTACTTATTAGCCTCTTTAGCACCGACTTTTATGGCTCTTGCGTGCTTATGTGGTGTGGTGTTGTAAAATTTACGGTGTGCAAAATAGCAAGTGATCATCTCCAGCTTGTAGGACAGCGAGTGTGTGTAAGACATGAACTTGAAGTGTGTTCAAAGTTCACTCATGCATTTATAATATAGAAATAGGGAGAGAGCTAATGCAGCCCACTTGCACACTTCTTTAAGCCTAGTAAGAATGTATGGGACACTCTCAAGTACAAAGGAGCAAAACAACATGCCTCTTACCCAATTCTTCTACACTCATAAGCTGTCCGGTGACTGTTGGCGTTGCGGTTTGGGCCGGTATGCCGTTCTGGTGCAAGTAGGACATGGCGTAGGTCTGGACTTCAATAAGGGATGGGTTTTTGCTGTCTCCTGAGTTCATAATTTTCAGAACATACTCCTCACCGTTGTTGGACAAGACATAAAAGTTCTGGTCATCGTAACTGGGCAGGGGGCGGATTGTGGTTGTTGTCAGGTCATATAGCCGTTTCAGTAGGTCAGTGGCCTGATCGAGACTGAACTTGGGCTTCACCTCTTTGTCCGCCATGTTTTCTGAAACAAAATGAAAAATGTGAATATCAAATAATCCTGTATATAAAAAATAATAGAGAACATTATTAGTATTCATTCTTTTTGATTTCTTCAATTCTTCATCCATTTATCCAGTTGTGCCCCTTTTATTATTGTGTATTTGCTTAGTTCCTTGGCTTGACTACAATGTTAGATTTACTTTCCAAAACACCATACACTAGAAACACTTTACACTGATTCTAACATATGGGAAATCTTTGGAAACTTTGAGAGGGGCTGCTTGGAAGTTGACAAAAGTGTAAAATGTTGGTATAAATTTGGAAGTTAGGGCGGCCAGGCGATCATATGTATGTTTCAGCTGTGCAGCCTGAAATCGCGCTACACTATTACGCATGGCACTCCAGCTGCAGTTTAGCCGAGTGCGGACACATGGGAGGAAAAACACATGCAAACTCTCCTTGGTGTTGTGTAACGGATTCTCCCGTTAGATGAAGAGGACAGTTGTAAGTCTACCGCTCAGCTGCATTCATTTACGGGACACAGGGACGCAGCGCTTACCTCAAAATGTGATTAAGAGCGGAGGATCCAGTGCCAGATCACCATTCAAACGGATCGGAGCGCGAGGAGTGAGGCTCAAGCAGGGGGCTATGTGGTCATTGGGAAAATACCCCTCTACATCCGGGAAGTTCTTTCACAATAAATCCTATCTTTAAAAAAAAAAAGTTAAACAGTAAAAACATCAAGACACAGACACAAAGCGACACCCACAAGCACACAGTAAGTAAGTAAGTAAGTAAGTAAGTAAGTAAGTAAGTAGGTAAGTAGGTAAGTAAGTAAGTAAGTAAGTAAGTAAGTAAGTAAGTAAGTAAGTAAGTAAGTAAGTAAGTAGGTAAGTAGGTAAGTAAGTAAGTAAGTAAGTAAGTAAGTAAGTAAGTAGGTAAGTAGGTAAGTAAGTAAGTAAGTAAGTAAGTAAGTAAGTAAGTAAGTAAGTAGGTAAGTAGGTAAGTAAGTAAGTAAGTAAGTAAGTAAGTAAGTAAGTAAGTAAGTAAGTAAGTAGCATTGCATTTGTGACTATTGTCCTGTGACTTACAGTTAAAACCCCTTACCGCCCGCCCAAAACGAGTGCATTTTCTTCAGTTCGGCTTTACCCAAATCTAAAATCTCGTCTGGAGCTTGCAGACTTTAGGCCGCAGTTTAACGCCACATTTGAAGGCTAAGATCATCAAAACTGATCTTAAAGTAGAACTAAGTAACTAGGACCCTAAAGGCCATAAGCGCCACTGCAGTGTCGTAGCATGTTGCAGTTTTTTACTCATTCATTTTCTGTGAGAGTAAATACTACGCTGACAGAAAAGACAAAGGGAGAGAGGGATATTGTACATACAATTACACAATGGAGATATTTTTTTTCACTTAACCTTGGCGGTAAATACTGTTTAAGTGGTGCAAGCCCACTGTTAGCTTTGCCCTCTAGCCTGCTAGCTTCTTCTTCGTGATTCCATTAGTGTGCATTGCGCCTCCGTCTCGGAGGCAGGGAAGTGGTTTTCTGGCCAGAGACACCAGGGGGAGATGAAAGACCCCCAATCATCCCATTAACACTTGTATTACCCCCAGAGGGACTGCGATAAGGATTTATTAAGGCAAACAAGTTGCTTGGTATTGCTTTAACGGATCATTTTCCTGGCATTGTGGCCTTGTTGTTGTTGCTTTAGTCACATTCTTGTTCATCTCTTTTTGCCAGTTATTTGTTGCTCTTTTGTGGCTTTTTTATTGTGCTTTTTTATACAGAATGTTTTTTTCTTTGTGTTTATATGTAACTTTGGTCAGCCAAGTGTTGTAAAGTGCGATAGAAATAAAGTTTGATTGATTGATTGATTCATTCATTCATTCATTGATGTTGAACGGGATCTGTAAACATTTTGGTTTATGTAGGTATAAAGAGGAAATTCAGTTCATTTTCTTTCAATTTTCACAGTGACAGGATTCATACCATGGGCTACAAAATACAGCTGGAAAAAAAACTCAAGGCCTTTTAGCTGTGGGGCAAAAGCATGCATAACTGATGGCCAAAAGGCACTGTAGTAAACAATAAAGTGTAATTGATGTGGATATCTTTTAGATATAATTGGAACAAATGCAAAATAATGGTGTCATAAAATCTTCATCATTCACCTCCTACACTGCATATAAGCACAGTAGGCTTAATTTCTTGTTTCCTTCTTTGAACCTCATTCTGTGAAAATAAGGTTATATTTATTGTTCCTTGAGTCACATTTGGACACACGGGTGGTTTTATTTCGCTCCTATCATTTTATCTGAGCTTTTGAGTAGATGTGAAAGACACTAATCTGTGCGTCAGTGGACCTGAAATGAGGCAACAAGGCAATCAAGCTGCTTGTTCTCTTGAGACCCAGACAAAAGAGCCTCACGGATCAACCATTTCTATCACTTCATTAATTTGTGCACCATAAAGGACGGATTTATATAGAAAACTGCATATAGATTAGTAAGAATGTGCTTGATTTCTTCATGGAGTGGGGTTTGACTTTTACTTCTAGGCAGGCTTACACTTAGGTTTAGGCTATTGTGACCATAATACTAAAATGTCAAACTCATTCCAGTATTAAGAACGAAACTTGATACTCAATACTGATTTCAATACCAAATTCCACTTTCAATTAACATTTGGTACATAGCCCTTGTGACCTCCTGTGTCCTACCATCTCTACAGCGTTATCCTCATTGTACAAAATACAATAATGCAGATTTCAAGTCAAAGTTATTGATGTTGTTGACATCAACATGCTGTTGACACAAACTGTTATAACCGCATTGGGTTTGGGTCCCAGCTCCGGCAGTTTGATGAATGTCTCTCCCAGCTTTTCATTCCTTGCCGCCCTGTGTTCTTCAATCCAATAAAACCCAAGGGTCAAAAACGTGTTGACATGGGGTTTAAATACAAGATATAGTATTGGGGTAGTGTCTGGGTATGGATGAATATATTTTCCAGCTATGTTTCCCCGTTTAAGACATAAAATGTCTTAAATGTCTTTTGTGCAACTGACAGATTGCCTCATGAATATGTGCATGGAGCAGGAACAGAAAGTTACCGAATATGAAAACCTTCCTTTGGCTAAATAATATTATTTCCAGAGACATTATAAGTCAGTGATTCTCAACAGGTGATGTCGAGACACCATCACCCAGAATGACAAGCCGTGACCAGAATACGAATTTAATTTGTGACATTGCAAAATGCTGTAGTTTTATTGTATAAGCAACAAATAAGCCCATCAGGATCAAAAACAGCTCTGCACTAGTCATTTCAACAGACTCGGGTTGTATTATTGTACTTTTGTAGAAAATATTGAAAAAAATGCTCCCGGGGAAAGATTTGGAACCACTATTACAATCGTTTCAGTTCATGAGTGATCCCTGTTGCCTCCATCACAAATGAGTGTTATTAGTGTAATGGATATATGTACCCATTGCTCAAATCTCAACGCAAAATAGTCATTTAACACTTTCTGTCACGTTTTCTCTCCTGAAACACACCACAGATGTACGACTGCTACATCTTTGTGCCATCTCACCGCTTTGCATTTTTCATGTGTCATGCTTTAAACCCTGGGAACACCGGAAAGTACAGGTTCTTGAAGGATGACAGCTCAATGGACTATGACATTGAGATGCTGCCCCTCCCCCAGGTTGAACTCTCTCTCATGAACATGCAGTGGACACACGGTCAAACATCTGCTGAACCAAAGCTCATCCTCCATAATTAACAGAGGCTGCAATGTGAAACGACTGACAACTCACTGTATTATTCACAACTATCACTGGCCCCACATCTGTAAACACCAGTTCATCAATATGTCAACAAGCACAGAGGAAAAAAGATAAATAAAAAGATGCTTGGATTAATAATGATGGGCTGCGGAGGTAAACACAGCCATACTTAGGTGAGTTCATGTTGATTATTATTCATAATTTAAATCTAGGAGATGGATTTAAAACGTCATCTGAAAAGCTCGGCCTCAGATTAATATTTGAACACTGCGCATTTGTCTGCGCAACCTGTCTTACTAGTTTATAACAAACAACACCAAGTAATTAACCTATTCATAAATGGAAATATACACATGCTTTTGTGTGTGTTCTCTTCAACTGGTCTCTGGAGCGCCATTGAAGCTTTGCAACCATATCATCTTTACAACATCAAGTTCCACGTGAAAAGAAACACTCACCTTGAAAAAAACACATTAAACTCACTGTGAATACCACAAAGGGCATCACTTTATTTTACACTACCTTGATGCATTGTACTTAACAAAATTTAGTACAATGTAATGTGCTCTGAAACAATCTGTAATAACTTGTGCCTATGGATTAGATACACAATGGAATAACTTGTATTAGTACTTTATTAGCTTAAGGTTATGGTTGGGGTTAGAGTTATGTCTTATTACATCATGTACCTACAAACTACCATTACATATTATTCCATTGTGTATCTATCCCATAGGTACAAGTTATTACAAGTTATTACACATTGTTACAGAGTACATTACATTGTACTAAATTTAGTTACAATGTATCAAAGATACTGTAAAATAAAGTGTCACCCTACACTAATTGATATTTCCACTCATAGAGTACTGTATTACAACCAGGTCACTCAATGGAGAAACAAATATCAATCCCATAGAAATCCTCTGCAAAAAAAACATATTAACATTTTGGATCAAAAGCCATATCCTCATATATCAAATATAAAATGCTCATTCTTCCAAAAAAACAAAAAACTGTTGCCTTATTTACAAAGCACTTCATGGTCTTGCCCCGCCCCCACTCTCTAGCTACATTAAACCTAAAGCGGTGAGCGTCTCCACACCCGAGCCTCCTCCAGAGGAGATGTGGAGATCCCACACAGAAGAACAACATTTGGACACACTGTGCTGTCCGTCAGAGAAGGTCAGTCTTGTACCAGCCTCCCTACAGACATAAGAGAACGCCCGACTTACAGCTCTTTTAAAAAACAACTTAAACATCATCTTAAAATCAGTCATGCGCTCATTTTAACTAAAAATTAATTTGTATAGATTTTATATTGTTTTTTTGTATTCATACATTGTTTTACTTGTGTGACCTGCCTCAGAACTACAGATGTAAATGAGCAGTTTTGCTATAATCTGACACATTTACAATTTGTGTACAACTTGTATATGATTGCTCATTAATGTGTGTTGTCCCGATCAAATAAATAGATAAATAAATCCTCCCTGAGAAAGACATAATTGCCCCCCCATTTTTTGAACGATGCTATTTATGCTTTGAGAGTTGAGGAGCTGCACCACCAAAGAACACCAAAGATGATATTTGAGCACATTGATCCTGTGTGTTTGCGTATTGTGTTCCCATAAGTCAATAATTTGGCGCATAGAGAGAGGATTCATCCATACGTTTGAGTTGGTTCACCAAGACAGTGATCAGATTTCAGTCATCAAGCATATGTAAAAAAGGGGAGCTATTTAAAAAAAGGAGGAGAGCCACTATTAGAGCTCGCAGACAGCAGGCCAGACCCCCGACCGATGTGAATTACTCTGGTCACCACAAGGCTGATGTGATTTTTTTCGATTTTTACAAGTGAAAATCTTATTGTGTCCTGAAGGTTTAAACCAAACTTCACACATAATCTCAGCTTCATATAGAATTTAGCTTGTTGTCACTTTTCCCCTATACAAAATTTTGAATCATCCCACAGCAGTGCCTTTTCAAAACGTTGAATTAATCCCCCAGCGTGGCCCCTATGTCCAGAGTCTACACACTGCATAATTATACAGAGCACTTGCGTTGATGACTAATCTCACTCAATGTACGCCACAATTAAACGCGGTGACATGACATAGTGGCTACAAATGCAGGGAAAAACCGGCAGCTTTGGGGACTGGGGTGGGCTTTTAAGTGCTCACTGTCACACAAGCGTCCATCTAGTGAGTCAGAGCTGTCCAGTTGATGCAGAGAGATAAGAACTCCTGATGTGTAGGTGTAGGTACATTTACTGTATAGGCTGAGCCCTTTGAAAATAAATGCCATGTTTATCTAGACAATAAACACTTCAAGCTTGCAAAACACTCCACACTTGAATGAATGCTATCGTTCAGGGCTCCAGTGTGAGGCCTCTGTGCGGAAGATATAGGGCAGTTTTTATCAAGCACAACAGCGTTCGAATGGAGATCTATTATATTCATCCGCTCTGTGTTATTGCAAAAGAATATTATGCACCTTTTTTTTAATCCAGTGAGCCTTACTTTGGTGTTAAAACAGTCCCTCTCTATTTAAACATGACATGAAACATGACTATCATGAAAACTAATTTTCTGTGAAACAGCCCCAAGAGAAAATAAACTAAATAAATCTCCTCATCACTTCAGTGCGTGCCTCTCCGAGCATGTTTGATAGCTCTCGAGCATTCTATCCTGTACGGTATCACTTATGCACGCGATCAGATCCTTGTCCATGTGTGGAAAGACACTCCATCCATCCACTGGGACAGAGTAGAGATGTCATTGGACGAACAGTGAATTAATGTGAACTTGAGGACCAAATATCAGTGCCACTCGCTCAAAAGATGAATGCTAATTGCTAATCGACGGCAGCTGCAACTGTCTCTCAGCACCACGGACAGCTCCTCCCCGGGGAAATCCTGCAAATGAAAGTATCACAGTGGGTTATGGCAATAAATGAATGAAGGCCCTGTCCCCTGTAAACAATAAATGCTATTGGCACTGTCCAGTTCGCTTTAAAGGGTAAGTGCTATAGACAGTAGAGACAAAGACCAAGTGTTTCATCAGACCACTAGCCCTTGGTCACCTACTGTGTCCGCCACTGAGCTGCTGAGGAGCGTGAGGCTGAAAGGACGGTCTCCTGCACATCGAAAAGCATCAGTCACAAGATAGACCCCCAACCTGGAGCAGATCGATCGAGCTTAAAAACTATAGGGATTTAGCGTGTGTGTCGCCTTAACAGTGGCCCTAAAATTAAAGGAGAGGGGGGAACATGCAACAGGTCACAAAATGTTGCCTCTACATTGTACAAAGGAAACTTGTTTCTGGAAAATGAGTAGGGAAAAATTCAAGAAACGAGCAGAAATGGTAAATGCAAATCTGTGCCAGAGCAGAGGAGTGATGTCGACGACCAGGTTCTAACAACTTTATTATTAGTATTATTAAAGTAATTGCACTGTGGGTGTAGGGCGCTGTAAATGTAGGTCTGTGCTCCTGTGCGGAGGAACATGTAGAGCTAAGAGAGAGGGGAGGACGGAGAGAAGCAGTCGGTGAGGTGGTGTTGGATGAGTGAATCTAGGGGGGGAACGGCAGACCAGCGCTGGAGAGCACGCAGAGTAGAAGCTTTTCCTGACACACCACTGAAGACGCTAATCTGACTTCAGGCGCCGGGAGAACGACAACAGGACGCGAGAGGGTGAGTGCGTTTATCTCTCAACAGATGTCAGAGGAAATCTACTTTTATTTATGATTTTAGTGTCTTTGTTATTTTTCATCCCTTCCGTTATTTTGAGCAAAAGATTAACCTAAGACACTTCAAATCAGCTTTTCTGACATAAATATTGTGCACTTTTTGCCACTGTGAATTCTGATCTCCCTGCATGTACTGAAGTGCCTGTTCATTTGGCGGTTGTCTGTAAACCACAACTCACTTGGGTCATCAGGCACTTGTAACACCTTTGTAATTATGTGCAATGTAAAGACCAACAATAAAACCAACCTCAATTATTGATCTTTTTCTAAACAAAACAAGCAACTTTGAATGCATTTTCCTACATAGTTGGCATAAAAGAACATTTAATGTATATCAGCGAAATGTCCATTTGCATTAGGTACAGTGTTGCAGACACACACTCCGTCCTTCATCTGACAGAGTGGTTTGCGCTGAGCAGAACGTGAGGCCACCTGGATTGTGTGAAAATGGATATTGTATTGAATGGATTAAAACAGCGGTAATCCACTTATTCAAAAAGTAAGTCACGGTTCTTGGAGTGGCAAACCATGAGAAGCATGATATTTTTCGTCGTAGTGAGAGTTTTGTGCTGTTGCATGTCGTGCAGACATGTCATAACGTCATGTTCCAAGTTGTCTATTATTCATGGCCATATTCTCAGAAAAAAATACATGCAGTGATTAGATGTGACGGAACGGTGTACCTGCCTCCAGCTTTCCACATTTCAATCTACAAAAAGAAAGGACTATTATGAATGTGAGAGAAAAATAAAACATATATTTGGATATGATTGTAAATGCCATGTTGCTTATTTGGAAAAAAAGAAGAAAGATTTCCAAATATTTGGAACACACAGAATCGCTGAAGGTCTAACACTTCATTTATTCCTTTAGATTTTGATTTATTTTTCTATCCTGCTGTCATTGTTATTTTAATCATATCTTGAAATAAAATGCACTCATATCTCTGCTTTTGATTGCATGCGCACGTTTCTCTGCACATAATTGTGTTTCAAGAGCTGCCATGAGGTTTTCACGGCTATGAGATCAATACTGTTTCCATTTTAGCCTATATAAGTAAAAGATTCATAGACGGTTAAAACTGAATCGTTTACGATCTCACCGTAGGTTATTTTTCCACCATGAGAATGAAAGGCTGACAGATTACAGTCGATCTCTCTCAAGCGCCGCTCCTTAATATGAGCTAATGTGGCCTTGGAGGAGATGGATTCCTTTTAGTTGCCTAAAAACATTTATACCTCTGCCTATCAACATGAACATGGACTAAATCCCATCATCATCATCATCATCATCTAACCTACACTGTTACTCTACACTCTGAGGCAGACTTCTCCGATGGCAGAAGAATAAGAGACCGTCAACCAATGGAACAAGTTAAACAGAATGTTGGTGGTTCAATCACCCTTGTCCAGTTCAAACAACCCCTGTATCCACTGAGATAAGATAAGGCATCACTTTATTGATCTCACATCTCAATTTCCCCTGTTGCAGCAGCTCGTACAGACACACAGTAAGACGCGTTCACTGAGTGTAATTGCAGTTGCAGAACACAGCAGCACTGCCACCAGACTCGGCGGCTTCATACTGCTTCGTTACCCCAAAGTTGTGGTGTAATATAGTTGTTTGTTTGTACGGGTGAAATCTCTCCCACCAAATTGCACCAATGAAAATTGTGATGCTTTTTGTTGTCAATAAAGTGTAACCAGAATATTTTGCATGTCATCGGCCGACCAACTTTCTGATTTCTTAGAGCTAAGGTTAAAGCAGTACTAAGCAACTTGTTTACCGTAATATATCCTTTCCGTAATCCCTCTGGAGGTAATACAAGTGGTGATGGGATGATTGGGGGGTTCTTTCATCTCCCTCTGGTGTCTCTGGCCAGAAAACCACAATTGCAACTTAATACACACTAATGGAATCAAGACGCTAACAGGCTAACGGGCAAAGCTAACTGTGGGCTAGCGCCACTTAAACAGTATTTACAGCTTTACAGCAAGTTTGAGTGAAAAAAAAATATCTCCATTGTGTAATTGGATGTTCTCTCTCCCTTTGTCTTTTCTGTCAGCGTAGTGTTTACTCTCACGGACAATTAATGAATTAAAAAACCGCAACATGCTACGACACCTGCAGTGGCGCTTATGGCCGCTAGGGGCATGAGCTACTTAGTACTGCTTTAAAACAAATTCAAACTGTGAATGAACATCCCCATAAACGCTAGCCTGCAGTGCATCTCCATCGTCTTCGTATTGGCGAAAACCGCACTTCAATAAAGGTTCCGAAATGCACCGCTTCACCGCAGATATGGAGCTACAGCATCACTACTCTTGGTGGATACATGCCAAGGACTTGTGCTATTTACAGCTAATTACGCCTCCTGCCATTGAAAGACGCAACTGATTTGCAGTGTTGAAGCCAAATTGTATCGGAAACTCATTGTACTAGAAATTTCAAGGTTGATTTATAGCTACAAGTAAGTGCTATATCCTTTCACCGCCATGAAAGGATCCTATGCACAAATGTATGAACTCTTCTATTGCAGCTCCTGTCAGAAAAAACGAGTAGTTAATGACTTAAATGGGTTTCAATCTGACTGACAAGTAAAAATCAACTTTCACCCAGCGCTAGTGGCAGCCTACAGCCATTGGACAGTCATTCTTATGATGTGCTCAATGGTGTATGATGTAAGTGTATTGTCAATGCTGTTATGTATCCAGGCACAAAGTGCACCCTGGTGGAAATGGATACAAACCTTGAATCGAAGCATGCTAATATATGGGAGAATAATTGCTGTAAGCTACACATGGTGCCGCTTTCTCCCTCATTATCCATGACAGAGGCAGGGAGTAAGAATTCACATTGGGATAATTGTCCACACCTGACTAGATGGGTCCAACTCCCACGACTTTGCAGCGACAGACAAGACCTTTATCCCCAAGTGTGATTGCAATCAAATTAGCTTCCTTCAACAGGGCATCAAAAGTCCCCAAAGATTTCACAGAAAATGTGTCACAGTTCACTGATGTGTGTCCCTTTGAACGACAGGGGGAGGGGGCTGGATTTGACTTACCAGGAAATGTGCTGACTTGCCTCTCGCTTTGGCCTTAAGGTCACTCAAAGGTGGGCAGTATGTTCTCGTTTCATGCATGCGAGACTCTTATTCCTAGTCTTCTTATTATGGTGGCCCATGATGGTTGAATCCCTAGAGACGTGGGCCAATCTATTCCAACAAAGTGGGAAGGAAAAATTGATCTTCACTTTCTCTTACACAAGTGAAGAAGTAAAGTCATCCAGATTTAAAATGCGTGACCCATTCTCATACTCACTTGTTCACATACTTTTCTTTTCCAATTATGTTTTTTAGACCTGATATTATCTTGAATAGGCTTTGTCGTACTTGGAAGATCAAATACTTTATGAGGTGTTACTTGGTGTGAAAAGTTTGACAACTTGACTGATCCGCAGCGGCTGATTGACTTTGTCTTGAACGTGGACATTGGAAGAAAAAAAAACATGTTTTCACCCCTGGGTCATCGAGACGCTTTCCTCGGTGACTGCAATTTCCCGTGTAAACAAAAATAACAAAGCGACTATCTCTTCAACAAACACTTTCACCTCTTGTCTCTGTAAGAGGTGAGCTGTATGAGCACTAAGGAGCGATCTCCTTAGTGCTCATATGTGGAGAAAATGTGCCGCCCACATGCTGAGAAATAGGTCAAGGGAATTGGATACCAGTAGTGCCTAAACTCTTTTTCCGATATCATATCGTTTAACGGTGTCCAGCCCTACACTTGAATCTTTACAAGCAGCAGACTTTGTTCAAGAAGTAGCGGCTTATGTCTTTATTAACTTTTTTTTTCTTACGTCAGCTTTGAAAAATGTCTTTATTGCTCCAGACATAGAATCATACGCACTCGATAAAACATATGCATTTACCATTTAATGTATAAGTATGTAGGTCTCTGGAAAGAGACAAACGGGATTAATGTGCACCTTGATCATTGTCCAGGTTTTTTGCACTTTACTTCACAGCACAGTAATAACATAATATAATGGTAATACAATGGAAACAGAATTGTATCTTGGGATAATCACTGAAAAAGCATTTAGCAGCAATGCTTCTGTGTCATTACAAGCCAGATGCTCCTCCTTTCTGTTCAAAAGAAGAACTGTGGGCAGCTGCTCGCAGCCAATCATTTCCCGATTTTACCCACATCGGTCCAATCACGCACCGAGAGGCGAGAGATCATCACAACAAGGGACGGAAGCCGTCACCCCACTCTTCCAAAACATTACAGATGGCGGCGCAGCCACTGATTCGCTGTTTTCTTCTGCTCTTTTGTCTGTTTTAAATCATTTGGAAACTATAAAATCCCTAAAAACAGAGCAAGAAACAACGTTTGAAGCGTTCCTCGTTAAAAAGGATGTTTTTGAAAAGGCTTCCTGCTGCTTGCTCCTGCGACAAATCCAGTGTTTCTCTAATTGGTTGATCCCGTCTGTCAGCCGCACCCACCTCCCAGACTACATATCTTTGAAAAAGCATGTAGTTTGGCAGGCCAGGTAATAAAATACAAGCCATGTCTCCTATTTACAGTTTTTATACACAGTTAGGGAAATGATTATGATTAAACATTCATTTGAATTGAATAATCATAATAATCACATTTATAATACTGAAGGAAAGCCGACCGAGTGACAGTGCAATTATTGTGGAGACTGATTATTATATTTGTGCCAAGGAATAAGCTTTGAATCAAATTGTGAAAGACGCGAAGCAGATGGCAGCTTATTCAATAATAATTTGTTCCTGATTCTGAAGAGAATTAAACAGACTTTGGCAGAAACAGCAGCCAAGGCTTTTGCAACTTATTGTTTTGGGAAATCAAGCAGGAGGAAAGTTGAAAGTTCAGTTTTTCAGTATTATCCGTTCTTAGTCCTCTCAACCCTGCAAAGCGAAAACGAGACAACTGTACTTACATGTCTTGGCCCTGGATGTGGCCTGATGCCAAACTATGTCTCATCTATTGTTATGCCATCAAGCATATTCACATCTACTGCTAACTTGACACTTTTTCTTTGACAGTCTGTTCTTCAGAGACTACAAGGATGTCCATGTACAACTGCAGCTTGCCTTTGATAGCCGACAAAGGTCATTACGACTGTCCTGCGGGAGAACCATGTCACAATTTGACGTTAAATGGCAGCCATATTGATTGGGAGGATGTGTGCCTGCCCGACGACCATTATCTGGAGAAATACCTTGGCCCTCGACGCTCCTCTGTATTCCTGCCGGTCTGCCTCATCTACTTGCTCATCTTCTTAATCGGCGTAGTGGGGAACGTACTCACTTGTACCGTGATTGTCCGAAACAAGGTGATGTGGACGCCGACAAACTACTACCTGTTCAGCTTGGCGGTTTCAGATCTCTTGGTGCTTCTGCTCGGCATGCCACTTGAATTGTACGAACTCTGGCAGAATTACCCTTTTCTCCTGGGGAAAGGCGGTTGCTATTTTAAAACCTTCCTCTTTGAGACAGTTTGCCTGGCGTCCATACTGAACGTCACGGCCCTGAGCGTGGAGCGGTACATCGCGGTCGTCCACCCGTTACGCGCCAAATACGTTGTCACGCGCACCCACGCCAAAAGGGTCATCCTGACAGTCTGGGGTGTGTCCATTCTGTGCGCGATACCCAACACGAGCCTTCACGGAGTTCTTCATCTCCAGAGACCTGTGTTCAGTGCGGAAAGCAGAGGCTTAGTCGATGTCGAGATGCCGGCCTCAGCCATCTGCACGCTGGTGAAACCGCGATGGATCTACAACCTGACCATCCAAATTACCACGCTGCTCTTCTTCTGCGTGCCCATGCTCACCATCAGTGCCCTCTACCTGCTGATTGGGTTACAGCTGAAGAGGGAGAAGCTGCGGCAGACTCTGGAGGCCAAGTCTGGGTTTGGCCCTGACAGCTTCTGCAATGTCCGCTCGCAGCAGCAGAAGGCACGGAGGCAGCAGGTCACCAAAATGTTGTGTAAGTAGTCAATGTCTGTTACAAAAAATTGATTTATTTTGCATATTTGACTTTTCAGTGCAGCAGCTGTGTGAGTGGTTAGCATGTTTTTTTGTTTTTTTGTTTGTTTGTTTTTCAATCACAGTAGCGTCTATGATGCCCCAGGATCAACTGGATCCTGGAGGTTTAAAGAGGGGGTATTATGCTTTTTTCAATCACATAGCACCAGTCTATAGCACACTACAATGATGATGAAACCTTCTGTTGGTCTGCAAATGCAGTAAATTAGAATAACTACCTTGTATAAAATTGCTCTCTCAAAATGGCTGTAGCGAATGTCTTGAAATAGGCCTCTGTCTCTTTAAGAACCTCTGACCCTTTCAGACACGCCCCCTCCACACGCTGTCTGTGGCATCAGTGGGAGGGGGTTCTGCTGAGGAGCAGTGGTTGGTTACTCGGCTGGTGACGAAAGCTCGGAGGCGTCTCCAGGAGGTGGGGGCGTTCCTAGGAGGACTCAGGCACACCTATCCCTAAAATGGCCGCCATCAGAGTTTTTACAGATTACTCAAAAATACGTGAATGTGCCAAGGCAACACTTCAGGCATGTTTTTTAATGAGGAAATGACATAATAACATGATGGAAAGCTTGAAAAAGTCGAGTTTGCATAAAACCCCCCCTTTAAGTGAACAGGTTTAAGTGAACCGGGTGAATGATCAAATATGGTGCCTGCCTTTTTCATGCTGTAATTTCACTTATGTCACTGTGTCCGCCAAAACCAACACATATATCATCACTTTGCACAATTATTCACCAATGAAATGTATGAGCTTCATCAACTTACCATGGTTGGTTTTCAAGTTATGTAAAGAAATGCACCATGAATTTCAGACTTCAGAGAAAACAGGAAGTTGAGAGCGCGACTGGTCTCTGCTGATTGGTCAAATGCCACAGTAGTGAGATCTGTGATGTAGGGTGATCTCTTCTGATTGGCTGCGTGAGGACTACATGCTTCTTTATACTGATGTGCAGCAGGGAGGCCATATGTCACCAGAGCCACCTTATGTAATGGGCTAGCAGGGGCCTATTAGAATAAAAGAGAGAGAGAAAAAAAAAGGTGATTCATTGATTTTCATGTCAATCACTTCACTGTGCAGCATGACTAACCATTAGAGATGACTGCTCTGTGCTCCGATGTGTGTAGCTGGAGTAGGCCCGCCCTACCTGGCCCAGAGGGATACATATAGAAGTAGCAGGGTTAGGCGTTTTGTGGGATTTAGGGGTAGGGTTATAGGTTAGAGTTAGGGCTAGGTTTTGCGCTGAGGGGGGTTGGGGGCCTAAAACTCTGTTTAAGCCCCGGGGCCTTTGGTTACATTAAGGTGGACCTGTATGTAACATGTGCAGAAATGACAAAAAGTAGTTACTTGTAGTTACTAAAGGGTTAAAGTGAACAATACTGCTTATACAACTAACAAAACGTAGTCAAAATTTTTGCTTGGAAGAAAAGTATACTATTTAATATGTATGAATTTAATATTTATGAGTACAGCTGGCCAGCACATAACATTAGGAAAGAACTCTCTGCAGTTGGGTATTAAATAGACTGCTTGTTCCCTGCGTGTGAGGACATCCACCCTTATCAAATTTGTGATGTTCTCAATCTCATAACTTTGATGAACTCCATCACAGCATTCATTGTTCTCTGCATGATGATTTTGATTCTCGAGGGTCTCGTATCAAATATTCATTACCTGCTTTTGAAAAGAAGCCTCAGCCCCCACTGTGTGTTGTAATCAAGTCCGTGCTTTGGTGAAAAGACAAATCTGTGACAATGACCACAATGTGACGGAGGCAATCTTTAGAGAGAAGGGAAGAATCGGTACAAACATAAATAGTGAAAGGGTTCATGTACTATTTATGAACTATTTTTATTATTGTGTTCCAACCTCAAAGGGATGACTCATGTACTCCTTGATGCAGTGCTTTTGTGCTTTTGTGTCTTTTCACCGATTGTTCAGTCATGAAGAAAAAAATATTGAAGAGATCAATTTCTGTTGCCTGAAAGTGGATAAAGTTAGAACATAAACATAGTGCAGTAAATGTAATACTGTACTTAAACTTGAGTTTACTTTTCCTCACTTGTGTACTCGGCCTGTAAACGCACATGAGCACTAAGACATGTACAACATTTTGGAGAACTGCATAATTTTCTAACCATCCACTTGATCACTTGAGCGCTTGATGAATAATTCAGTCATGTATGTTTTTGCATCTCTCGAGTCACTGGAGATATGGATGTCTCAAAGACTTGCTCTGGGTCTCTCCATCATGTTTATCAAGGTTGTGGGCTATATGCTATGTATGCTATGTCAAGGGTGAAGGTGAACTCTCATGTATTTGCAAAAGGTATCTGTGTTTCCATAGAGCGCATATCAATGCAAAACTGACATTGATTTACAGACTTTCAGACACAACCAAAGGACCTCGAGAATGAAGTATGAGTCCCTTGTACAGTATGTTCGTATATAATTTCAGTTAGTTTATTTATTGAGGCATTGATACGTTCGGTGTTCATAATTATTGATGTGCGGCTTGATATCCTTAGTGAGAATCTACAGGGCAAAAATAAATTGTGCTAAATAGAAATCCAAATGAAAGTATACAGTATAACATGCTAAATCAACTTTAGTATGCGTCACGTTTCATTCTTCTCAAAAAATATCTGATTCTGGAAAGAAGATTTGAGTTTATTTTTGCATACATTTCATTAAGTCGGAATGTTTTGTGTGTCTGCCACACCAGAGCTCAAGATGCTTCCCTCCTCCGATATGAGGATCATATTTTCTATCCAAATGTAATAACCTCTAAGTCCTGGAAAATAATGTGATTGCCTGAGCAACATAGGATCTTAAACCTGATACTGTTATAGTCTTCTTTGCTTTTAAGTTAACTACTAAAAAAATTAAAAATTAAACAAAACATCAACAATGTGCAAACGTCACTGCTGATGTCATGGCGATGTCATTAAACTGTCCGTATGTACGTTTTCAAGATGAAATATTCCAAGTCCGTCACTGTAACATGTGCCCTCATGTGTCCGCAGTTGTATTAGTGGTGGTCTTTGGGATATGCTGGGCGCCCTTCCACACCGACCGCCTCATGTGGAGCTTCATCAACAACTGGACTGATAATCACTTGCAGATTTTCCAGTACGTGCATATCATCTCGGGCGTGTTCTTCTACCTGAGCTCTGCCGTCAACCCGATCTTGTACAACCTCATGTCCACTCGCTTCAGAGAGATGTTCAAAGAGGTCATGTGCCATCGGCCGCACCACATGACACCCAGGAAACACTCACTCAGTGTTACCCGGGTAACCCTCCGGAGCACCCTGAGCGACGCCCCGCTCAGCAATGGGGCGGCTGTGGTGGAAGTAGAGGATGGAGAGGTCAGGGGAAAAGGTGACACCACCTTTTCTTTTTAGGATAGAAGGTGAATGTAATGTGTGTTTGGGTTTTTGAGTAGAAACGCCTTTGCTCTGCCCGATCCCGTCTGATCTCGGAAGCGAAGCAGGGAAGGGCCTGGTTGGTACTTGGATGGGAGACCGTTTGAACACCAGGAAGCCTGGGTGAATGTAGTGTGTGAGTGAGTGGTTGGTGGTGCTACTATCTCAGGGCTTTGGTGAGAGGCATGCACAGCACAGGATAACACTAAAAGATAGACAGACATAGATTCACAAGGGGTAAATTCGAGACCACACTGAACTGTCCTATGACGTACCCAGAGAGGAGTTCCAACCATGCCCTCTTTATCTTGGTTTGTAAATAGAACAGTAATCTTACATTGTAATGTTAATAATTGTATTATAGCCTACTCCCAACACTGGTGGTGACCCAAATGCGAGGGCTTCCAGGTATTTCACTTTCTGCATGAACTCAACTGGAAGAACTGCTCACAAAATCAAAAGATCTGCTGAAGTTGTCAAAAGTATTTGTGTAAAAGAAACTTTTGCTGTAAGTCAGCAAAGTCTGTCCTCATCCAGTGAGAGCATTTCATGAGAAAAGGCGCTTTTTCCAGATGATTGGTTAAATAATGTGATGTGACACCTCACTGAGCTAGTTGACTTTAATTATTAAGCAGGAAGATGAAATCAACTCCCTCCGCCAAGTCTCAAAGCTCAAAGTACTGGACAAAAGGACAGTAAAGGCTTAGCTCTAGCTGTCAGTGCACATCTGGACTACTCCCCCACAGCAGCACAAGTGAATGGGACAAGAACACTAAGGGGAGCTGTGCTTAATGCTTGCTAAAACAGAACTCTGAGGAGAATTTTCAATTTAAATAGACTATGTAAAAATGTCAATGAATTAATTATGAAAGCCCCCAAATAAAGAGATTGTGAATGGGCTGAAGAAAATGGTTAGATTTGTACCCAATGTTTTTGTTCCTGGCATCATCTCACTCGGTTAACTGGCAAACCTCTTTGCTTAATTCTCACATTTCCTATAATGTAGAATCAGCTTTTTAAATGGGATGCTGGGAAACATGTTAACTGTACGTAAGATATAAATACATCACAGAGGATAGTTCTGTTCATATATGTAGGTGTTTCAGTGTTGAAGCTAAAGACTAACATTAATCTGACACTAACAAACACTCAACCTCATTGTCTTGAAAAACACTTGGTTTGATGTTTGTATACGTTTTCTAAGTTATTTTAATAATTATCTATGGTAAAAAATGTGGACATGAAAGAGTTGTTCCAATGCTCTGGCCAACAGGGAATTAGCCAAAAACATTCCCGCTCAGAGCTATTGCTTATTTCTGAACTTTTTGTTGTACATGTTGTAAATGCTGTTTGTTGTTGTGCAGTATATGTGACATTGCTGAGATTTTTTTTTTTTCCATCTTTATCGACTTAACAATAGCACTTCAATGTTTTTGTGTACAAGTTTGAAGAATGTCCTCTGCTGAATATTTACTATTGTATTGTGGTCAGACGTACAGTATATTTATCTTGTTCTAAGTTTGCTGAAATCGAATGTCAAATTATATAAATATTGGATTGAAAACCGTCTGGAGTGTTGAGTGCAATTCATCTTTTAGACGCCACTGAGCAGCATCATGTTCGGCTGCAACCACAGCGAGCGCATAGGCTGTTCACTGTTGCCGTAGTATTACTGCACTGACGAGATATCAATGAAATAACAGATTACAAAGAACCCAAGCACTGATATTTCCAGCACGACTGCTAAATGTAAAGTGGACTTGCATCATAATCACACATGCAGCAGCTCGTCTGTCTTTCCTTGACCCTGTGATCCTCTGGACACCTGGGCAGATGCTCCTCCTGTAGTCGCCTGTCAGAGCTGAGTGAAACGCTAATCATTATTAAATGCCACTTCCTTTTAATCCAATCTGAAATGATTAAAGTCAGGTCTATTGTGACTTCCATCCATCCATCCATTTTCTTCCACTTTTCTGTTGCCGGGTCGTGGGGGCTGTTGGAGCTGCCCATATCACATTGCACCAGCCCCATATGGCTCCTGCAGTAGGTGGTGGGTCCATGGGAGGACGGCCTCATGGTTCTAACCGGGCCTGTTGGTCTCTCATAAGGGGCTTCTGAACCGCTCTTTGTCTGACCCGTCACCTATGGACCTGTTTGCCATGGGAGACCCTACCAGGGGCACGAAACCCCCGACAACAGAGCTCCAGGATCATCCGAGCGCTCAAACCCCTCCACCACGTTAAGGTGGCGGTTCCAGGAGGGGGACTTCTACTGCATGTAAAGTATATACAGCGAACTGATATATTTTTTCCTCTAAAATCTTCAAACAAGTCAAAGCCAAGCCGCGTAACACTTTAACCCATTAGGTGAGTGAGTGAGTGTCATATTTCGGTGTCCATCAGAGAGCTGGGAAGGACCAGAGTTTGTCAGTGCAGATAGAAGCAAAGGGAAGGGAGAGAGTTCAGATTCTTAATAGAGTAGCTTCAGTCGGCTAGTCCTGAACCAGACACTCAGCAGACTCTTTCCTGAAAGCAGCAGACACTGTGAGATTGGTGCACGGAATCACCCATAGGGGCTAGCAGGTCACAAGGGAAGAGTAAATTGCTTTTCAGCTGCTCTCACTCTGCCCTAGCGGCTCTAGCAGGATGCAGCTCATCATTATGCTCTCACCTTATGCACAGTATGTATGCTGGGACTATCGTTTTTTTTTTTTTTTTTTTGCAGTTTGCGAATGAATTCTACAATTCCGGATCTGTGATGCTACTTACTCAGTGATAATACTCACATTAGATAACAGCTGCCCTCACGACCCAGAAGCGGACAAGTGGAAGAAAATGAATGGATGGATGGATGTTTTATGGTCCTTGTGAAAGTCTGTCATTTTGAAGCATTGCAATGTTCTTAAATATACAGAGTGCAATTTTCATGAGCGCAGATATATAACATGGGCTGATAATATAACTCAGCTCATTCTAGGGGTGCATTCTTGGAATACAAAGATAAGCCTCCAGCTGTGTAATATTACAAGTTGAGTTGCCTTATGCTCCTCATTATAAAATAGGTTGTGAAAGGGAACACGTGTCTCTCCCTCATATAAGTTCAATTCAATGAGATTTATTTCGAGTGAAACATGTAAGTTCAGCAATCCATCTTGAAGACAGTCTAAATTATCCTCTAGCCCTGGGCCAGATGAACAGTAAAGGCACTTCAACAACATCAGCTCGCAGCTTACTGCCACAGCTGTTGCCGTAAAGTGTTACAACATGGAGCTTAGAAGAAAACTGTATAATTAGAAATCATAAGCCAAAACTAAAAAAGGTGTTATTTAATGAGATGGTGCATCACCCACTGACTGTGCTTTGCCCTTTTCATTTGCTACACTGTTGTGTATTCATGTCAAATCTGGTTAGACTTGTCTCATTGCACACACTGAAAATAGCCAAGAGACACAGGCTGTGTATTGAAACACTATTGACAAAGTCAACTCGGCCATGTACTGTATGTCAAAATGCAAATAAGTCAAATTATTTTAAAACCTGCTAAAGAAAAAAAAGGAAAAAGGAATGAACATGAATCCTATCTGTCCGTTGTAATTGTAATTGGCTCATTGTGTGGACTGATCCACATATTCCTTAGGTTTATCAAAATCAGTTATACCATTTATTCAAGAGGAGATTCATTAGCAAGGACCACACCACAACACGGTGGAGCAGAACAATCAGCACTGAAGTTGAAGAGAGGGACGGTGGGGCCGAGAGTTCAGACAAACAGTGTTCAATGAGCTTGGCTGATATAAATGCACTTGTGGCACTTTACATCAAACTATGACAGTGTTGATGTTCTAAATATAATTCTCTTGTTCTCTGTGACAATGACAATAAATCTTGAATCATGAATCATCAAAAAGGGCATCCGGGTTACTAAAGGCTCGGTTAGGTGAATATGTGATGGCTGGTAAGGAAGGTCCTGCTTCTGAACCCAGTCAATAAAGTATTAACTCAATTTCTTTATAGAGTCTGTCTGGAGACAGAATGGAAATATGTTTTTCTATCTATCATTTATTCATTCGTTCGTTCGTTCGATGGTTCGTCCGTTCGTTCGCTCATTCATTCATTCATTCATTTATTTCATTGGTTTATTTGATAGGGGCAGATCCAAAAATAGAAGTTTACTGTGTGCTGGGACCCATCTCCAGATGTCAAGCCAGGTTAATGGTCAGAATCATCAGGCTGGAGGAAACCCATCCAGATCTGGGGAGAGAAATGTATAAACTTCACACAGAATGGCCAGCATGGACTGGGAATTGAACTTGTTGCTGTGAGGCAACAGCGCTATCCACTCACTGAGGGAGGTGAGAACGTTTACAGATATATACTGTAGCAGTACATAAACAGACAGAAGACAGAGACACAATGCTAAACATGAGTACAGTACTGCTGCTGGCACAGCCATGATTTTGCACGCTTTTGAAGATGACAAATCCTGAGTTTTGTGCTATGTGCACTGGCCCTTCACAATGATAGCACTCTGATAAATTAAATGTCAAAAGGCCAATCACTATTTGAAGGCACAGAGCCTCAAAGAGGCCAGTTATTGTTCATACATGATAATCATCTCTAATTATATTGAACAATCATTACAGGGGCCTGTGGCAATAATCATTTTTCACTAACCATTCACCAGACTAGACTTGTACATTTAATGTCCGTTTATCTGATTTTTGTTACAAACAGTGAAAGAGGAAGCTAAGTTCGGACTAAATTAACATTTTAGTCCGAACTTATTCCAAACTTTCCTAGCATATTTGTAGCATCCCAATTGTTCACAAGAACATTCAGGCACCGTTCAAGACTTGCAGGGCCACTTTTCAGAGTCACTTTCACAGGAATGATGGAAAACTAGCCTGTAAGTTCATGAAATTAACTTTATAATTATAGGCTACACATTGTTTTCCCCACAAAGGTCTGAGTTTACAATATACTAAAGGAGGACAGCAAAACATTCCATCTACTAGAAGAAAGCAATCAGGTATAGCCTTTGAGGGCTTAGTATCTTAATATCCGAGCCCTATGCATCCGTCCCTGTAATTGTTTTTCCACTGCTGTGATTGACTGTGAGCCGACTCGCCTCTCCTCCGCAGGCTCTAGAGGTTTTTAAATATAAGCTTGATACTTTTTTTTTGTTTCTGAAAACATTTTAGTGGTGCTCTGATATTGTGATTGGTTATATCGTTGTGTTTTATTCTTGCTATTTTATCTGTAGCACTTTGAGATCTGTCTTCCAGATGTAAAGTGCATTATGAATACAATTTGCATTAGTTTGCATTAGTTGCATTAACTACACAGGAAAATCTATATACAAAAATAAAAGCTTTTTTCCACATTGATTTTTTTTTAATTAGTATTACTATTATAAAGTCAAGCCATGTTATAATTTCTACTGAGGCCCACCCCTGAGATGAAAGAAAATCAAGATTAATGTAAATAATCAAGAGGATTAATGATCTGTCCTGTCTCGTTCTGTAAAATTGTATTGAAGAAGTTTATAGTCGGAGGTGTTGCATGTATAACCGCTAAACATTTGAGACAAAACTAGACTGTAAACTGTATCTCTATCCAATTGGCAGTAGAAGAAACCTGTAAAATAACAGTCTTTCCCGACAAGTGCAATGCTCCAAAGAGCCTGGCGCTCTGAAGCAGAAAAAAAAAAACACTGTATTGTTCATTTGTCACTTCTTTTCCAGGTTTTGGCTCCTGTTTAATCAGCTGAAGTTAATTTGCAGAATACAGTCTTGCATTTATATGCAAAGCTCTTTTATTGTGCCATTTGTGCCTTTTGCACTTGGTCTGCGTTCTGAGCAAAAACTATTCCCAAGCCACATCAGAAAGTTTTGCTGAATTAGAGAATGGATAATTAAGAAAGTTGACTTAAACTTTTGGGGCTGACAACTCAAAAGGTAAGGACAGAGAAGATCACATGTAATCGATCTTTTTTCATTCATTTAGATCAGGCACACATTTTGTTCAGTTATGGCTAAATACAAGTATCATAAGAGTGCAACATGAATTAACACAATATTTATTTTAATGGTCTCCGAGAAGACCTGCTTTGCACATTCATGGCTTGTGGACAATCTCTAATGTCGAGGAACTGTTGTTGTTTATTTGATGTGTGCTATCTAGGCTTGATCCGTCTGTTGTTGTGTTCCTTCAGCCAGAAGATGATTAGCGCAAATGAAATGTGTCAAAACGGCAGAAGCTTCAATAAGTGAACAGAGTGTAAACATACACTACGCTGAATTCAGATGAGAGCTACGTACATGCAGGGCTATAGAAGCTCAGGACAACCTTACCAAAGGGTGAATGTGTAATGAGCCAAGCGTGAGGGATTTGCTTCATTTACTTAGGCAAGCTTCAACTGCTTTCAATAGGCTCATCATAGGCTTCATATACATGCACACATAGGAGACTATTTTAGGGGCAGGGGTGCCAAAACGAATGGCGGGGGAAACATTCACGGCTTGCTGAGATTAACAATGATGATTTTCACATCATGTGTTCAAATACAATATAAAAATATATTGGATGGATGGATGGATGGATGGATGGATGGATGGATGGATGGATGGATGGATGGATGGATGGATGGATGGATGGATGGATGGATGGATGGATGGATGGATGGATGGATGGATGGATGGATGGATGGATGGATGGATGGATGGATGGATGGATGGATGGATGGATGGATGGATGGATGGATGGATGGATGAAACTTATGTGCTTTAAAATATGAAGCGGCCGATCAATATGCAGCCTTTCTTACAGTAGAGCGATGGAGAGCCTCAGTAGACATGCACTGAATTCAAAGCAATTAGGATTTGAGTGCCTTAGAAAATGATGGCTAACATTGAATACCTTCTTTTTTTTTCTATCCAATCTATCAGAAGAGTAGTCATGACAGTCTACAATGTCATTTCATTTAGAGAGCAGGGGTCTATACAACTCAATGAGGGAGAGACCGTTTGCGAAAGAATCTATAAATGTATGGAAATAATTGGATTCACAAACCTATTTATCTCGTGGCTGAAAGTCCTTTTATGTCACTAATATCAAAGACATAATTTTGATTATTGTCGCCACTTTTGGACTCCTTTGTGAGACGGCAATTTGACATTAGCTCATATGTGCTGAAACATCTATTCCTGATTTGATTTGGTGCATGAACATACAGTAACACAAGAAGATGTCTCAGATCGAAGGGCTATTATGTGGTTTCACTTTGATTTGTTACACTTCCAAAGGATCAAAAAAACATGACGAGAAAGGACACCACTGTTGTCCACACTCCACAGTCTTATATTAATGGAAAGTACAAGCTTCTGTTGTGAGGCTGAGCAACAAGTTCAACAAAACAGTTTACGTTGAACAGCAATCAACTTAACACTGTTACTCTGGGTACAAAAATATGTTTCAGTGTCCTCATTTGCTCCACAGAACTCAAGCTGAAATGAAAGAAGTCCCACTTGTGTAGATGCTTCTTTCAATCTGCAGCAGTCAGTAATAGTAGCTCCCAAACACCACCACCACACAGAACAGGTTGTCCTGAAAAACAGAATCCATTATAATCTGACTCAAAAATGGGCTTAACCTTTATGGAACTGCAACTCACGGTGATAAAAACATCCTCTGCATAACTGTCTGTGTCAGCGTCCCAAAAGCACCTGGTGGACATCCTATGAAAGATAATATATTTATGATTTATAGCACACAAAAATGCTGAGATTACCAGTCTTTCCATTCAAACACCAGCCACTCCATATTTTAATGAGCAGTGACTATCCATCGGAATCCATTTCCCAATGTTTTTAGAAGCAGGTGCCAATTCAGGATGAATAAGTAGTATTTCTAAAGGTGCATTGTACAACTTTTCATGCAGGGAAAAAAAAGTTGGGCGCTCCAGGATCAATTGTTTGGAGGTTTTTCACTGCTGACGGACACTCTCACCAGAAAACCTACAAAAAACACTCACACAGCCGCTGGGTCAATACGGTCAAATACACACAAAAAACAACTTTTTTCACATAAAAAGTTGTATAATGCTCAATATTTTATTTACTTACTTGACTCCCTGTCCTCTTTGTTCACCAAGGACGACTTGCACTGCAAGTTTGTATCTGTCAAATCCAGCCTCTGTAACAAGGATAATGGGAAGTAAGCCATTATTCAAGATCAAAAATTTTAGATAAAAACAAATCTGTGTGTGACACCAAAGGCAAGTTGAAATCTGAACATCTAGGCCTATTATACAGTTGAGTTTATTTGCAGGTTTATGACTGCATATATATTTTGGCTATAAATCTGTACTGTTTGATGATGTAGCGCTGATGTGGCGTTGACAGGCCGGTTTTACAGTAATTAGGCACCTATTTACTTATTTGCTAGGAAATACAGTGTTAAGCAGCAAAAAAAAAAAAAAAACACTCAGACATTGTCATTTAAAAACATTTATAGCAAAATAAAAGGTTACTATTCTAGCGTAGCTTGATTGTTACTTACGCTTGACTCTGTCTTTAATGCTCTCTGCCAGCGTGTGGGACAGCTGTTGAACCTCTTCGGCGTCATATCGCACTCCCGTGAGCTGCTCTTTCACAATTTCACGTATGCACTCTTTTACCAATGCTGGCTTAAACCTAAAATAGAATATACACTGAGACACACTTTCTAAGATGCACTGACTACAGTACATTTGCCTGTTATCTACGAACATTAACGTAGCGCAAACAGATGGATTATGATGGTTATCATCATTTATCATCATTTATCATCATTATCATTATCATCAAACTCACTTGTCCTGATGATTCGGTCGGATAAGATACGTATCAGAAGTCCCCATGACTTGTCAAAGGGAGTTTTTTTTAAACGGGGAGGCAGTGTGGCTGGTGTTGCTAAAGCTAGCCCCGGCTAAAAACACGTAAAGGTTGTTTGTTACCATAGCAACGGACCAATTTCCGCTCTCCATCAAAATAAAAGTATGAGTTTTTACGTCATTACATTTTAAAGTAACTTATTAATAATTACACATATATTTATCAGACAGTGGCGCAGAGGGTGCAGGTGCACACTGTCGTTATGCCCGTGGGCAAGACACTTCACCCCATCTGCCTGAACCACTGACCCATCATACAGATACATCCGTGCCTGTTGTAGGTGGAAATACGAGGCTTTTATTGATTGACTGCTTACTATATGTATAATAATTTGCATTATTTCACATACTACTTCCACATCACATCCACATAAGTCGTATGAATAAAGTCTTAATTCGGCTACAGACCACGTTTAGAAAAGTTTCACATCACGAAACCAAACTGAATGAGATCATCACCCCAGCAGGGGTCAGTGTTTGGTAGTTCACGTTACAGCGCTGGTTTCGTTTCTCCTCTAGTTTCGTTCAACAAGCTGTTGCATGATCCTTGCTGAGGCTGAATTTGTTTATCAGATGTAGCCCATCCATTGCCTACAAGAAGATACTGTCCCCAACTAACAGGAAAATGCATTACATTTGCCTGTTGTAAATGGTTAAGATAAGATAAGCCTTTACACCATATAAAGACAACAAACGAAACCTAAGCAGTCCATTTTCTGCCTTTCGTTTTCCTCCAAAACAAAACTTCACATGATGATGAGTCACTGTGGGGATAAATAGCAGTTGAGTTGAGATCAGCTGTCAGCCTACTTCTTTCTCTGGTCAAGAGAAGTCGATCTAAACTTGATGCCATGGAGTGGACACCGGTTTTTCAGGACAAGGCAGCAGAATATGCACAAGGAGACAACTGGACACTGCAGTTTAACAAAAAAATTGTTCCTAACCGACCCAACACAGGCTGGAGGCAGTATATCCGGAACATTGTTGGAAGGTCAGTTTGCAGGAGATTTGACAAGGCATGAGCTAACCTGTTACAGAGCCTACACAAACTATCACCAGCTATCACTTATTGTCCAGTTGCTATTCTTAATTATTGCTGAAATCTGTCCTATAATGAACTTTGCTGTGATTTTGTGACTGTGATGGTAAACTGAAGGTAACTTGTCACAATGTGGATCTGAATCAGTAACTTGGACATTGCCGTTTTAAAAAAAAGTGTATGTTTTGTTTTTTTATTTTAGCTATCTTCTTTTCCCACTGAAGTTTTATACAGTGTTTTTAAGCTTTAATTAAACTTTCTAATTAAAAAAAAAACAGTCATTATAAATGTCATGAATTAGTTAAGATTAATTATTTTAATTATCCTTTCTCCTTCAAAGGTTTAGATGCAGCAGATGCAAGCGCACCTGGCCTTCCAACCTTACGAAGGTGGTCTTCCACATGCAGCTCAACAATACAACCCATAAAGGCATTATAAAGGTTCGTCGTATGCGGCAAAACTGCAAGATATGCAACAATGCTCCAATGGAGACCCCTGTCATCGATCCAGTGAACTTAGAAATCCTGATGGACAGTCTGTTAAAATACATCAGGAAGAACTTCTACCATGAGGACTTCGGAGAAATGTCCAGGCAACACGCTGGTGTGGAAGTGAAAAGCCCACATGAGCCCACACACTGTGAGGCCTGCATGGCTGGAGTTTGTACTGAGGATGTGGATGGCTTGACTAATGCACTTCGTGGATTTAGATTATAAATAGAACAAATAGAGCTATTGTACTTCATGTGTGGTGTTATTTCAGCTGAAAAGCTGTGATTTAATAGTTTTTGCTTTAAAATGTAAGAAGTTTCTCAGTCCTCATTTGAAAAGTGGTACTGTTCACTATTGTGAAGTAGTTGGGACACGGGGTGAGTAAGCACTCCTGTTACTAATAATAATGCCTTACTATTATAATGCGCTTTACAAGCCTGTATTACCAAGTTTCTCAAAGCGCTACATTGTCGTCATTATTCATTCATTCACTACATACTCGTGGTGGTAAGCGACTTTCTGTAGCCACAGCTGCCCTAGGGCAGACTGACGGAAGTGAGGCAACCAGCCTGCGCCATTGGCCCCTCCGTCCACCACCAACCACTCACACATACACTACATTCACCCAGGATGGTCTCCCATCCAAGCACCGACCAGGCCCTTCCTGCTTAGCTTCCAAGATCTGACGGGATTGGGCAGAGCAAAGGCAATATGGCCTATTTTAGGGCCTGTTCTATGTTCATTCATTTGTTCATTATGTTTCTGTATCTGTAATGTCTATGAAGACACCTGCTGTCTTCATATACATCAAACTTTACATTACAAATAAAGTTGGCAAAATCATCATCCTGCTCCATGTTTTCTGTTGAATAACCTTGATTCTATGACAATATAACACACTACATAGACCAGTGGTTCTCAACCTGGGGGTCGGGACCCCCAAGAGTGTCACGAGACAAATTTGGGGGGTCGCCAGATCATGTAGATAAAATATACATACTTTTTTTTAGCATATATTATATTTTATTGTCGCTTGTGTGTGCTATTTTACCAGAGTGCCATTACCATTATATGTTCGTTATTTGATTTATTTTATTTTAGCCATTTGTTTTTTTCTTTGTTTTTTAAGAATTATATAGGCTAATGATCCAATTCCTCACGGTGTGACCTGAGCGGGGGGTCACGAACCCCTTTAACTGTTATAATGGGGGTCGCGGCTCCAAAAGGTTGAGAACCACTGACATAGACCAATCGGTGTATTGTGTAATGTCCACCACACCTGTTCAGTTCAGTTGTGGTGTTTCTTTTCTTTGCAGAAAGTCACACACTGACAGACTGTGGCTGATCTTTGTTTACTGTCAAACCACCAACATGCAACAACGTGCTGTTTCGTGTTTTTCTAATTCCCATATGATTTGCTTGGGATTTGCTCAGATAAAGGCTCAGATTACGCTAGTACTATGAATACAGCAATCGCCGACTGAATTTAGTTGCACGTTTGGGAAGCAAGTCGGAAGAACAAATCGGAGATTAGAGTGTTTGTATTGACGCCAAGTGACTGCCCAAAGTAACATTTAAAGATGGCATCTAAAGATATTGAACAAAAGGTGAGAGGTATTGAATTATGTACAATGTCATTATTTTTACTTATGTTTTTTTTTCTTCACAGGGACTGATTTTAGTCAAGGCGACAGTGGTTGCTTTTACCATGCTTCTGTATCTTGGTATGTTTTCATTATTGATCAGAAATTACACATTACATCACACACTGTGGCCGATTCACTATAAAACCTTACACTACACCACACTTAACACTTAATTTTCTAACCAAATGATTTAAAAACAACTCTCTATAATTTTACACATCTGGTACCAGCATGAACCACGGGCCACGAAAGCACTTATCAGGAAATACTCAGAATCATTTCAGAAAAAAACAAGTTTTAATTGTCCAGGCTATTTAGATGATGTACAGTATGTGTTTTAATCAGAATCATTTTATTTATCTCTCCTGTGTCAGTCACATACATACAGATAAATGCAACATTACAAACAGCACATACTGTATAGGTACAGTCATAGACATGTGTTTAGTGACTAATGGCAGTAGGGGAAACACTGTTCTTAAATGTGACTGAGTTGGCTTTCAAAGACCTGTAGTGCCTCCCAGAGGGCATGAGTGTGAACAGGTGGTGAGCAGGGTGTGTTTGGTCGGAGGTGGTTTTCAGCGCTCACTGTGTGACGCGTCTTTGGTACAGAGTCTTTATGGATGGGAATGTGTGGCCAGTGATTTTGGATGATTTGCTGATTATACATTGGAGTTTTGTGCTATTATTGATCTCAATTATGGCTATGTAAAACTGAAGGAGGATCCTTTTTGAGCATATAATTCTTTTAGGCAACAGCAGGTAGGCAATTTAAAGCATGTAAAGTATTAATGTTTGATGTACTGTTCTTTTTTTATGCAAAAGAATGACTCTGTAACTTCTCAACTTGTGTCTCTTAGTATGGATGAAAACAAATCTGGATATCTACACATTCCCTTTTGACATTCAGAATTGCACGCATTGGTTCATTGGTTGACATTCTGTGCATTTTATTCCACTACTTGGTCCCAAACACTGACGGGGAGTCCATTGATAAGCTGGCCTTTCATGTAAATTCTAACTCATAAGAGCAGTAGTTGTAGTTGTTAAGCTGTAACTATACATACTATATATATACTACACCACCATGACTGTGTTTCGTTTGCTGATGCAGATAAGACTGAACCTGATCCTTCCCAGCAGTTTCCTCATCCCCGTGGACCTTTTCAGTTTCCTCCTGCCTCCTCAGAGCGTGGACCGATCTTCCTTTAAAATGACCCTGATTTTGGGATACACCGTCTTTCTGCTTATCATGAACGACCTTCTGCCTATCACTGGAAATGCGATACCACTCATAAGTAATTTAAATTAATCTTAACAAGTTGACAAACTTAGATTTACTTCCTTTAATTTCCGCTCTGTTTCAGATGTCTTCTTCGCCCTGTGCCTTGCTCTGATGGTGGCCAGTCTGGTGGAGACTATCCTGATCACAGATTTGCTGCACAGCTCCTCTCGGCTCTCCCCTGTCCCACGTTGGGTCCACATACTTGTGCTGCAGTTCTTTGGCTACATTGTCTGCCTGCCATGGTAGATGCCCTGTATCTATTGTTAATTCCTATTCCAATTGTGAATTATGAGTAGTTTTGTTGTAGTGTTTTAGACATTTATTGTTTATTGTTTATTGTTTATTGTTTATTGTTTATTGTTTATTGTTTATTGTTTATTGTTTATTGTTTATTGTTAAGGAACCCCATTAGCTCCTTAGTGGTTGCTAGTCTTCCTGGGGTCCAGGATTAAAAAGCATTTACAATAAAATAACATGCATTAAAAACAAACAAGGCACAACAGTAATACATGACAAGATATAATTATCAATTATAAAAACAACGCTAAAGGGAAATGTGATGGATCATTTGGATTTCTTTTTCTCCTTTAATGTCTTAACTTGGACACTATGTTGTTGAGCCTAACCAGTTCATCGTAGAAAGGTCACTTTCAAAATAAAATACTTTTACTTTGTGGTATTGAAATTCTTGTGTAAAAATAAAATAAAAAGCAACATTTTTTCCCATCTCCTCATGTAGGCCTAACTCTTTTACTCAGTAAGTGCATCTAGTACCATATCATGAACATATGACGTCATATACACACTCTTGACATAAGGAGAACATACACAATACCATTATTCAGTCCATATATATATAAACCAAACCAAACCAGATGTGCTACTATGCATGTACTAAAGCATAGGGACCTCTAATGCTAACTCACCGGTGATTAGGAGCTATGCCATCCCATAAGCCACCGCGCTACCAATCCTAGGCTAGTCGTCCAGTACTATTATATGGTTGATGTATGAAACAGCTGTTGAGATAAAACAACGCTAAAGGGAAATGTGATGGATCATTTGGATTTTTTTTTCTCCTTTAACGTCTTAACTTGGACACTATGTTGTTGAGCCTAACCAGTTCTTTGTAGAAAGGTCACTTTCAAAAGAAAATCCTTTTACTTTTAACCCAATTTAAAAATGTAGTGGATAGGCCTACAGGCTCTAAAATGTAATGAAGTAAAAGTAAAAAGTATTCATCATAACATTTAACTAAAGGGATTTTTTCAGGATTTTTGACACAGCCTAAATTTCCTAGTTATCCAGAGTGTTGTTGATTTCTGGAGATATATATTTTGAATTCCTGCAGTCCTTATATTTAAAGAGTTTAGTGGTGCTAGGCTAGCACATGTCTATGGTAACTAGTAGCCTGCATTAAAAACCTGTTCAAAATCATCGGGTAGTTCTCCAGACGTTGCCATATCTGATTTGTAGAAAGCTCCTTTATGAATTCCATGTGAGTGATGCCGGCCGCAGGTAAACAAACTACTGTAGATCCGGTAAGCTAGCAGATCACTCCGCCGCTGCGTAGCTTACAACCAGGAAGCTGATGCTGCTCTAATATAAGCTCTTTTAAATGCAAAATGGTTATATTTCAAAAAATATTCAGTCAACACACACATTTATATCGGTAGTCTGGTGTTTTAGGTGATTTGCCTCAGGTGCACTGTGCTTGGTTCAGACTGTTTTTAATGCAGGCTACTAGTTACCATAGACATGCGCTAGCCTAGCACTAGCTTAGCACCACTAAACTATTCAAAAATAAGGACTGCATGAATTTAAAAAAACAACTATCTCCAGAAATCAACAACACTCTGGATAACTGAGAAATGAGGCCCTATGTTAAAAAGCCTGAAATATTCCTTTAAGTAAAGTACTTTTTACTTTTACTTGTACTTTGAACTTTGTTACTTTCCACCAATGATGCTGTGTTGCATCACATTTTCCTGTTGTGGATTACACCATATAAAGATAACAAACGAAACCTAAGCACTCAATTTTCTTCCTTTCATTTTCTCCAAAACAAAACTTCACATGATGATGAGTCACTGTGGGGATAAATAGCAGTTGAGTTCAGATCAGCTGTCAGCCTACTTCTTTCTCTGGTCAAGTGAAGTAGATCTGATTTTGATGCTATGGAGTGGACACCGGTTTTTCAGGACAAGGCAGCAGAATATGCACAAGGAGACAACTGGACGCTGCAGTTTGATGACAGCATTGAAGCTAACCAGCCCAACGCAGGCTGGGAGCAGTATATCCGGAACATTGTTGGAAGGTCAGTGGCCTTAGGAGATTTAGTAAGCTAACCTCTTACATAGCCTACACAAACTGTCACTCACTCTTTGCTATTTGTTATTGTCATCTGTCAGGGATTTGTTTTGTTACTGTGGTGGTGCACTGAAGTCAAAGTTTTTTTTTTTATTTATGCCTTTTTTTCTCAAGTTTCATACTGCTTATGTTGCCTTATGAATTAATGAAACTTTATAATTAAGAATAAAAATGCCATTCTGAGTTGAGTGAAAACAGACATTATAAATATTCCAAACAAGTTAATTTGGCCTTCTTCTTTTGCTGATGACGTTACTGTGACGTGTCTTTTCAAAAGACTGGTTTTTCAAAACCAGTCAAGCTGCCATGACACGTCACATTAACATCATGTGGCAAACTGTGGAAACTGTGACACACTGGTCTAATTGATAAGAAAACGCTCACAAGACATTGTAAATGTAATCGATTAGATAAGATAAATTATTTAAATCATCCTTTCTCCTTCAAAGGTTTAGATGCAGCAGATGCAGGCGCACCTGGCCTTCCAACCGTGTGATGGTGGTCTTCCACATGCATCTCAACAATACAACCCATCAAGGCACTATAAAGGTTCGTCGTATGCGGCAAAACTGCAAGAAATGCAACGATGCTCCAATGGAGACCCCTGTCATCGATCCAGAGAACATAGACCTCCTGATGGACAGTCTGTTAAGAAACATCAGGAAGAAGTTCTACCATGAGGACTTCGGACCGCCCAGGCCATACGTTGGTTTGGATGTGAACAGCCCACATGAGCCCAGTCACTGTGAGGCCTGCATTGCTGGAGTGTGTAATATGAATGCAGATGGCTCAGCTAATGCACATCGTTGATTGTAAATACGATAGAACAAATAGAGCCATTGTACTACACATGTGGTGTTTTATGAGCTTGCAAGCTGTGCTTTAATTGTTTTTGCTTTAAAAAGAAAAAAGTTGATCAGTCAGTATCCTAAAAGGGGCATTGTTGACTGTTGTGAAGTAGTTGGGACACGGTGCGAGTAACCACTTCTATTCTATGTTCTATTGTATAAATTATTGAGGTGCTGGAATAGATTACTCTTGTTAATAAAAATAATAATGCCTTGCACTTGTATTGCACTTTACAAGCCTGCATTACATGGTAATTTTTATTATGTTTTTCTGTATCTGTAATGTCTATGAAGACACCTGCTGTTAAATGCTCAGCCTTAGATCGACATTACAAATAAAGTAAAATCATCATCCTGCTCCATGTTTTCTGTTGAAAAACCTTGATTCTATCACAATATAACACATTACATAGACCAATCGGTGCATTGTGTAATGTCCACCACACCTGTTCAGTTCATACAAACCAGATCTTTCCATACACCTTTAGGCGTGACTCCAGAGCCGTTGTGGTGTTTCTTTTCTTTGCAGAAAGTCACACACTGACAGACTGTGGCTTATCTTTGTTTACTGTCAAACCACCAACATGCAACAACGTGCTGTTTCGTGTTTTTCAAATTCCCATATGATTTGCTTGGGATTTGCTCAGATAAAGGCTCAGATTACGCTAGTACTATGAATACGGCAATCGCCGACTCTGAATTTAGTTGCACGTTTGGGAAGCAAGTCGGAAGAACAAATCTGAGATTAGAGTGTTTGTATTGACACCAAGTGACGGCCCAAAGTAACATTTAAAGATGGCATCTAAAGATATTGAACAAAAGGTGAGAGGTATTGAATTATGTTCAATGTCATTATTTTTACTTATGTTTTTTTCCTTCACAGGGACTGATTTTAGTCAAGGCGACAGTGGTTGCTTTTACCATGCTTCTGTATCTTGGTATGTTTTCATTATTGATCAGAAATTACACATTAAACATTGTAACATCACACACTGTGGCCGAGTCACTATAAAACCTTACACTATAGCACACTTAACACTTAATTTTCTAACCAAATGATTTAAAAACAACTCTCTCTAATTTTACACATCTGTTACCAGCATAGGCAAGTGTTCCCTAGAACCAAAACATATCAGGAAATGCTGTAATTGAAAGGAGTATGTGGGACAAAAGGTTGGGAACCACTGGGCTACAATTTGAATTACATTTACTCATTTGAAAAATACCTACACAACCACATACACATACCTTAACAATTCAACTATTGTATAAGACATTAAAAAAGGGAGCCTATAACAATTTGATTTCAACTTGTCAAACTGCCTCAATTTGGCTTCTTGTAAAGAACTTTAAAATATTACAACTTATTTAATTCTAAGAACTGTGTATTACATACATAGAAAACGTATAGTACCATTGATTCTTGTGCCCTCAGCTCCCTGCTGTGGGGTGAATTTGACCTGTTCCGAGCCGACCCAGGCCGCCCTGCTCTCTGCTCTGGAGTCAGTCTTCAACCTGAGCGCCGTCCGTCCCGTCATGAGCATGAGCGTCGCCACCAATGTCACCATGTACTTTACTATGTATGGGATTCTGGGAGTGGTGAGTTTGACCTGAATCTGAAAATAGTCTTTATTAAATCACTTGTTGCTATAATGTACAATGCCTTATGGAAAGGTCCCATTCATTTTGGTAAAAATAATGATTGAAAATTAGATCATCAAAAAGGAACAATACAGGATCAAATGATTCGTAGACTCATTACAGTCTTGCCAAAAATTAAATAAATGTAAATGTTCTAGACTTGAACTTTTTTTGTAAACTTTCTGAATTGACTCTAGGGCTCAATACAATGAAAGCTGATCTGATCTGATTTTTCCTTTCTTTTTTTTTCTTTTTTTCATATGTGATTCAGTGTTTTTTATGTTTAATGCAGCACTTTGCCCAAATACACTTTCCCCGCTCACTGCTTCTGCCGGCCGACCTTGTGAAGCTGTGAGTGAGTGATGGTTGAGCAATCACACTGACTTTCAGAAGAAGCTGATTGCTTCTAGAAGGCGATATACACTTGAATCATGGTGAAATCGTGATCTAGGTTGAATAAAATTCTGAATTGTGATCTACCTTTTTTGTATCATTAACTATTACTTGATTTAGCTTTTTGTCTTTTTCTTAGGATGAAAAAGCTCAACTCCTGAAAACTTACCTCTGGATCACATATGTAAGAAACACTCTGCCTAAACTAAAACCAAACTAGAATCAATAATTGCGTGGGGGAAAAGTAAAGTTTTGTGTTTTAGTGGTGGAACAATGAGTTTGCTTCATGGGATCCCAATGAGTGTGGCACCTCAAGAATCGCTCTTCCAAGGAAAAAATTCTGGGTTCCCGATATAGTCATCAACGAATTGTAAGTGACAGTACATTTTATTAAACATGCAGCATAACATGTAAACAATAGCAGGTAGGCAAATTAAAGCATGTGAAGTATTTATGTTTGATGTACTGTTCTTTGTTTTATGTACAGTATATACAGTATAAAGAATGACTCTGTAACGTCTCAACTTGTGTCTCTTAGTATGGATGAAAACAAAGCCCCGTTCGTACCGTATGTCTACCTTAATAGCAATGGGGAAATCAATGATGGTCAACCAGCCAAAGTGGTCAGCTCCTGCAAGCTGGATATCTACACATTCCCTTTTGACATTCAGAACTGCACACTCACCTTTAACTCCTACCTCCACCGAAGTAAGCTCGTGCCTTGGATTGGTTTCACGCATTGGTTCACTGGTTGACATTCTGTCCATTTTATTAGTAAAGGACATAAAGATGGTCCTGGGTCGATCCGTAGAGGTGATCACGCAGAAGTCGAAGGCTGTGATGACTACAATGGGAGAGTGGGAGCTTTTAGACATCACCTACCACGACTTGGTCCCAAACACTGACGAGGAGTCCATTGATAAGCTGGCCTTTCATGTAAGTTCTAACTTGTAAGGGCAGTAGTTGTAGTAGTACAGCTGTAGCTATACTACACGACCATGACTGTGTTTCATTTGCTGATGCAGATAAGACTGAAACGTAGGGCCACACTGTATGTGGTAAACCTGATCCTTCCCAGCTGTTTCCTCATCACCGTGGACCTTTTCAGTTTCCTCCTGCCTCCTCAGAGCGTGGACCGATCTTCCTTTAAAATGACCCTGATTTTGGGATACACCGTCTTTCTGCTTATCATGAACGACCTTCTGCCTATCACTGGAAATGCGATACCACTCATAAGTAATTTAAATTAATCTTAACAAGTTGACAAACTTAGATTTACTTCCTTTAATTTCCTCTCTGTTTCAGATGTCTTCTTCGCCCTGTGCCTTGCTCTGATGGTGGCCAGTCTGGTGGAGACTATCCTGATCACAGATTTGCTGCACAGCTCCTCTCGGCTCTCCCCTGTCCCACATTGGGTCCACATACTTGTGCTGCAGTTCTTTGGCACCATTGTCTGCCTGCCATGGAAGGATAAAGACGCAAAAAAATCTGGTAAATGCTTTTTTCCTGTCCATTTCTAAAGTGTGTTTTCATAGCTTTGTTGTAGTTGTAGTCGTTGATCCTCATGTAACTCTTTTACTTCTCTCAGCTCCACAATTTGAGCATATCTGTCTCCTCCTTCGTTTGATAGATATACCTTTAACTTCAGTGGCGGGACAGATGCACGGCGATAGACCCTCACATGTGTCCAAAACTCAGGATGGGGCAGCTGCTGTCAAAGAGGAGCTGTCAGAGGACACAGCCCTGCAGGAGCTGAGGAGCCTGGGCCGGGACCTCCAGGCTCTGCGCCTCCATGTGGACCAGCAGCTGGGAGAGAGCACGAGTTCACAGCAGTGGGTCCAGGTGGGTTTCATCATAGACCGCCTGCTGTTCGCCCTCTACATCCTCTTCATCTTAGTGAGCTTTGTCACCATCATCATAATATGGGTCAACTCTTACAACAAGTAGATGTGGGCACGGGTCACATGGAGTTCATATCGATTACTTTTGTGGGACCTGTGGTCTATACAAGGCTCTATATCCCTTTCTTTTTTGTCCTTGCTACAATAGGTAACATTAGCTTTTGAATTTAAGTTGTTTTTGAGGCATTACACAAATTAGCTCACATTTCCATTGCTTTCACAGTGCAACATTAAACTGCTAGCCACCATAGCCCTCTTGCTATTGTTTAAAGGTGCATTATGCAACTTTTTATGTGGTAAAAAAAAAAAAAAGTTGACATTTGTGTGTATTTGACCTTGTAGTGACTCAGCGGCTGTGTGAGTGGGCAACATGGCGCCTTTATTTTTTTTTATCACGGTGGTCTCCACAATGCTCCAGGATAAATTGTTTAGTAGGTTTTCTGGTGAGAGGGTCCGCCAGCAGTGAAAACCTTCCAAACAACTGATCCTGGAGCATCCTTGAGACCACAGTGATGGAAAATAAAGGCGCCATGTTGACCACTCATACATCCATAGGGTCACAACAAGGTAAAAAACTCACAAATATCGACTTTTTTTTTCACATAAAAGTTGTGTAATGCACCTTTAACCTCCAAGGATGTCACATGAAAACAGTCTTTTCTTGAAGTTTCTATAGACGCTAAACATCTGTATGTATGAAGCCTCTTGATCCTCTATGTTGGATAACACACATATATTTATGCACTGATTTTTTTTCATATAATTAATTATTGCTGATATAGTTGGTTTTGTGCTGTCTGCTATGTTACAGTTAGATAAGCGAAATGTAAGAGCTGAAAACACCTTATCTCACCAGACACACTCAAACATATGTCTGGTGAGATACGCAAGTAAAAAGTGAAGTTAATTTCAGAAGATCATTTAATCGTGGACCGTCAGACTAAATATTTGTGTGACATTGTACTATTTGAGTGGAAAATAAACACATGAAAAAAAATTGTGTAAAAGTTCATTTAATATCAGTTGGCATTTTGTTTTGGAGGCAGATACTGGTAAATATATAATAGCTAATTATAATAAACCAGACTTTATAAAAGGCCTCCGACTGAAATGTTAAAGCACACTTACTTTACGCACTGCTGATGTTTTAGTGCCGCCTGCAGAAAAGCAACAAGTGCTCTAGGGTGCTCTTCATCTTCATCACTCTGTTTGCGTGTGGTAAGTTCAACTTTAACTATTAAAAAATATGTCTAAAAAATACAACGCTCAGACACGTTGCAACAGTCCAACGTTTATCAGCAAAGCTGTTGTTCTCCTCCAGCTCCCGGGGAACCTGTCATGTTGAACTGCTCCTCTCCCACCACCCTGGCTCTGCTTGAGGCCCTCACTCCTGTCTTCGACCTCAGCAGCATCAGACCAGTGTCAAACCTCTCCACACCGACCATGGTCCAGGTCGAATTTGTCATGTTTGGCATTTTGGGCGTGGTAAGTCCATTTAAAAAAACACAACACAAATACTTGGGAATTGACTCTGTGCATGAATTCTAATCATTACAACTTCGCCCAAGAAGTGACTTCTTGTTTCGATTCAGCACGTCAAATTATCTTGGGTGGTGTTGTTATGATTTGAGTCAATTGAAGGTGAACTGGATATCATGGAAGAAAACATTTGCTTCCTGTACCAGCGCCTGACACGATAATGGTTTAAGTGCTGCTAAAGTCTAAAGTGCTGAAGTGAATATCAGTAGAAGTTGTTGGTACTGTCACTTACATAACCTACAATATCAGATCGCAGTAATGTAATGTGAATAACCATTTGGAAATTACAATGTGTGAATGTTTTCCCAGGATGAAAAGTCTCAGATCTTGACTACATTTATTTGGCAGTATTTAGTAAGTCTAGTACTATCTGATCTGTATGGCATGTAGTCAAAATGTGAAGGTGACAAGTGTGTTTTTAAAGGTCTGGAAAAACGAGTTTGTGTCCTGGGACCCGGAGCAGTGCGGTGCCCGGCGGATAACTGTCCCAAGAAAATATGTGTGGGAGCCAGACGTTGTCATCAATGAATTGTGAGTAGCAGCCTTCTTCTTCTTCTTCTTCTTCTTCTTCTTCTTCTTCTTCTTCTTCTTCTTCTTCTTCTTCTTCTTCTTCTTCTTCTTCTTCTTCTTCTTCTTCTTCGTCTATGGCGCAAGTGTAAATGTTCTTATCTGTTTACCTTTATGTTTTCTTCGACACCACAGCATGGAGAAGAACAACGCCCCACCCGTCCCATATGTGTATTTGCACAGTAATGGAATAGTGGTGGATGATAAACCAGTGAAGGTGGTCAGCTCCTGCAAGCTGGACATCTATATGTTCCCCTTTGACACACAAAACTGCACATTCAGCTTCAACTCCTACAAACTCAGGAGTGAGATCTGTTTTAAAGCCTTTTTTATATATACTGTATATATATATATATATATATATATATATATATATATATATATATATATATATATATATGTATATATATATATATATATATATATATATATATATATATATATATATATATATATATATATATAATGATTTGTTTTGAACTAAAATGTTGTTCTTTTTTGTTCTTTTTTTCCAGCAACTGATTTGCAAGTTGAAAGCGCGTGGGAGGATGATTTTAGATTCAATTTGTCCAAAAAAGTCATGACTACAATGGGCGAGTGGCAGCTTATCGGACTCAGTGCGAAGAAATTTGAATTTGCAATCCTTGAGGGAGATTCTTACCAAGAGCTCCGCTTCTACGTAAACATCACTATATCCCTAAACTATGCATTCATTATTCATACAACATTTAAGTGTTTGTGAGATCTTTGAGCTTTAAATGTAGACTATATGTCAACAGGTCATACTTCTTTATTAGGAGCAGACAATTGTAAAAACTGTGAACTGTGATCAATGACTGTTTTCTGTTCATAGTTTATTGACATCAATTGAAAAGGGAGGGAAATGACCATGACAGCTCACTGTACAGAGCCACATAGTTAAGCAGTTCATTTCAGTTGCCTTGACTACTGTAAATAATAGAAAAAAATAAAACATTTTGTGGCCTTCACATTTTCATAATGACAGAAGCTACTGGTAACTCATACCATAATACACAATTAATGTTAGCACAATCAGTCAGTTCATTATGATAATATGTAAAAACAAATCTTGTGTGTAATATGAGAACACAGTGCTTCAGACAGTGCAGTGCCAACCAGTGAGCAGCAGCCGTCAATGAAGTCACATAGAAACTATAGATACTAAATGCACATTACATTTCAGCTCACCTTACTTAGTGAAGACCAAATGAGTCCTCAGTTTCAGATACTGTTAAAAGCCTCCACTCTGCTACAGGTGACCGTGCGGCGCAGTCCTACCATGTACGTGGTGAACCTCCTTCTGCCCAGCTGCTTCCTCATCATTGTGGACCTCTTTAGCTTCCTCCTGCCCCCTCAGAGCGTGGACAGGTCTCTCTTCAAGATGACTCTCATTTTGGGTTACACCTGGTTTCTGCTCATCATGAATAACCTGCTGCCCGTCACAGGAAACACCATACCTTTGATGAGTGCGCAACATTAAATTCTTTTTTTCCGTGTAATTCTTTTATGGAACAATACGAAGTTGATTAATGTAACAATCCTGCTATAGATGTGTTCCTGTCCATGTGCCTGGTTTTGATGGTGGGCAGTTTGCTGGAGACAATCGTTGTCACCAACCTGCTGTGTGGCTCGGCTCATCAGTCCCCGGTGCCCTGGATTCTCAGAGTGATCATTCTGCAGTTCTTGGGACCCCTGATGTTGCTCCCCCCAAAGCCGAAAAAGAAAGAGGACACCGTGATTTCAAATCCTGCCACACAAGGTACAATAGGTGACTCACTCAGTATTGATGTGGTGAAAACCAATACAGAGAGATTTTTATTCCACAATGTGAGTTTATCATCAAGTTGTATTGTTCAAAATCCGCCATTATCAGCCATTGTGTGAAAACTGTGTCAATTGATTTGTATCTCGTTGTTGCAAAAGCAAAAGTGTGGGGCAGGCTTTATCTCTTTACCCCATCTTAACCAAGCAGATTTCCCCAAATCTAAATGCCTATCATCGTCTTTACCCAAATCTAAATGCCTATCATCGTCTTTACCCAAATCTAAATGTCTATCATAACGCCTCATTTGAAAGCTAAGACTGACAAAACTCCTCTAAACTAATGTTTTTCCTCACGTTTTTTCTGTTTTTCCATTGCTTTTTTGTTGCGTTTTAGTCACTTTTTTGTGGCTTTTTTTGTTGTTGCATTTTCTACACTTTCGACACATTTTTGTCACTTTTTCGTCACATTTTTGTCACATTTTTGTCACATTTTTGTCACTTTTTTGTCACTTTTTAATCACATTTTTGTCACATTTTTGTCACATTTTTGTCACTTTTTTGTCACTTTTTAATCACATTTTTGTCACATTTTTGTCACTTTTTAATCACATTTTTGTAACATTTTTGTCACATTTTTGTCACTTTTTAATCACATTTTTGTAACATTTTTGTCACATTTTTGTCACTATTTCATCACATTTTCTTAACTTTTTAGTCACATTTTTGTTACATTTTCATGACTTTTTAGTCACTTTTTCATAATTTTTTTGTCACTTTTTCATCACATTTTTGTCACTTTTTTGTTATTTTTTTTGTCCTTTTTTTCGCAGATTTTCTCCAGTTCGTCTTTACCCAAATCTAAATGCCAATCATAACGCCTCATTTGAAAGCTAAGACTGACAAAACTCATCTAAACTAATGTTTTTCCTCACATTGTTGTCACATTTTCATCACATTTTCTTAACTTTTTCGTCACATTTTTGTCACATTTTTGTCATTTTTTTTTTCACTTTCTCGTCTTTTTTATTGCTATTTTGCCCCTTTTTTCTTCAAGATGCTTTCAGATTTGGGTAAGGCCAAACTGTAAAATGTGCTCTGTTTGGGTGGGGGTTAAGAGGTTTTAAATGGCTGTGCAGTAAAAAACCAAAAGAGCCACAATTAAAACCTACCTTTAAATGTCACCCTGTAGGACCCCTGAGTAAAGACCAGCGCCCACCGCACACCTCAGCCCTGCCCAGGAGCAAGACCCTGGAGGCTCTGCGGGACTTGGGCCGGGACCTTCACCTGATCCGCCAGCAGGTGGACCAGCAGCGCAGCAGCAAAGAGACCTCAGAGGAGTGGTTTCAAATGGGCTACATCACCGACCGCCTTGTCTTTGTCACTTACACCCTGTTCATATCAATCAGCTTCATCACCATAGTCATCATGTGGGCCCGGGGTGCATGAGCTTTATTGCTCATCTTGCATATCACATTTTAATTGTGATATGCAAGACTAGACTTTGAGACAGGACAACCATAAGTAAGCAAGACTGCCATATGTAGAGGATTGTAGGCAGCATATATACATTATATTCATTATAAGTAGACACAATGAATGGTGATGCTAAGCTGTATCTGTATTTCTATCACATGTCCCGGGTGATATTTCATGTGGAAATGTTAATTGTGCTGTGAAATAAACTGGCTGATAAATCAAACAGTGTCTGCTTAAACTAATCCCACCCAAGCATTTAGATTTCAACATTTGGGCCTTAACATGTAAACATTCACAGTAGAGCGTGGAATAAGTAAGTACACCCCCTGAATCTCACTGAACTGCAGCAGTTTTGTAAAGAGGAATGGTCCTAGATTGATCCTGATCGCTGTGTTTTGATGTTGATGTGCTGCTCCATTTTTCCTGCACACATGACGTTGTGTTTTCCTCCCAAACTGTTCAACTTTGGTTTGTGAAAGAGCTCTTGGATGCTCCGCTGCTCTACTGGAAAAATAAACTGTGGATTGATTAAACCAAAGTTGAATTCTTTGCAAAAATGTGAGAAATTCCAAATAGTGCACTTACTTTTTCTTCCCATTGTAGACTTAGACAAACTTTATTGATTCAGAAGGGAAATTTACTGTAGTTCAATAATAGTAATCTTACGAACTAATTAGCAGCAACTGAATACCCACTTCCGCCTTTTGAATGTCTGATGCTATGTCGGAAAGTTAACAAAAACACGTGCTGTAAGTTTAAAAAAAACAAGGGTAGGCAAAATAAGCATTAGCTTCAGCCTATACCTTTTTCGGTCATTTTGTATGTTATGTTATGAAGAAGTATACTTAACTGAATGTAAATCTTTTGTTATAATTTTGACCGAATAAACTGAAACTGAAACATCACCACAACTAGGTGTGTATTAACTTATATTCTTGTATTCTTGAAAGACAAAAATACTTGTAGCAATTGTACAACTTTTTAGTTCTAGCGATCAAAGAGCTTTTTGACTGAATAAAAAAATGTTTGATCAGTGATAATGAGTGTGTTGATAAAATAAATATTTTTGCACAGCTTGTGTTATACCCTGAGGGCTTCCACAGACGTTCACACAGCACAACACTCCTTTAAGTTCTTGCATATCTTTATTTGCTGCTTTTTCTGTGGCGTGTTGCGTTATAAATATAGGTTTAGTAGAGCTACAACTATAGGCTACCACAGAATGGGCTTACTACATGTCATCAGACAGAATTTTACATTGAATTATACAAATGTTCAACACTGTGATGATAATACGTGGCTTGTTTAGACGAAACAGGTTTACTTGCTGCAAGGCAAGTGCTGATGCAAACAGGCAGGTCTGCTTTGATCAGTCGAGCATCCCGCTGCTCTAAACAGAGCTGTTGCCTTTTAACCTCATTAATGTGTAGTATTTGGAGAGAAAACACTGAGTAACATCATGAACTGTGTGACTAGCCCCACTGGAGTTATATGCTTTGTGCTGGTTCAAGGTAAGTCCGGTGTTTACTAATCTATGGAATTGAATACAAATGATTTATTTGTGATATTTGCACATTTTTTTCTTAATCCAGCGTTTGTGGCAGCGCTAAACTGCACCGACCCGTCTCCGGAATCTCTTTTTCAAGCGTTTGAAAAGGAATTGTTTCCAAGAAAATTTATTCGCCCTGTAAAAAGTTTTGCACATTCAACCAACGTAACTCTAGGACTTACTTTAGTGGCCATTTTAGGAGTGGTATGTGACTCTTACTATTCAAGTATGAACTAATGCCATATTAGTTAAGTATCTTTGTTGACTTCACAGAATGAAAAAGCACAGACACTTTCAATGTTGATGTGGAAAACATTGGTAAGTTTTCTAATTGGCAGTAATTTTTTGTTTTATCTGTTCATTTATCATTTATAGGCTTCAGAATAACCAAGAATAACCGACTTTGTTTTTGATATTCAGCATTGGGACATAGAGGGACTGAGTTGGGATGAAGAAGAGTGTGGAGCAGGCAGAGTCTCCGTCCCACGACAAATGCTCTGGCTCCCGGACATCATCGTCACAGAGTTGTATGTTATTTGCTGCATAAGAGCAGCTGGAGTGACACACAAACAAGCAAAGAAGCCAGCAAATTATTTATTTCGGTATATATGTTGATTTTGGGGGATTGGTATAAACAAATGCCAGTGTTTCTTTTCTCCATTTCATTGTAGCATGGGGGAGAAAGAAGATCCTTCAGTTCCTTATGTGTACCTGAACAACAAGGGCCATGTGCTCGACGACCAGCCCCTGAAGATGGTCAGCTCTTGTCGACTGGAGATCTACTTTTTCCCCTTCGATATCCAAAACTGCTCTCTGACCTTTGGATCTTTTCTGCACATAGGTGACAGCCGACTCAAATCCTACTTATGATTCATTACAAAGCTATAACTGAAAAGTGGTTGTTGTTATAGCCAGAGACGTGACGATTTCAGGAGCACTCACTGCTGAAGAGGTGCTCCAGGGGTCCAGAGAGGTCATGTACACCGAAGGAGAGTGGGAGCTTGCAGACATAACTGTAGCGCAACATGCTCTGGAGTTCGAAGGAGCAAGTTACTCTGAAATCAAGTATTATGTAAGACCAAACGATCACGTCTCTCAAAAAAAACTTGTCATGTGTGATGTTCTTTTTCGGCTTTGCCCAGATCATTTTACGTCGGAGGCCTATCCTGTATGTGGTGAACCTGCTCGTCCCCAGCGTCTTCCTGGTAACGGTGGACCTCCTGAGCTTCCTCCTGCCTCCTCAGAGCGTAGATAGATCCTCCTTTAAGATGACCCTGATCTTGGGCTACACTGTCTTTCTGCTCCTCATGAATGACCTTCTGCCTGTCACTGGGAACGCCGTACCTATCATCAGTATGTCTCCTTTTTCCCCACTAAGAACATTGATATAAAAAAAAACATACTTGTAGCTTTACTTGTTTTTGTTTTTTTTGGGGTGTGTTGTGTTTTGTTTTGTTTTTACTAACTTAAAGAAGAACTAAGTCACTTGTTTACCTTAATAAATCATTTTTGTAGTCCTTTGGGGTAATACGAGTGTTAATGGGATGATTTGGGGGTCTTTCATCTTTCATTTTGGCTGCTCTACTCGCCTCAGTCTCTCAATCTAAACTCCACTTCTCTGTCTTGCAGATATCTTCTTCTCCATAACCTTAGCTCTGATGGTGGCCAGTTTGTTGGAGACAATCCTGATCACTAGCATTCAGTTTGGCAGCAATCAGCACAGTGCAGTGCCGCACTGGCTCCGGGTGCTCATGCTACAATACCTGGCTCTTGTCGTGTGCCTCCCTCGTCAAACAAAGGCCAACAGAGTCACCGTCTGCCTTCAGCAACAAGCAGGTAGTTTGTCCTCTTTGACACTTATAATATTATTAATTGCAAAAATATATATATATTGAAAAAATATTATAATAGTTGTATTTATTATTTTTTACAATAAAAATACATCCTTTATTTGAAGATCTAGAGCTAAAAGTGCATAAAGATCACTTACATTTGTGGATGTAGAATGAACAAAATATAATAATTAAGCTGATTAACATTGTTTTTGCTTTCAGTCACATGTTTTGAATGTAAACCAAAAATAATATGTTTACTTAACAAGAATCCAGAGTCAATATTATGTACTATAAATTGTAAGCAATCTTTCCAAAACTTCTTTGTGAATGAGCACTTCCAAAAAAGATGACTGATCTTTCTGGGTGTTTCTGGGTGTTCAGTTGGGTGTTCTTTACAGAAGAAGTGCACACCTTTAATAAACCTAGTAATGAGTGAGAGTCAGACTCCCAATGGTGCGTTAATGGGCACATTCAGGTTGGGACAAAGAACTACTAACCCTTAACTTCCACCTGGTTACACATGCAAATGCTCAGAGCCGCGGGTCCCTTTGTGGGGCCACAATTAAAGGGTTAACCTGATCTGAGAAAAAATTCTGTTGTAATTTGAAACCTATAAGAACCTCAAATACATTTTAGATACACATGGCACAAAAGCCTGAAACAAACCTGTAACTAAGGCCTACAATTTTCCAGGGATAAAATAAACCGTATACAACACGTTATACAACAAATTGCGTCATTTTGTCCTTATCCTCTTCCTCATTGGTTTATGTAAATTTACCCAGGCTTAGGACTGAGTCAGAGTCAAGTCCACTCATCTTAATGGCTGTAGTTTTCCATGTATTCTACAGGAATAAACAATGCCTGTGTCCACTTGTCGGTGAAGGACCTCCAGCTCATGTCTGGGCAGAAAGAGACCCCGTCCTCTGCCCAGGACCCGCTCTTATCTGAACTGAGAAGTCTGAGCAGAAACATTAGCGCCATCCGGAGGCAGGTGGACGATTACATCCGAGGCACCAACAACAACAAGGAGTGGCAGATGATGGGCATTGTCATGGACCGGCTGCTCTTTGGCCTCTACATAATCTTCATCGTGGTCAGCTTCATCACCATCATCTGCATCTGGATCATCAACAGCTCATACACTCACTGAAGAATCACAGTCATAATAGTAATGTCTTGCACTTATGCCATCGTTCATTCACTCTCCATATCCAGTTGTGGCTTTAGCTGCCCCGGGGCTAAGTGACAGAAATATGACAGTCACGGGCAGACTTTTCACATATGATTTAAAATCTATATGGCCCACATATTTACTTTCATTGAGCTAGTGTTTTCTACTACACGTTTTCAATTATTTTTACAATATACATTACAAATATATTAGCAGAAGAAATTGTTAATGTTGATGTGGGGAAAAAAGTAACTGCTTTGTCCCGTTGGTTTGAAGGTGTTGAAAAATAAAATGGGTGAGTGGTTATCAAAGGTGTTAAACAACAGGTCCTATCATGATTTGTTTTTCATGTTATTTTTTACTTCTTTATTTTTTATACATAAACAAACTATATAATAGTGATTGTTTTTACTTGCTTTCCTATTTCTTTTATACATATTTTTTACATTCTGCTTTTTTTTGTACATTTCTACAAAAGAATTAAAGTTTTTGAACTCTGCTGATGTTCTCACATATACTGTATGATCGATGTTCTCACATATATGATCAGGACAATATATATTGAGTCATTGTACTTGAATAAAAAAGTATTGATACTGATAAATGGAATGGTTTATACGAGGAAGTAATTGGAGGCATCAGTTGTTGAAGTTTCACACTTTTCTCTCTTGGGAGTTGGTTGCAATAATCCATTAAAAACCCGCAGCAGGCGTGAGTTACTTGCGTTTGGTTGAGAACAGAACCGTATTCACTGCAGAAGTTGTTTAATGAAAGGACATGATGACAATGCAGAACCTCGGCCTCTTCTGCCTGCTTCTTACATCAGGTAAGTGTAATTTCTCTGGCAGACTGAAATGTCATTAAGTTTTCTGATAATACCTTTCTAGTGTACTCACAATATAAGCCACATGTTGTTTAGCAGTGTGGTTATGTGAGAGCAAGCTGCAGTGCATGGAAGGGCATAGTGGTCCGACCTACGAGTCCATGCAGGCTGTGTTTGACCTCCAGGCGTTTAGACCTGCAGTGAACCTCAGTAACCCCACCATCACCAACATCTCCTTCACCCTCTACGCCGTCCTGGGAGTGGTCAGTGTCATACGAGTCCCAACCTCATCGGCTGTGCCAGGTTTAATCTTTCCATTTCCCTTCATTTAGAACGAGAAAACGCAGATTCTCACCACTTTTCTCTGGCTTCGATTGGTAAGCACAGGTTGGCAGCACAGAATATTTACTGTACTTTACAGTTACCAGTACTTTCTGTACAGTATTGGCATCATGAGTTTCTCATATGGGATCCAGACGAGTGTGATGGTGTCACGAGGCTGTCCCTCCCTGTGAAGCAGCTCTGGTCTCCAGACATCATTATTTATGAATTGTGAGTGTTCACTTGTTGTCATGACTTGAGTGTGGTTCGCCTGTGCTTTCCTCCGTTTACTAATATCTAATATCTCCCTGCTAACAGCGTAGATGATGATGTGTCCCAAGCCTGTCCCTATGTCTACGTCAACCACACTGGACATATCCGCTGGGACAGAATGCTTCGTCTGGTGTCAGCCTGCAACCTGGAGATTTTTAGCTTTCCCTTTGATGTTCAGAACTGCACCTTTACCTTTGGCTCTTACATGCACACAAGTAAGACGGCAGTATTTTTTTACCCCTCTGAGACGTTTGTCCAGTTTGTTGATTGTTTCTTCTGCCACAGGGTCAGATGTGAGGGTCAGCCCAGCACTGACCTTCGAAGAAATGTCAGGAAACTCCAAGCGTTACCTTGCAGCTAGTGGGGAGTGGGAGCTGGTGGACCTTCTGGGAGAGACCTCCATCCTGCGGTTTGGCATCGACGAGTGGGACATCATCACCTTCTGGGTGAGGCTTCTAGAGCAGCTGCAAAATAGACTTTTGAATAGTTGAATAATGGAAGGGAACAGGAAATGTTTGTAATAAAGAGCATGTCATTTCTGCTTCAGGTGGTGATCAGGCGTCGTCCAGTGCTGTATGTGGTCAACCTGCTCATCCCCAGCTCCTTCTTGATGATCATCGACATCTTGTCTTTCTACCTGCCACCACACAGTGTGGACCGCGCCTCCTTTAAGATGACCCTCATCTTGGGCTACACAGTCTTTCTCCTCATCATGAATGACCTGCTGCCCAGCACTGCAAATGGCACACCAATAATAGGTGAGAGAGAAATTAGTTTGATGTGTACGGTTAGTGTTCGCTCCGGGTTTGATACCACCTGGATGGGGCCTTTCGGTGTGGAGTTTGAAGTAGTGGAGTGAATATAAAACCATGTAAAACGTTTTGTGACCGTGTCTGTGAGTGGTGCTATTCCTTCCTTGATACATATTACATATAAGCCTTGACAGAATTTTCTCCTTTCTAGGCATCTATTTCTCTGTGTGCTTGGCCCTGATGGTGATCAGTCTGCTGGAAACAGTGTTAATCACCAACGTTCTCCACCACAACTCTATGAAATACAAGGAGGTGCCAAACTGGGTGAAAATAGTGGTCCTCAAACACATTGCTCGCCTCATCTGCTACCGTTCACCAGAGGACCTCCCATCCCCAGTGAAACCTGACAAAGATAAGCCCAACAACCTTAACTGCACACCACCCCCAGCTCGCATCCAAACAGAAAACAATGTGCCACCCCCGGGCACACATGGAGGTAACTGGTGTATACAGCACAACTCATCATAACAGAGACATCAAGTCTATATTAGTGCGTTCTGTCTTCTAGGTGTGGCCCTTCCCGAGCTGCAGCAGATCTGTGAGTATGTGGGTGAGCTGAGATCGCACCTCCATTCTCTGCAGAAGGAGAGCGAGATGCAGGACCAGTGGTGCCACGTGGGATACGTGCTGGACTTCCTCCTCTTCCGCATCTACCTGATGCTCATCTCCTGCTACGCTCTAGTCATCATCTGCATGTGGTGCATCTGGATCAGCCAGGGTTAGAAAAGCCCAATAGCATGTGGAATCTGTAGCAACAAAATACATTGTAAATGCTTTTATCCTAAATGTTCAAGTCAGACTATTTGTGTCTGATTCAGGTTCCCCATTTTATTTGTATGTAGCACTTTGGGCAGCTTGTGTTTTTCAAATTAGGCTACCGAAATAAACATTATTGTATAAAATAAGTCTTGTTCCTTGAAATGTTCTCACTTTAAGTAGAATTATCTGGTGCTTTAAATTAGGCCCATCAAACAAATTTATCCCACTACTATATTGTACTATATTGTAAGGCGTAATAACACCACAGGAGCACTTAGACGTCCGTACAGTAATATATTCACTTTACTGTGGTGGCCTATTTCTTTAATACTTTTTCACATGCATGTCCTCAACTACCATTTGAAGTTTTGAGTTGTACATTTTTACATAAAGTATAGTCGGTTGCAACAATGTCCTGGCTTCAGCCTAAATCAGTGGTTTGCGACATGGATCTTTTTATTGGTGGGTTGCAGGTTCTAAAATATGATGATGTCATCAGACCCAACGGGGGGCAGGAGCCAGTTTTTCTTATTAACAGCATTACACTTTCACAAGTTGTAGCTAAAAAGAAAATGTATGAATTAGAAAAATTATGATTAATATCAGTCACTGGGTCCATGATCTCTCTGTACAAGACCAAAAATGTCCTCAAAAACAAAATTATTTTTCCTCTATATAACAGTATAGGCCTTTAGAATGCTGTGATGTCACCTGCAACCCAGCAATATAGTTGTCGACCTTTAGCCCTTTAAGCCCCTCCCAGTGCTGCAGTCAGGCCACACCTCCCAGTCCAAAATTATGGCCCCACAAATGTAGGAAGCCTAAAAGCAATTACCAATAAGCATTTATTATAAGCAAATGCAAATGGAATTGGAGGGTTTTATGCACTTGTACTCTGCAGTTATTTGCTGATTTTTAACCATGAAATTTGCTCAAACAATGTCACTTATAACCTTACCCTCTGACAAACCCCCTGCCATCCTATGTGTGAGGCCCACCCCCACCCCCCGTCCTAAATGACAGTTCAAGGTTTTATTCTTTGGACAACTTTGAAGTTTGTAGAGTCTGTTTGTGGGCTCTGAACTAAAATAACCCTTTACTGTTGAGCAGGAAGGACACCCTTAACAGTCTCACCAATCATTTATTGTATTTACAACATAATTATAGCATACATAACAATCAAATCTAAAACGATTATAAACGTGTAATCAGTATTGCACTTTAAACCTTCAAAGCAATTTACCATGTAAGGCAGTCAGATAACAAGGACAGTGTATTTGTAAGCAGTCTTCATTGATAAGTGCTTTCTCGTGTGAGTTTCCAGCAGCGCAGTTAGGAAGAGTTGGACTATTGTTTTTAGGTGGACCGTGTTCTCAAAGCCAGCTGATAGTACATATCGGTTTTAGGTATTTTGAACACAACAAAAAAAAAGATTTGTGGGAAAATAAAAAAGTAACTCACAAAATTATACATTTTCAGTGCAGTTGACTCGACTTTACCCCAACGATGTCACGTGTGGGTCAGACTGGGACAGACCATTTGGACACATGTCATAAAACTCCTCGGACAAACTCTTCAAATAATTGTTTAGGATGAGGCTCCTTTTACATGACTTCATTGCCAGCTCTTTCAAGTCAAGTGTGTTGGTCCCAAAAGTACCACAGCCTTTTTTTTTTCTTTTTCCAATGGTATAAAAACACACACAAAACTAAAAAGGTGTGGCAATAAAGAGGGAACAAATCAAATAAATACATCTTTGTGATACTTGGCCTGACCAACACACATTTTCAAAATAATCCAGCCGTTTTAAAGTTACCAAAACTCGAGCTAAGAAAGACGCTCCAACAAATGCAGCTAAAATTTTAAATATAAAATCACTCACTATCAAAGTTCAATAAAACTCTTGGAAAATACAGATTTCTAGTAAAAACGTATATCATCTTTGGCCCTCTCTTTACATGACTTTACGTCTTATCAGTTTCATACTAAAAATGCACCATAGATTTACAATTTACAATTCCTGTGGCAAGATTGATATTTTTAATACATCTATTAGAAATCACCACTAGGTGTCATTAAAGCCACAAATTGATTAATACACTCTGCTTAAAAAAAATAAAAATGAAGAAGTACTCAATAAAAAAAAAGTGACAGGACTAAAACTTTACAAATTAAAGTGCGCCTGTGGAAGGGGCTGACGTACGATGCACACATCATCAGCAGTGGCCATGTCTGAGGTGTTCAGTAACTACAATCACTTCTGTCAAGTTTGTGCTCCTTCTTTATTCCTTGAGTTTGCTTCTTTTCTTTTTTTTTGTCGCCTCAAGTCCCGCCTCCTTCGTCCTCTTGCTCCTCCATGTTTTTGCGAGCCATTCTCTCCCTCCTTTCCGCAAGACGCTGGCAGCGAGGACACTCTCTGCCCGGCTTGAAGCAGTTGCGGTGGTAGCACGCGTGGCACTCTGAAAAACAAGACAGGCAAATCTTTAATGCCAGGAAACAAACAGTGGACTTTTCTTTTTTTTTCCCCCCAGATAAGGATCTTCCTTGTGGAAAATAAACCGTTCACGCCCTTAAAGCCAAACAAATCATAACCCGTTCAACAGGTTTCTCTGAAGTGTCCCGGCGCGGCAGCCAATCGGAGACAAACGTGCGCAGTATAAAAAGGTGCAGAAGGCAAAGGCAGCAGGAGTGGAGGAGGAGGAGGAGGCCAGAGCTGATATCATGGGAACTGAACACCATCCACTAGTCCTGTCCCAACTAACTTAATACTTAACAAATTAAGTGATTGAAAAAAACAAAAAAATAAACAAATGGAAGAATTTAAAAACAACTTTATTCAATTTCATCTCAAATCTGAGAATAATCTGGCTCAAACATTATGACAGACAAAAAACAAACAGTAAATAAACAATAAATAAGCAAAAACATCTACTTGATTTGTTGATAGCAATGACCTCACTCCTCCCTTTATCTCAAATGTAGAAATGTGTTTTACGTTTTTAATTCATGCCATAAAACTAAGCAGTAAGCACCTCCTCCTGCCCAACAGTCTCCACTATGCTACTATGATGAGCAGCAAAGGCACAAAAAGGAAATGTTAAGAGGAAATAGATAAAACTGCATGGAAACAAAAAAAACAACTGCTGAATAAAAGTTTCAGTCAGACGTTTTGGGGCTGGTATCAGTGTCCTGGCTCTCCTCACTGTGGGCACCTCCTGTGTCCAAATCCGTGATTCTTTTGCCTCTGGTTAACCTTCTGGCCTTGCGTGTTTTGTGCGATCTCCAGTGCGTCCTGGTTACAAACGCTGGCTGTTCTTTATCCACGACTACTCTGTTTGACTCACCGTCACATTTCAAGGACAATAAATCACCTTCCCCTTTCTTTGAAACATCACTTGCCAGTTCAGTGGTTTCTGTCGTTTTGGTCGGCCTTTCGTTTTTGGAAAAGCCTTGGACCAGTTTGGACAACCTCCACAATGCCTTTTTCTCACTTCCTTTTGCTACTTGGTCCAAACTGTCGATGCTACTGCAAGTTCCGCTTTCATTCGCTGCACCGTCATCCTCCTCAGTTTTGGATAATCTCTTTTTTAACTTTTCTATCTGAAGAGCTTTAAGTAGGTTCCCTTTTTCTTTTCCATCATCATCTCCCTCTTCCGTTGCTTCTCCCCTCCCTGATTCAGCTTCTCTTTCCTGCGCATCGTCTTTACTCTTCGATAAAGCTTTGATCAACCTCTTTGCGCTAAAAACATTTAGTACAGTTTTTTCCTGTTTCGCTTCAGCCGTGTCCACACTTGTTTTTCCTGCAGCTTTCGGCTCCTCTCCATTAGCGCGTGAATCCTTACTACGGTCAAAATCCTCCCCGCCCTCCCCTTGCTTCCTGTCTAGCGAGAGGAGCCGTGCGAGCCTACGGGGTTTGCTGATCTTCAGGTCAGTCCAGGTGACGGAGAGGGACAGACGAGAGGAGGGGGCGGCTCGGATGTCTGATACCGGGACACAGGGCTCACCTTCGCAGCGCTGGCACTTGCTGAGCTGGAAGGGGAATATGATGTCCTTGTCGTTGTTGCAAAACTCGCACACAAAGCCCTTTGCCTGGCACAGCTGTGGGGGGAAAACACACAAGATTAGATTCCAAACCAAGATTGACAAAGATTGACAAATGTGATGGAAAAAGTCTGAAAAATTTGACGGAAAAAGTCTGAAAAGTGTGATAGAAAAGTCTGAAAAATGTGACGGAAAAAAGTCTGAAAAATGTGATTGAAAAAGAGACAAAAATGTGATGGAAAAAGCGAAAAAAATGTGATGGAAAAGTCTGACAAATGTGACGGAAAAAGTCTGAAAAATGTGGTGGTAAAGTCTTAAAAATGTAATGAAAAAGTCTGAAAAATGTGATGGAAAAGTCATAAAAATGTGATGGAAAAGTCGGAAAAATGTGATGGAAAAGTCATAAAAATGTGATGGAAAAGTCATAAAAATGTGATGGAAAAGTCTGAACAATGTGATGGAAAAGTCTGAAAAATGTGATAAAAAAGCGACAAAAATGTGATGGAAAAAGTGGCAAAACTGTGACCTTGGTAAAGCTGTACTGAAACCATTTCCTTTCACATTGCATTCAGAGCATTAGGTCACTGCCAGCACCGTAAAATGTACAAACAGAAATGTTAAGAGCTAGAAGGCAGATAGTTGTACTTAATCTTTATACTTTTATCAGCACCAAATAAAAAAAGAAACAGCCATGCTGAGATTGGAAATAAAAGCAAATCCGTCGGATAAATATCAAGGGTGTAAATATCAACTTACCACACAGCCAGCTACGTGCCTAGTGCCAAGTTTGAGCAGTTCTTTCAATCGAGGGCCCAGCTCCCCGCTGCGAACAGCTGTGAGGTCATTGAGGGAAAATAGGTGAAGGTCTTCTGTGAGGTGACCAGGCAGAGGGTCAAACTGGTCCAGAACCCTGAAAAAGCAACAAACACGACGGATGAAGTGTGTTTGGTTACTTTGACGACAAAGAATAAACAAAAATAATGACTCACTCTTTGGCAAAGCGACAGGTCTTGAAGAGGTTTTTCATATGCAACAGCTGCACCCTTAAAACCTGGAACAACAAAAAACCATTTAGGTGAAAGTGTGAATGATGTGACCTCTCTGGAGCGCATATCGAAGTATACATGAGCTGATCACAACGTTATAATAGAGCTGTACAACTCCTCTTACCCGGACCGTCTCCAGCGCCTTGACCTTCTTGTACAGGCCACTGTTGATGTCGTTGGGGTTAAACAGAGGGTCTCCGGCGATCTTGCTGAGCAGGTCCCGGGCAAAGTTGCTGACATAATACTTGCTGAAGTCCCACTTCCTCAACACTCGGCCAGGTACAACAGCCTGCGCGTTCTCATGGCAGCACTGGCAAAAGTAGCGGCCCAGATATTCACAGTAGCGCAGTCGCTTGATGTAGTCTGAGGAAATGCACATGAAATGATCATTTGATCTCCCATTACTCATTTAGATTTACTCAATAACATGTGCTTGAGTAACTTTTTGAAGTAACTGTATTCCCTCTGTCTTGGTACAGCTGCATTTTTGCCCTTTTCTGCAAACTGCATTAGTGGTTTCTGTCTTCCACATTGTTTTACTGGATGCTTTTGTTAGTCTTTGCCGTGTTTTTGTGGAGTTTTTCACTGCAGAGAGTTCATAATGGCCCTGAAGCTTTTTAAAAGTAAACTGCTGACTTGTCAGCTAAACCCATTTGAGATTTACACATTTGTTGTTCTGAGACACTGAAGAGGCACCAAGAGTCTCTACACCTGTAGCACAGTGGAGGCGTCACAAGAGGAGATACAGGAAACAAAAAAGGGACAAACGAGGAGGTATCTGGACGAGACTCACAGCTAAGCCGCACATGCCTTCTATTGTTCTGACTAATGGACATTCACTGGAGAATAAAACAGATGAACTGCTAAGCTCTTCCCAGAAGATGGTGAAAGACTGTTGTGGAGCGGACAGAGCTGCGTAGGAGGAAGAGGAAGGAGGAGGTGGAACAGTGCAGGACACCACGCTCTGAAACAGGGACACAACCAGGAGGCCCTGCACCATATCAGAGGAGCACTAAAGGCAGCCAGCCAGGTTTCCACCAGGTCTTAGGGTTTCCTCTACCTCCAAAAACATGCTGGTCAGGTTAACCCAAAGTGGTGGCGCAGCTCAGGACTAACACCTGAACACAGTTTTGTTGTGCGTTTGTACAATGACAAGTAAGGCACTTTACTTACTTATTAACTAAAGTAGCTTTATCTCCCCACAGTCATTTTATTTCTACATAAAAAAGTAGAAGAAAAGTACTCTTATTTGAGCAACACAATTGGTCACTCTTTTGTGAGTAAAAATTTGAAAATAAATGAATGGCTTTTATCTCATTTTCATGAAGAAAACATCAGATGATTGATCTTATTGTTCTCTATGCCTCTACACACACAAACACAAAAAATTTAAATCTAACTGTAAATAGTACCTTTTTTTTTAAAACTTTGACCTGAATGTAAAAACCACGTTCTCACCCGGGTCGATGCGAGTGCCACAGCCAGCGCAGCGGTAGTTCTGTTTGGCGACGACCAACTTCCTTCTGATGGTTCAACAAAGAACAAACAGATTATAAAACGGTCGCTGGGGTCAAACACGCGATGACAGACATGGCACGGACTTGGGCGTAGGGTGAATGTTAAAGATGATCTGCGGTCGCGGCGGGGCCCACTCCAGGTTCCCTCGGACACGAATCCTCAGTTTGTAAATGTCAGCATGTTCGCCGTCGTCAGGGGAGATGGGCAGCGAGTCGGGAATGGGCAAGAGCTGTGGATATAGTTAAGTGGTCAGAGAAACTACCTCAAGAAATGCACGAGTAGGGCTGGGTACTGTTAAAAGACACCAGTCTGGTATTGGGGAAAAAATAAGTATCGAAAGTATGAACCGAAAAGATGTATAAAATCTTTATATTCAGGTTTTAATCCTGTTGGTCAAAACTGAACAGGAATAAAGATGAAAAAAAAAGAAAAAAAAGAAGAAAAAAAAGAAAGATTGGGGTAAATTTGGGGAAATAGGGGGGGGGGAAACAGAGGGAATATTTGGGGGAAAATTGTGAAAAAAATTTAAAAATAATTTTTTTAAAGTGTCAAATTTGGGGAATAAAAACTCATAGAATTGGGAAAATGGTGGAAAATGTTTTTGTTAAAAAGTAAGGAAAATATAAGTGTTTTTTTTTCACCCTTTTGTCGTTAAAGGAAGTATCTTGGTTGTTTCACCTCAAAAAAAAAAATGATACAAATGCAAAATACATTAAATTGAAGGAAAATGAATATATCAACATTATATATGACAAATAATTTAACATAGGTATTGAACAAAAAGGATTGTTCAGGTATCGGTATTAAATTATTGTCAAAGTACTGGTATCTACTTTTTTTTTTTTTTTTTTTTTTTTAACACAGTGCCCAGCCCAATGCACGAGGATCGCTTCAGTGATTTATTTGAAAATGGCATTACTTTCTGAGGAGCGTCGTGTTCTGGGACCAGCCAGTCGAGCTCCGATGCGGCCGGCAGCTGCATGCCTTCAAACTGCCGGAGCAAACCCATGGCCACAGACTCAGCAGAGTTGGACTGGAGGAAGCTAGGAGAGCTGCTGTTGAAGCAGAGAAAAGTAAAAGTCTCAGTGAGTTTTTTAGTTTTTATCATCTCTGGAGTATATACTGTATATTAATAATGAATGTTGTTTTGGAAACTCAAAAAGGTCAGCTGTAAACTTCCACTCTTTTTTTTCTTTACAGAAATGATGAAGTGAAAGAGGAAGAAGACTTACATGGACTCTGAACTGAGGAAGGACCGGCCACTAGAGCTCACGCTGCGTTTTATGTCTGCATCTGAAAGTCAGTTACAAAATACGTTTACACCAAATCACACAAAAACTGACCATTAACATACGTATAGAAGACGCCATTTCAAACTATCATTTTGTATCATTACTAATGCCAATTCTATATGTTAGAGAAACGTGCAACTTTAAATCAAGAAAAGCTCTTCCCGTGTGAGAAAGAGAAAACCCCAAAAAGTGCCCGCAAGATAAAGGAAGCAGCATGCAAAACAAGTAAACACCATCACCCAAAGACTGAAACGTTTAGTCTAACAATGTACACTCTGAAACTACATGCTGCAGTGTTTTCCACATGACTTGTTTAGAGTCTCTCATTTACGCAATAAACGGGCTTACACAGTGCAGAGATTTTGGAGGAAACATAAAAGGCACAGTTAATTAAAAATGGATTTCTCGAAGGATTATAAATTGTGTTTGAGGAGGTTCCCTCAACTGGATGCTTACATTGATTTCACCTTAATTACTCAGTGAGATTAAAAACAAGCACTGAGCGACTACATTAAAATCCATCATTTTATCAGATTAGTAAATAGTTGAATGAACTGAATAGATGGATGAGTGGATGGCATGAATAAATGGGTTAATCAGTCGAACTGAGAGCCTTCTGTAAACACTGTACTTACAAAGAGCCAGTTTCCTACTGCAGTCTCCTACAAGCACAGGCATATTCCAATTTTTACGCTATCAAGTCCCTAGAGCACTACCCAACAAGCAGTAACAAACAGCCAAGCACAGGATTAAGAGGAAGACGCCTCTGGCTCAAGTCCAAACTGAAAAATCTGCCATAGTCTTTATCTAAAAATGCAATCGGACTAAATTAGGATTAAGTTTGGCTTTGAATTGTAATCCAAAAAGAAGGTTTGGAAGTTTTTTTTACCACTACGACGACAAATTAAGTACATCTCCTGATCGAAACAAGATTTTTAGAAAGAATGTCAGCAACTGGGTGAGGAAAAAAAACAGAATAAACTAAACTAGTCTCAGTTTTGATGCAAGCCATTGAGGGGCTTCCTCTGAAAAGGCCTGCAGGCAGCACAGAGCCTCTCCTGCAGCAGGTACCTGAGAAGAGCGAGGCCAGGGACAGGGAGAGGCCGTTCTGTGACACTGCCAGCAAGGACTGACCCTCACAGCCATCTGAGAGACAGAGACACTCAACACCACCAGCACCACACTCAAAACATTAAACACTCTGCCATGCCGCTTTACAACACTGAACTTAGACTGGTGATCTTCTCTTGTTGTTTTAGTTTTATTAAAAAGGTGGTTTGAAGTAGAGTTTGGACTTGGAGGAATACAATAAAAAGGTACAAGACAGGAATATGTATTTTTTTGCTTAGCTTAGCCTTATTTAAAAAGGTCAAGGTTTTTAAGCACGAACTGAATCACCCAAAAGGGGACAGTGACACCCACATCTGCTTCAACACACCGGCTGATCTGAGGCGCATAGATAGAAGTGAGGAGGAATCATTTAATGTCAATGAATGATCAAAAGTGCCTGAAGATTTGTATGATCAGATGTGAAAAGGCGAATTGATAATGAAAAGATGATGTGATGAAGGGTGAAACATGGAGAAAACTTTGGGGCTTTTTACCTCGCAGTTCACATTCTTCTACCTCCTCCGCTGAGCCAGAGTCAGAAAGGCCCTGATACGAGTCTTGGGAGCTGCGCCTGGAAGTGCCGCTGTCTGTGGAGTGAAAATCTGGAGAGAGAGAGAGAGAGAGAGGAGTGTCACACGAGTCAAGTCAGATTGTTGTGGAAGAAGTAGCTGAAGTAGACGCACAGTTACTGGAAGGTGCGCAGGGCGGCACGCGGCTGCGGCGGATCTGCTGTCTGCGCAGACGGATCTTCTGCTTTAGCTGCTGGATCTCACAGTCGCTGTCGTCCTCCTCCTCGCCCTCCTCCTCCTGGCGCCGCAGGTTGTACTTCATTAATTCAATGGCTGCGATTAGGGATTCTGAGATGCTAAAATGAGCGTTCTCCTAAAAAGCCACAGAGGGAATAGCAAAAAAAAAAATGAAATGGCCGTGAAGAACAACATGCCAGCCATTTTCTGTGCTCTTGTATTTGAACAAGTGCAAACCTTTTCGAGGTCGGCACAGCTGCCAAAGTCCTGCTCTGAAAGGTAGCTGATGAGGCTCTGACCCTCTGAAGGCTTTCTGAACATCCCATCAGAAACACGTCTGCTCTGGGGCCCGTCTGTGTCAAGGCAAAAAGCAACACTCGAATAGAAAGTGATGAAACTAAACAAGCACACGTCTTAGTTGCGCCGCTTACCTGACTCCATGTAAAGAGAACTGGGAGTGCTGGCGTCACTGTGCTGCTGTGAGAATGGATTGTATTCCTTCATGGGGTCATCTCCAGCCAATTCTTAAAATAAAAAGATTTCTTAAGGATTTTGATCAAAACATAGACAATTTTATCTGCATGCAATGATAATGTATAACTCGCAGACATGAAACGTATGATAAAACTAAAACTGACTTTCCACTTATTCAAATGCTCTACTGAATGAATAAAAATAAATGACAATGAATGTTTAGACCAAGTCATACAAAACTGGGTGAATAATATGTGCATAAATGAAGAAACACAATGTAAAACCTGTTGGTCAAACCACTTGAACAAACTAACACGGGCCTAAACGTCAAAAAACGCACAAATGATTTGCCAAGAGTGGAGGGGGACGAAAAGGAAGGCACATGGTCATGCAGGAAAATGGTGGGAGGGGGTCGTATGATGGAGTACTGCCGAACTGCACTGCCAACCTGCAACCGGATCTTCAATAATTATGGTGATTTTCCGCGGGCCACCTCCTTTGCACGATTAGTGGGTGTGGGCGGGGGAAAAGATACGGCATAAAGACAGTTACCCAAAGCCATGAAGCAGAACCCAATTATAGAGAGAAAAAAGTTGAATCATCGAAGCAGAAAGAGGATCTTACAATTAAAGGAGTGGACACCTGGTCCTCCCAAACATATTGTATTCTATGCCTTACACACTATGTAATTTGACTACTTTTAGTTACATGTAACTCACCATTCCTGAGTTTTTGATTGATTCCCGTATCAGAAAACGATCGGGTGTGCCCTCGAGCCCCCCGGCCAGGCCCTCTCTGTCCCTCAGAGAAAGATGAACGCCTGGGTGGGGGCGGAGCCAGTAAATTGTTCATTGGATTCTGTTCCTTCACTTCTCCTTGATCGCTGCCGGGGGTGGAGCTCCTGGAGTCCCGGCGATTGCGTTGCCCCAGGTTACCAATAGCGAGATACTCTGGGCCGTCGTCGTAGTCGCCTTCACCGGAGTCACAGGTCTCATTTGGAGTTGGGGACTCGGCTAATGAGATGGAAGGGGCCAAGAGAGGCGCGGTTACCCCCGGCTCACTCTCTCCCGGCCTCGACACACACACCCACGGAGGTCCCGGGGTGTTTCCAGTGGACAAGGTGCCTGAAGGGGGAAAACAGTATGGGTATTAATACAGACTTTAATGATCAGTGATTATTTTTAACAAATAGAGAATAATTTGATATTATTGTACTACAGACTATTGGATTTACAGACATGCAAATACATATATAGTGAAAAAGTTGACAGTTCACGGGGCTGTGGCAGAACGCGCGGTTTGCGGGCATTTTTAACAGAACACGTAGATTCTATGATTAATGAGCTCAAACAATCCACTTTTTCGTAGTGCATATGATGGACAACTATTAATTCAACACTAAACTTTCATTTTGTTTTAGAACTGTAGTTCTACTAATGGTAGTTTCATCACAGAGTGAGCAAGAGAGAGTAAAGGATTTGTACATAATTTGGAATTCCAAATCAGGTTCTGTACATCAGAAGATACTGTCTTCTATTTGAATTATATTTAAAAAGGACAGTATTGCTACATCTTCGATTTTTAAATATAGATTTTAAACTTTTATTGACTATTTATAGAAATATAGCATACACTGCAGAATATGCCACCCTATACCATACTAAATAAAATGATATCCGTTTTTTCCTGGCTTCAGTAGGCGACTAAAAGCTTACAAATGGTTTGGCATTATTGAGTAGTTGCAAGTCTCTTTGGACAGGTTCAGTAAACTTGCCAACGTTAACATCTCTGATCAGCAGAAACCACGTCAGAACCGCTCATGCAGTGCCTCTCGAAAGTATTCATACACTTTTGTCATGTTTACAACCCTAAACATAAAGATTTTATTTTGATTTTTTTTTACTGAACGTTCAAACACAAGTAACAGACAACTGTGAAGTGAAAGCAAAATGATACATGATTCTGTTATTTTTCTAAAAATAGAAAAGTGAAAAGAGGGGCTTGCATAAGTATTCATACAGCATTTTCTGAGTGCATTAAATTGCCTTTATAACATTCCTAATGACTCCAGAATGTTCACACCTTGGCCTAACGGTTAAATAGAGGTCACCTGTGTGTAATCTACTCTCAGTATAATTTCAGCTGTTCTTTTAGGCCCTCAGAGCTGTGGTCGGAGTGTATTGGTCACTAAACAACATCATGAAGGTCTAGGAGCACCAGAGAGGTCAGGGATAAAGTTCTGGAGAAGTTTAAAGCAGCATTAAGTTATACAAAGATTTCTCAAGATTTGAACATCTCACGGAGCAACTGTTCAATCCATCATTCAGAAATGGAAAGAGTATAGCACCACTGCCAAGTTACCAAGACGTGATGATCGTCCACCTAAAATATCAGAGCGAACAAGGAGAGCACTGGTAAGAAATGCACCCAAGTGCCCCAAGATAACTCTGGAGGAGCTGTGAAGTCCTGCCGCTGAGCTGGGAAATCTGTACATGGGACAACTATAAGTCGTACTCTACACAAATCTGGCCTTCATGAACGAGTGGAAGAAGAAAGCCATTATTGAAAGGAGGCCATAAGAAATCCTGTTTGAAGTTTGCTAGAAGTCATATGGAGGACACAGCTCCATGTGGAAGAAGGAGCTTAGGTCAGATGAGACAAAAATTGAACTTTTTACCCCAAATGCAAAACGTTATGTATGGCGCAAACCTAACACTGCTCATCGTCCTGAGTGCACCATCCCCAGTGTCAAATATACGGGGGGGAGCATCATGCTGTGGGGCTGCTTTTCCTCAGCGGGGACTGGGGAGATTGTAAGAATAGTTGAAGATGGATGGAGCCAAATACAGGGACATTTTGGAGGAAAACCTGCTGGAGTCAGCAAGAGAACTGAGGCTGGGGAGGAGATTCACCTTCCAGAAGGACAATGACCCTAAACACAAAGATAAATCAACAATGGAATGGTTCAATAAAAACATTAATGTGCTAGAATGGCCCAGTCAAAGTCCTGACGTAAATCCTATTGAAAATTCTGTAGAATAATCTGAAAACTGCTGTTCACATACGCTCTCATTCTAATGTGACAGAGCTTGAGTTGTTTTGTAAAGAGGAATGGGCTAAAATGTCAGTCTATACATGTGCAAATCTTGTACAGTCAGACCGGTTTTCTATTTTTTGAAAAATAACAGGATCATGTATCATTTTGCTTTCACTTCACAGGTGTCGGTTACTGGTGTGTGAACGTTCAGTAAAAAAATAAAATCTTTATGTTTAGGGTTGTAAACATGACAAAATGTGCAAAAGTTCAAGGTGTACGAATACTTTCGAGAGGCACTGTATCTGTGAGCACCCAATGACCACACGGTCCACCTGGAGAGGTCAGCCCTCTCCTCAATGACCCCAACCGCGCATCAAAGACAGAGAGACAAGGGCATCTGCCCGGTCAATTTAGCCATAGGATTTAGCCTCACAGTAAATGTAGCTATCCGTTAGCTTTATAGGCTAGCTGTCACGTTTCAAGCGGTTATTATCAAATATAAAGCTACAGGCATCACAAAACTTGGATTAGTTTGGTGCTCAGTCAAAACGGCGAATTTCGCCGAAAGGCAACAGATTTGCATGCATAGATTTAGAAGAGGTCTGAAAACTTTCTGAACTCACTTGTGCTGTAGCCCTTTTGGAGGCCGACATCTGTGGAGGGACTACAGTTGGGAGTGGCGGAGTCAGCATCGCCCAGCGAGCAGTTGGAGGTGGTGAGTCTGCGATTTAAAGGAGCACCTTTGGTAGTTGAATCAGCACTTCTCCACACCCCAGCCGCCCCTGGCAGGACACACAGGCTCTGACTCTTCAGCAGTCCCAGGCCTGGACAGCCCTTTAGTGGGGACAGCTGGTAAAGAAAACGGGAATATGAGCAAAACTATTTAAAAAACACCCAAAATCCAACTCAAGGTCCAATATTAAAACATTATGAGCCAAACATAATGCCATAAACATACCCCGACAGTGTCTATTTGAGCCAACCGCTTGGCATCATTCTGCTCAACAGCTTCAAGGCACTGAAACATAGCGGTAACATGAGGCTCGCTAAGCAGGAAGGCATCATCTGCAAAACATAGAATAAAATAAATCATCTCAACAAACTATCTCTCAACTGCCAACGAAGATAGAAACTCATTCAAATGGATTCCACTTTGGGATAAAAAGTTTTATGTTAAGTGTGAAATGTTACACTTGCCGTTATAGAACTTGCGCATGTGTCCCAGATGCCTGAGGAGAGGTCGGAGCTGTGCTGACAACTTGTGAACCTGGAGACTGTGAAGCAACCAGCGCTCTGCCTTGTAGCTTTCACTAGTATTTGATATCCCACTGTTGACTTCTGGTTCTAGGCGAATGAACTAGTAGATGTAAACAAATAATTGCACATTTTCAGTCCTTTTTGTCCCATGCAAAGTATTTAAACCAAGTAAACATACTGAATGTTCAGGCAATTTGTAGAACAGACCTGTTCAACATGTGGAGCCAGCAAGGGACAGATGAATCGAACACATGATACAAATGGCCAGTAGTCTTTCTGCCTGTAGTACACCTAAAACAAAATTCAAAGTGAGATGATCATATTTGTCATCTATTTTATGGGTACACTGTATAACAAACCCTAACATGTTGTACTCAGTAGTGAATGGAAAATGCTGATTGTTGAGTATGAAGTGCTGACCTGCTCATTCCTCAATCCGTGGCTGAGGATGTTGTTCATGTCTTTGTGCAAGCGCTGAAGGCCTCCATAGCGTGACCACACATTTGGGTTATTCGTGGAGACAAGGCCCTCCACTGTGGTCTTTAGACTGGAAAACAGCTTCCAGTGCTCCCTCCTGGCATGAAGACAGATGGGCATTGAGTAGAGACACAGAAGAGAAGAGAGCACAGCATAGCAAAGGAAGTGCGAGTGGCGGTGAAATTAAGAATATGAAAAACATCTATTCATGCATGTGTTTTGATTCAAGACAAAACATGTCTCTGCAGCGAAACTTTGGATGCCATTATCATTTACTGAAGTACAGTAAAGAAAAGCCTTGGTACAAACACTAATGATAAAACACAGTTGTGGATCTATGCTCCTGTCTCGAAGCTGAGAATCACGAGTTCAGCCACTGCAAATCAAATCACATCATGCTACATGCAATGAGGGCTTTAAAAGTAAAACAGGAGCTCTCTCAGGGAAGGAATTCCTGGTTTAAGCCGTTCAGAATTAGGGATTAACTTCGTTTAAGTGCGAGCCAGGGTTAAAAAAAAAAAAAAGTTTTTATCATTGTTATCCCAGAGTAGACAAAAGGCTGCAGAGCCAAAACAGTCAAGGCTATTACAAGAAGCATACATTGTTCTCTGCAGCCTGGTATTGTTAGGTAAATATAGCTTAAACACTGGTTTTAATCTCCTTCATTTCTAGTTAGCGTTAGCTTAGCATTTGGTCATTCTAGCTTGATGCTAAAAGCAATCAAACAAGACAGTGAAGTTGTTGTTGGGTTGTTTGTTGCTTTTCTCTCCTCGGGCCCTGTGATTATAGACATTTTGTAGCCAGTGGTGAAATGTTCTGATAAACCTGTGACAATCACGTTTAAGTTTCGATTATAAAACAGAAACCTTTTTAAATGTTTGCTAATCTACAACTATGGGGCCAACACTGAGTAACAACATATTGACGTTTCGAAAAAGACAGTTTTCATGGGAAGTCTGCTCCAGTTGTTATTAATAGTCAGGGTTTAAACAGCGTAATACTTTAGGTTAGTTTACGAGTGTGTCCTCTCTATGTGTCAGACCGACCGATGTAGCCGCAGAGCTAATGCTAAGCACCCGGTGACAGCCTCACTGACCTGCGCTCCTCCGCCTCTTCCACCGGCAGCTCCATGTCCGGCCCGCGGAGCCAAAACGCCCGATGAGACGCCAGCTTCTAAAACAGGCCAATCTTACCCGTGTGTCAACCCGAAAAGCAAAGAAAATGCGTGAACCTAGAGTCTTCCGCCATGTCTGTCTCTCTTGTACCGTTTACACACAGAGGACCAGCCCTCAGCAGTGGGCGGGGGTGTTCGCTTCCGGTCCATCCTTTCAAACAAAACACTTGACACAAAATATCGGTTAAATTCAACTAATGTAAATTATATGTCATATTTGCCCGACTGAGCGAGGTGCTGCTCTGTCAATTCCCTCACTGTGCGACTGATAAATGTCACATTATTGGCATAATGGCGACCTCCAGCATCGGCCGCTTGTCACATGTTGGCATAAGGCTGCCTTCAAGTGCTGTCGTAATTATGGTAAATACCACTTGCCGAGTGGGAAATTGCACATGAACACCACCTAATCTGGTATTTTCCGCTGAGAAACTGTGAAGATTTTATGATGCTCGAGTTCCCGAGATGAGATAACCTTTGACTTTGCAACACAACAGGGAGCAGCAATGGTACGTTTGTATGTCTGATAGCTGATTGTTACTATGCTTTCACCATTTAGCCACTCAATTTTAATAACTCTTTTTTCACACTTGTAAACGCAGTAGTTCGGCGGTTTATAGACAACTTTCTCACAAGAATGTATATGTTTTTAGTGCATTTGTATTGTGTGTGTGTTTTTTTAATTAATGTTTCACTTTGTTACGACATAAAAGCACTTGAACACAATGCACTCGGAATTTCCACTTCACTTGCACATGAAGGCAGCATAAGATTATTACAGAAGCGTACATAAACTCTTGTGGTGGGCCTCCCCGTTATCCACAAGATGGCACCACAGCACCACGCCACCTTAATATGTGCCCATGTAGCGGCGCTGGAGACCGACAGTGAACCGAGAGGCGACTGTAGGCCTATGTCAAGATCAAATGGCCTAGTAAGTGCATCAGGCAATGAGTGTTAGGCTACTCCACAAAGAATGCCGAAATTGCGTAATAATAATAATAATAATAATAATAATAATAATAATAATAATAATAATAATAATAATTATATTATTATTATTGTTGTTATTATTGTTGTTGTTGTTGTTGTTGTTATTATTATTGTTGTTGTTGCTTTTATTATTATATTAATCATCATCATCATCATCATCATCATTATGGATGAAGTGTGTTGCCTAAAGAAACGACAGCATACACTTAGTTGTCCGAGCAAATATCACAACCTGCCCTGACCTTTGATTTTGTGGATAAACGCGATGACCACTAACCTATACGAATTTAAAGCGCGATGAATGACAAATATCTACATCTATTCATTAAAAAATATATGTAAAAAAAATATTCTTGCATGAATTAAAAGTTCTGTACTTATTTGTTTGGTTGTTGACTTTTAGGCAAAACTTTTTTTTTTTTTTTTTTTGTCACTTTTTAGCAATTAGGCTTTTTAACTGCATAAAAATGAATTTGACAGTGACATGAATATCACGTAAGTATGTGTGCCTACGTGAGTAATAATGAGTCACACTCACACAGGTGCAAGAACAGACATGATCACTGAAAGTTGCCTACATGAATGGAAAGAGCTGTCGGGCTGATATTGTACACACCAGGTTTATCCAATTTCTAAAAAGCAACACTGACACAATTTGGGAATTTTGCTTTTGACGTCTTGTTTAATACCTCAGTTAGTTAATAAGAATTTGTCAAGACATATTCATCACATTGTCATCATGACAGTAGTCAGAGCTTTTTATTTCCTTGAATAATCCAAACTATTACATCATCAGATGATATGTTGAATCACTGAAGAGAGTGTATTAGTGTATAATCCAAAAGTCAGCTAAATTCAAGGCAGTTACTGGGTGACCTTTGACTTATTCATGCTTTTCTCTGAAACTGATAGTTGATCCAATTAGATTTAACTTTGTAACAAGTTTCAAGGAAAAATTGTCTTCACATGGCGGTGCCTGAAAAAACAGAATTATGGGTAGCTAGGTATGTTTCAGAATTTCAGTCTTTTTTCTTTGTTGTAGACAATGTAAAACAGGACTGTTGCGTTATGAAGCAGAATAGTGATACCAACAAATAATGAACTTGTTCTTGACGTCATTAAAACACTTCATCACTGGTGACACCAAACACATCCCAGTCTGAAGCTTCAACACTTTCACAAAGTACTGCATACTGAGAAGACAGGGCCTGGCTAAACCTGTTTAAGTGATTTGACAAGTCTATAACCCTAATATTGTTTGAAGATTTGGGGGCTGCAAATTTAACAACCCATTTTTACCAAATACCAATACATGGTGAACAAAACTATATTCAAGATTTACGACTGAGAGCCTACACAGACATTAAGATTATGTTAGATTTAACCTTTCTCCCAGATTTGACATTTTTGTTTATTACTGAGAGCTCTATGGGACTCCCTCTTCCCATGTCACAAATGTGGTAGACTATAAAAATGTACTTGTTTTAACTTTTCTTCATAAAATTAACTTTTTGTTTTTCTTCTCAGTAAATACTAAAATTTAGAAAACTAAAATAGAACATTAAGACTCTCAGACTGTCAAGCTACCAATTGGGCTTGTTAAACGTGTTGCCTACGTGATCACAAACACTGAAAATACCCCAGCAATGTCAGCAATGAAAATTACAGCTTTTCTGTCAAGTTATTTTAAAAACTATTTAAATGTCCAAGCTTGACATTTATCAACATTACATAACAATCTGCTCATTAGTGTCACTTTGTCATCTTACCCTTCGAGTGAACCTACTATATAAGCTGCTTTCGAATGAAATAAATCATGAATAAAACCTTTTTTTGAAGTGTAATGTAAACAGTGAGCTGTTAACTTTTTTTTTTTAAAGAAAAAGAGGCAGTTTTAATAAAACAGTAATTTATTTTAGAAAGAAAACTAAAATAGTTTGAACAGCACATTACAAGGGCATTTAGATATTTTCTCCAAGGCTCAGTGATCACATACAAACAGCACACTTGTACACAGCATTTCCTTCAAATGAAAGAATAAAGAGAAAGCGTTTTAAACAAGAGAAAGAAAAGCCAATTTGCCGAAATACGGGACATTTAGCAAAAACATGCCCGATACAGTTACAAAGCTTTTTTTGTCTAGTCCCGAGCTACATCTAACAAACCGGTTTCGTCTGACAGTATGCAGGCTGCTGAGGCACATGGAGCACTACTGACAGGGCATGTTTTTGATTTTGAGGGTCAATCTTTAAAGTGTAATAAAGTAAAATAAATTACATTCAAAACACAAAGACTTTCTTTTGTAACTGAAAGACGTTTCCGTTCATCAACATGGTTTGTTTCCTTTCAAACAACTTCTCTCCTCTGGACTGAAACCTTGACAGAAAATATGGAGGGTGCTGGTCGATAAAAACGTGAGGTAAGAAAGTGATTTGGGGGATACAAATCAAGCAGAAAACAGCAACAAGATGTGAAGAGAGACAAAATAAGTGTGCATTTAAAATATATATATATATGTATATTACACAGCTTTGCGTCTTTGGTTATAAAGTAGGATGGAACCATTTTCACAGCTTTTCATTCCCAACCAGTTCCCCCAAAAATTCATGTGTATTTCTGACAAAAAGTCTAGAAAAGAAAATTAATACATCTTAAATCCCATCATAACTTTCAACTCTTAAAAAAAGGCTATCATTCTCTTAATACCTAAACTTTAAAATAATACATTCAATCTGGATTCCAGCTATTGCAGACCTGGCTTTAGTGTTACACGGTCTTGAAGATAAACTTCAAAATACCTCACAGACTCTGAAGATATCAAAAGAGAGATTTTTTTTTCCATCAGTTTTTAATTACATTGTTCATTTACAAAATAGCAGCCCTGAAAATAAATAAATGCAAATAGCAAAACAGATCCTACGAATATGATCGATGCTAAGGTTGTGGCACTGAGGGAAAGAAAAACAAGCTGTTGCAGCATTTAACCAGCCAAGGCTCACGGCTTGCTCCGCTCAAGCCGAAGCAACCCAGGAGCTCCCCGTGCTTTCTAGGGAGAATGAATCGCCCCCTGCCACTGTCCCTCCCCCAGTGCTGAAGACACTGAGGAGCACCTAGAAGGACTCACCAGCCCGCACTGTAAGCAGCTCTTGGTACCTTTTGGCCCCCGTCACCAGCTAAAGACAAGCATGTTGTAGTTTGGTGCGCTCAGGCTCTTGCTGCTCCTTGTTTCAGCCAATCACAGGCCAGAACAAGACTTCTCATGTGGTGGTAAAGGTCTCTGATGAAGCCAAGAAAGGCACATAGACTCAAATGGAGCAGTTCAAGCACAGAGCCAAGCCTTCTGCGTTATGGACGCTAAGGGAACAATGGAGGATGCAGTTTTTGAACCTCCCTCTCATTTTCTTTGGAAGATGTGCATTAAGAGGGGAATGAAAGTCATGCTGTGGTGATGTTCGACTGGTGGGATGCGCTCCTCACAACGTCGTAATGGCCCAGTCCATTCCTGTTGTTTGTAGACATTGACTGTTGCTGTTGTAGCTGTGGCAAAGCGACATTATTGACATGATTTAACTGAGAGGAAAGCTTGTTCAACTGCTCAGTGTTGGCCAGAGATTTGAGAACAGCATTCTCGCGCTCCAACACAGAGTTCCTTTCATACAACTCCTTGATCTGCACTTTCAGAACCTCCACCTCTTCGCGGACGGCGTACATTAGGTGGTTCTTCACCAGGTCCTTGAAGAGAAGAAGAAACAAAAATGTCACACTACAGTCATGCCATTTCAAAATGTTTCACCTCGCCTAAAATAGAAGCAGAAAAATGTACAAGGAATTCACTTTTTAGCACATTCAGCGCTTAGAAATGAGGCTGGCTTTCCAAGAAGTGCTGCCCCTAGGTCCCTAGTATGTGATAAATAAGGTCATGTAACACTAAATGTCTGTCACCACATGGTTGCTTTAGGATAATCACTCATGACACAAGTCATTGTTCAGACTTGCAAAGAATGTGACCACAGTTGTCGTCATGTTTTTACGAGCTGTAAACTTACCATAGCTTGCTCAATCTTGTTATCAATGGCAACGACACTGGCACCGGATGCACTGTAGAGAGAGAAGAGAACAGTTACCACAAGATGCCCATCTGTTATCTGAGCCTTACGCTGATATCATCTTAGCAACAGCCAGAATGAATGAAACATCCCCGGAGGGAAATTTCCTGGTACTTCCTGCCACAACACCGTATGTTGATATTGACAGTTACAGCATTTCTCAAGAATGTATAAAGTATATACCATGTGTGGAAGATGGATATTAGTCACAGAATCAGACAATATTAATAAACAAGCAATAATATGACAAACGATGAATCATTCTGTATTTCATACTAATCTACTCATCAGTAGTGGAGAAAGACACATTGTTCCAGCTAATCTGCCTTCCTGCTTCATGTGTGAATCACAAGATACAGTATCAACAATGACAATGAGAACTGAGAATGTAAATAAGCCTACCAAGCACTGACACACACACTGCCATACACCCGCAGGTCTAAGCCACACTAAACAAAAACATTCATGTTAATAGCCTGCAAGTCTCATCAGCCCAGCAGGGGATCAGCCCTAAGCTGTCGCCAAAATCTCGCTTTACATTATCTCCCAAATTTCACTGCTGTCTAACAGAGATCAAACGGTCTTCGGTGAAAGAAGAGCACACCGATCCACCAAGGAACACATGTAAACCACCCCGTTTCTCCACGCCCATCCCCCGCAACACAGCAAACGAGAACAAGATTAACATTAACATACGACTTTCTCTCCTCATAGAATTTAAGCACACAAGCTTTAACCTTAACTTGTACAAAGATCTTACCCGCTATAATGTGAAAATCCACAAGACGTTGGACCCAAGCTGCAGTCCAGCGCCCAACTAGGATAACCACAAAAAGATGCTACAGCGCGACTGGCTCGTGGGGGGCTGACCATGGGGGCTGACCATGGGGGCTGACTCGTAGCCAAAGGGAACACAATGTGCAGCTGAGGTTCAATAATTTGTAATAAACAACGACTCGTATCTAAAAAAAAAACATATTCATCTATACTACATCATGTTTGACGATGCGTAACGGAAAATTAAAATGTCTTCGGAAGTAGCACTAATCCTCAATGTGCTTGAACACATTTTAAGACGTTTCAGCGATATAGTCCATAACATGAGAGAAAACTCAACCTGAAATACTATTATTACATACCTGTAAGTGGATAATTAACCACGTTTTTGTTATTTGTTACAATACAATCCCTGTGATTCCGAAAGAAGCAAATGTAAAGAGAACGTGTCGGGGCGCACGTAGACGGACAACCCCCAACAATGCGCGCAACGACGCACGTAAAGCCCACAACAGCAACACATGGCACGCGTGTGGAAAAGTCACGTTTTATTGAGTGAGCCAGTGTGTAATAAAGTAACATGTAAACTAACGCAACTCAAGGAGAAGCACTTAAAGAAGAAGAGCAAATGGTCAACGTTAAGTTTGGTAATATGAATGTCTTGATATTATGAAGAAATATGAATTTCTTCAGATTACCAGATTTTTCCAAACTCACAATCGACATTAAAAGCCTGGCTATGATGTGACTGCTTGGCTTTAAAGCAAAAACGACGGTGCCTAACAAGAGTCAACAAGCGCGTGTAAATAACACATGGCATCACACAGGACGGGGTGGACGTTTACCTGACGCATCTCGCTCTATAGGTCACCAGCCGTCCCGTACATGTCGGAGATGTTCCCGGTGAGCAGGGCAGGCTGTAGCTCATTTTGCAGCGCATGTTCGTCTATAAAAGTTTGGTTCGGGTAAAGTAGTAAATCCTGAGAGTGGCTCTCGCGCTGTGTTTATGCTCCTGAGTTGTGGAATCCCTGAGCGTCTTCATATACTCGGCCCGTCACATGGAGGAAAGGGGCGGAGTCGAGCCTTTCCTGCCTAAATTTGTCCTGTAAAGACCTGTTCAAATTCGTTGGGAATACCAAATGCTTAAGCCAAAATGTACATGTGGTTTTAATAAATATGGGATTAAGAAGTTATGTCACAACTTCTTTGCTCCTCTGCTCCTCTTACCCAATATCAACTACTGGCCAATGAGCACCAGTTTGGGACGACTTTCATTTATCAACAATGTATACAGCTGATATTCAGGGGTTTTGACGCAACAGCAAACAATCCCTCATTTAAACTAATCAGAGCATATTCACCAATCATGGGAGTATCACGGCAAGTCACACACTATTGAGTGAATTAAATTGAAACAATTCACACGCTTCAGATGTAATCAAGTCTGAAGTTAGATGTATAGTTCCTCCCGTCTCCTCAGAGAAAAACGTGAGGCATAGCTGAGAGCCTACATATTTCTTATTTGCATATAGGGCAACAAAACAGCTGAAGAGACGTGGCTGTGTCATGTTTTGTTACTCTTATTGTCCCTGCGGCAAACATGTGAGGCATAGCTGAGCACCTACATAGTTTTCATTTTGCATTTGGAGAACTGAATTAGCTGTAGATAATTTAAGACAAGACTTTATTGATCCCACAATGGAGAAATTCGGAGAAATGAGTCGGTATGGGGCCCATCAGCTCGGAAGTGATGAAAAGACAGTAAAGTGGAGCATGTGCATTCCTCAGAAGCAGTAGGCTGATCCTGAGGCTGATAACATTCCACTGTTTCACATTTAGGACAATGAGGGAGAAAAACAGGTCCACTTAAAACTTACATTTGATTAGTTACACACTATTCAAAGTTCAATTTTCAAAAGCTTTTCTACAGCTGTTTTGAGACCGGAGCGACAATAATATTCAGAGTGACTTGTTGTCATTAGGTGTCCAAGTAAAACAAACCAGCAGAACATTTCATCCAAAAAGGAAGACATGCGGCGGTTTACATAAGGGCCACTCGCTGCGTCGCCCTCATCACAGTCCTTTACTGCCGGCTGCCACAGTGTACAAAGTCTGCAGGCCCACTGTGCGGCACATTCCTGCTCCGGACCCCTCGGGCCTTGAGGCCACCACCTTTTAACCAGGACAGGCCCATCTGTGTCACAGCCACCATCACGCTGCGACAACATCTGTTTAGGAAAACAACTCTCAAACCGCAGTGTTGCAGAGTTCAGTGCAAACCAGAGTCAAGATACCATCATCTGTAAATCTAATCTAAACCTCATACAGCCCCCGACTGTAGGTCTTTGTGGAAAGTAGTGTCAGCTGATGGTCTTAAACACAAATATATATACGGGTGAGCTAAGAAGGAGACCTAAAGGGACACGTGCAGCAGAGAAGTGTGGTCTCCTGCATCTTGGAACACATCACATGACTATACAGCATCAGAAAGCTGGACGTAGCTGCCCCGGCACACTCCCCGGCCTCTAAAGCACACAAACAGACAGCGGGGGGAGGCAGCTGAATAAATGAGGCTCCAGCCGTTCATCGATGACCTCACCTCTTGATGAGTGCACTTCCAAACAATAGCTTCAACAACTGCAGCACTGACGACTCACTGTTGTGCTTTTGCAAATGTGCAGAGCTGGTCTGGGTGCTTTGTATCTCCATGCAGTTATACTTCTACACCAGATGGGGTCAGCAGTGTTTCCAAGTGGTTCAGGCCCAAAACAGAGGTAAACGGCAAAGGGGGAAAAAACTTTGGGCCAGAGCAGTTTAGTCATCTCTTCCCACAAGTTTGACAAAGCACTCATTGTTAAAGAAAGTACAAGAGAATCCTTTTATACAGATGTTTATCTGAATCTATTCGTCTCTGTTTGATTATAATCATACCATTCACAATTGTATCGGTGATTACAACTGTCAGCAGGACTCGATAATTTGTTTGGTGTAAGAAAATATTCCAAAATAATGATACCTGTAATTGCAATATATCATTTCAACACAGTACGATCCACTCAATTTAAAAAATACTTCCAAATTAAAACTGAAACATGGCTAAAACGGGTCTAGGTTATGTGTAAAACTTGCACATATTTGTTTTAGGCAATGTAAATAAAAAATGTGTAAAGTCTGTGGCCTCTTGTGATACGGATATTGCGTCACCTGGTATTACAGTAACGGTAATGGCAAAGGTTCAAATTTTCATCTTGAATCCACAGGGGCTGGATCACTTCTGGGGAACGACAACTGAAAGCTGCCTTTATTTGTTTAAGAGAAAGGGTCGAAACAAGTCAATGACCCTCAGTCTGAGCAAACCTCCCCCAAAACACTTGGTTCTCATCACCAGCCTCTCAGAAAACAAAGACTGCAGTATTTTAGTGAGAGGCTTTTCTAAACAAGGGACCAATGGGCCACCGTTGCATTCATGCCATTTTAAGTGAACCATTTACATCACAGCAGAAGTCAGTTCCAGGTTTCCACCAACACCATAAACTTAGTAAAACACATCCTCCAAGAGCTGCAAATGAAAAAAGATTTTGTTTTCAAATAAGGGCAGCAAAGAATACCCGAATCAGACGTGCATTATGGAAAAGCAAGCTAATAATTCTGCAGAGGTGGGTAGTACCCAGTTATATTTACTCATGTACCTGAGTCACTTTTCGAATGATTATCATAAGTATCCGTGCTTTTACTTGTACTTGAGTAAATATTTAGGTGCAAATGCTTCATTATGATCTACTATAATAAAGATGTAGATCAGGGGTAGGCAACATCAGGCCCGGGGGCCAAACCTGACCTCCAGCATAGAACCTCTGGCCCTCAAGATGATATATGATGAGCAATTATTACACAAATCAGAGAGTGCTTTGACATTTGTAGAGTTAAAGCATTCTAAAAAAATTGAGAAATACTAAATTACTTCAAAATGTTCAAACAGAGCGAGTACTTAGGTCATATATTATGTAAAACACTGGCATTTATTGAAAGTTGCTTTACTTTGGGCTGACATTTTTCCAGGTTCTGCCCTTGGTCTTTTAACAAAGCAGAAACTTGCCTGCCCCAATGCAGATCGTTCCGTGCTCCTTGTTCTTTACAATTATTTTGTTTTTCTGTATTTTCATGCCATTTTCTTGGAATTGTCTTTGTACATGCCACAATTTCCACATTATCTTATGTTTTGTTTCACACAATTTATAGCATCGACTTTTTCACTCAAGCAGTTACAGTACTCGCAGTACTTCAGTAACATTTTCTTTAACTTTTTACTTGTACTTGAGTAAAATTATTTCAAAGCAAAATTATTCTTACTTGAGTAAAAATCTTGGCTACTATACCCACCTCTGTCATTCTGTATATTTTTTTTTCATTCTGTATAGTTTTCCTATTTGCAACTCTTAGCGGATATGGCTATTTTGCATTTTTACTTGAATTTTTAATACTGTACGATTATATAAAGGCCAACCGATATATATTCGTACAGTATTAAAAATTCAAAGTGCAAAGCAATGATTTCAGGTCATGCCGTGCTCAGATTATTCTAGACAGGCAAAGTGAGTGACATAAGGATGTACTACTGCAAATGTCTGGTGAACATGTAAAATGTGTGGCACTTGGATTTCACACCATAAATATCCTTAGGTCACCCTCTATATTTAAACTTTCATAATATTATGAAACACACTTCCCATGAGACAGAGTTTGCTTCAGTGAGAATAAGTGTATAACTGTTCTCAGCGCTTGAGAGCTTTTTGTGAAGTTTCTCCAAAAACTCACATTTCAAAACGGCAAATGACAATCACAGGATGCACAAGTATATTAATGTCCGATTGTGAATATCGTGGATATCTGGGAGGCCACAAAAGAAGCAGGTACTGGCTTCCACAAAGGAGGCTAAACAAGACTCAAAAGCATTTGGAGCATTGTGGGAGTTTTATTTTCTTAGCGCTAAATAAGAATCACAAGCAAGTCTATCTGTTGCCACCAAGCTTCCTCGTAAACAGACAGACGGAACTGTCCCACTCACACCCATGACCTGTTGCGTAAGCTTCAGACTTGTGGACAAACAGGCCCTCGACCCCCCCAATGTCCCGGCATTCATGAACACACACACACACATATAGACCAACATTAGCAGATGAGCCAGACAAGGACCATGAGAAGAAATGGGTGCCCTGCGGGATATATATCTAAAGTCCCAGACAAACAAGTGTCCATCTTCATCATTCACCATGCTAAAGTATATGCCTTTTATTCAACCTTGTGTTAGTGCTGTTCCAACTAGGCCTGTCACAATAACAAATTTGAAGTTCGATATATTGAGGCAGGAAAGGATCGTGATAAACGATATTATTGACTCTAGTGATACTACATACTGTCAACTCTTAAGCATACAAATGACAGTAAAACTTTGTTCTAAAAGTGTCATCATATCGTTAAATACCACACAAGCTGCAGTAAACATGAAATAAAACTAAACTCATTTTGCTTCAGTTATAAATCAAAGTTTTACAAAGAAAAAACAGGGGGAAATGCTAATCCATGTTCAGACAATAAATATCAAGCCCAAAATGTATCGTTAATCTGCCATTTATTGAACGATAAGTCGGTATAGTAATTATCGTGACAGCCCCAGTTCCAGTACCACGTTTTCATTCTGATTCAATACCTATGTTGAGGCTGAGTGAAGTATACTAATCTAGTGAGCAGTGAGACTAGTCAAAAGAGCTAAGCCCATAAGTACATGGCTAATAATCCAATATCCAAATGCACCAAGATTCACGCTCTGAAGATAAAATGGAGGCATCAGAAAAGTAAAATGAATACTTTCTCTGTAATTATTATCGGGAGAGGGCCAGGACTTATCACGGGAACTCGGCTCTGAAGCTATGGTCAGGCTAATGTTGTTGGGGACCTGGCGGCTAGAACAGGGGGAACTGTAGCATCGGTCACAGTTAAGGCTTCATTCTTTATTATGATCATTCAACAAGCGGAAACAAAGGTGTTCTTTTAGCAACTGTGTAGCACTATAAATAGTGTTGTTTATTTAGATAGCAGAGAAATTGTGGTTATCTAAAAGTATTCCTGGGTAAACTAAGGTTAGGTTAACATTCTCCAGAAAGGTTACTCTTGTACAATGCCTTCTTTGAGACTCTTATGCAAGACGTGCTTCAGGAGTTTGATCACCATCCATCATTTACTTCAAGCAGGGGATAAACAAATCTGATTCCCCACTCTGTCAATTCATGGCATGCCCAACAAGGAAGTAGTTTTGTTGATTTTGTTGATGGGGGGTTCTTTTCAATATCTGAACAGTCAGTTTGAAGATTGATTACATTTTATTATCTACTTTTAGTAATGGGGAAACAAATAAGCTATCAAGCCATCAATTCAATACTGTAGAAAGTTTAGTGTCAAATAATAGTTTCTAATAGTTAGAAAGAACAGGTTTAGTAGCCAGAAAGACACGTTGGGGGTCATTTATGAAGACAGATTCTAAATAGCCAGTGCAACCTGGAACAAAACATTTGTTTGTGGAAATGTTGCATCGATTTTTAAGTTTGAAGTTGCGTGTTCTCGAGTATTAGAGCCCCAAAATTTGATGTGTACATGATAAAAAAAATCAGCAAATTACTCTCCTGCTGATCCAGTTTTGCATGGAGTACTCGTTGTGGACACAGGCAAAGGCTTGGTAACGATGTATTTTGCATTTGATTCCCTATATTTGCTACAATAAATGAACAAAATGTGTGAATTTAACTGAGTCATTCATGGCAGGACTGTTTCCTATCAATGCATTAAGATTCCCACGTTTAGTGTTCCTGTTGCTCCTCGGCCCAATAATGAAATGTTTGTTTCGGTGTCATTAACTGCGTACCTGCTCTGGATCATATATCCCAGGGAGGGGGAGAGCCAGGGGCTGGTGATCACCTCTGCTCGCTTTCAATATAAATCTTTTTCTTTATTGTAGCGAATCATAAAGTTGATCATTGCCTGCAGGCCGTAAAAGTGCTGCTGATGTTTTACTTTGGCCGAATCACAATGAACCCATTCAGCTGACCAAGAGAGCATTTTGCCCATGTTTACAAACCCAATGCAACTTGTAATTTGCTTAATCTTACAGGTTGCATGCGAGCAAAGCTGTTGATTCATAGGAAGCCACTTCAACAGACCTGAACTTGCTCTTAAACCACCGCGATGAGAGTGAAACAAGGACACCGTTTGAGATACAATTTTCACAAAGCACTCATTTCCAGGAATGCATCTTTACACCCTCCAACTGTTGTGAGCAATCCCTGCTCCACTTTCAACAAGTCCAACCATGCTTGCGACAAAAGGGAGGTGGAAAGAAGTTTACCTGCGGTTAGATGAAACGTTTTGTATGCATTAGTCACGGCCTGTAGGCAAACATGAGCTGGATAGTGAACAAACAAGAGCTTGGAACCCGTTGCCAGCTTCGGCGTACTGCTGGCTCAACAGCTACTGGGTGTTTATGTAAATAGTAGCATCTTATTGGGAGCAGCTGCTTTGAAGTGTGACTTTTTATTGAGAACGCACAGTTACTTACTTATCTTAGATCAGTGCCAACACATCAGAACCATCATGGAGGGTTCAAGGAGACGACTGCTTTCCTAAATTGGACTAATACGCAGAGCTAATCTGTTAAATCAGAACATTGTGAACAACAGAACAAACTGGCTGTGTACTGATGCCAAACAATTAATAATATTCATTACAATTATTATGCAACAGCAACCTGATTTGTTTTGTCAGATAAGGTTTGACAAACAGGACTCAAAATGCAGTTGGAGTTGAATGTTTTTGGCCCCGTTGGTTTAGTTGGACGGTATCACATAAAAAGGGGTGACGAGCTGGAAGAGACATTCTGCAAAGTGGCACAGGGGTTAGCGCTCGTGCTTCACAGCTTGAAGGTCCAGGGTTCAATCCCAGCCGAACTGGGCCTTCCTGTTTGCACGTTCTCCCCGTGTCTGCGTAGGTTTCCTCCAGGTACTCTGGTTTCCCCTACCACAAAAAACATGTACAATAGGTCATGTAAGAGTGTGTTTGAGAGTGCGAGCGGGGGGCAACGAATGGAAATTACGCCTTGGTTACAATCCGGTGTGGTGTGTTTACATGCATGAGGCCTTTGTGTGTTCATTGATGTGCACTGTTCCGACCAAATCAACAAATAGAAAAAAATCTATCTAATGATGCGGAGGCCGGAGCGGTGTTAGGCACACATGCTCTGCTAGGCCATGGTGCCCTTAAAAGTTTAAAACACGTAAACTATTGTTTGTTTTACGTTCTCAGGTTCCAGCTTTGTGCAAAACAAACTGTGTGCGTAAGCAGGCATGACACAACCTAAACTGAATTCCATTCCAGTAATTTAGTTGCAGAGGGTGTGGATGCTGTGGGACCCACTTAAGGACTTTGTGTCATTGGTCTGAGATCATAAGCGCCGATCCTGTGGGTGCTGCGGGGCTTGAACACCCACTCAAATCCAAAATCTTTGCAAATTCGCCTTTGTAATTAGACGACTTTAACCTAATTACAAAATTATTCAATAATTATAACCAGTAAATCACAGGAGCCGCCACTCTTTTGTTCTAACATGTGTGCACGGGTCGGTCCATTGCATTGATATAGCTGCGAGGGAGTCAGCGCCGTACTCCACTCATTTCACTCTATAAGCACAAGTTTGTGAGATCAATTCTGACCCTCATCTTTTTTTTGACTGGGTACCCACTGCGGAAAAACGAAATTGCCACTTATGTCTAGCTTCCTTTCAAGCTCTTCCAAAATTATTTAATGAAATGATAAAAGGCCGAGTTGCACCTAAAGGAGCAACCTAAAGGTGCAACTCGGAGTTTCTCAGCAGCAGGATACAGGATTGAAGAATACGCATTTATGATGATCATCACTGAGAACACGACTCGAGTGTATTGGTACTAAGCAACATGGATTCAACCCTGAGTGTCATGGCAATGCAAAGACTTCAGAAAATGAGTTGAATGCATCCCACAGCAAATCAGCATGACATAACAGCAAGACGGCTCATAAAATATTATACTTTTAGATTTAAGGTTTGTGACATAACCCTGTAACATATTAACCCCGTCCTAAAGCCTTCAGGGAATTGGATCTCCTGGTGGTTGAATGTCTGAGAAATAAGTCAAGTCTCGAAAAGAGAGAGTGGCCTCTCATGATACTCTCATGCTCCTCTCACGTAGATATACAAATCCTTGGAAGGAGTCGGGAGAAATTAAGACATTGACTAGATGGTCTGAAGACACTCTCTGTAAAGGCCGATTGTAGCGGCCAGTGGCCCTATACCACTGGCTACTAGGCTGATAAGTGAATAGGTGTTTAGCACGTACTCGTGTTAAGTAAGAATCCTTTTATTTCCTTATTGTGGACACCTACAAAACCAAAGTCAAAAAAGTGTTTGCCTCCACTTTGCAGCACTGAGGCCACTCCTTTCAGCCCTTAAATAGGTAGCACACATACATAAAGGCCTCTAAAATGGCTCTTACGCCTCTTATGTCCAACACTGTGTGCTTGACCTGAAAAGCTCATGTTATGTGCATCTGAACTTTTCAGATGTAATGAAATTAAAATACTTTAGGACATGTCACATAAAATTCGGCCAATTAGAATTTTATGTTAAGAACACAGTCCGCATTATGTAACTAATGGAATCAAAAGTCATAAACACAAACGAAAGACAACATGAGGACAATAGTGGCACACTCTGTGCTTTGTATTCAAAGACAATGATCTTGTTACATGAGCAAACCAGTTTATGTTTGTTTGTTTGTTTGTTAACTTTATTGTCCCCGTAGGGAAATTTGTTCTCTGCATTTAACCCATCCTTCGATGCCGCTGGGGCAACCCGTAAGGAGCAGTGGTCGACGGCCGTGCCGCGCCCGGGGACCCATCTCCATGATGTGTAGCCAGGCTGATGGTCAGAATCACCTGGCTGGAGGATTCACCTATTGCACATGTTTTTAGTGGTAGGGGAAACCGGAGTACCCGGAGGAAACCTACGCAGACACGGGGAGAACATGCAAACTCCACACAGAAAGGCCCCGTCCTTGGTGGGAGTCGAACCCGGGACCTTCTAGCTGTGAAGCGGAGGCGCTAACCGCTGCGCTACCGTGCCGCCCAACCATGCTAGGTTGAATGGTACATTGTTTATTTCACAGTAACTTACCAGCGAAGTTCATTAAGTAAAGTCAGCAGCTTGATCCTATTGGTATAAAACAATTGGGAATAATTATGAAGTAATATAATATGTTGTACAAAGTCACAGTGACAGGACCTGCCAGGTTCACACAGGATACAGCAGTGTGGTGTGGAGGCCGTGCGGACTTTGCTAATATCCCAAACTAACCAAAGTCAAATTATGGACGCAGAGCAGAGACGGGTGTGTAAATAATCTGAGTCTATTGCTATTGTTATATGCTGCAGTATTCTGTGATAGGGCTGAAACACATCGAGCAGGAAGTCTGTGAGCAAAGATTTGATATATTTCACAATACAATCAGCCTGCAAAGAAGCACTAAATTAGCTAATGTGAACAACATCAAAGAAGTTCATCTTGGAAGAGACTACCGATTATTGATTATTGATTCCTGAAGGCAGCCGCAGAAAGGAGAACACAGGGAGTGGACTGGAACTTGGAGAGAATGGTGAGTTTGAATAGTCTTTTTCACATAAATGTGCTGTTTACTTGGATTCTGTAATTATTACTGCGTGAAACGAACTTATGGCTGTTTGGGTGCTCTGCGCACACACACTGCAGTTAAGGAGAGTAACCGTCCGCTCACAACCGCTCTAAATTCAGCATTCAGAGTGTATCTGGAGTTCGAGGTCTCTGTATGTTTAGAAATCTTTTTTTTAATGTTTTTTTAAATGTATTTATTGGTTTACTTGGTCAGGACAGTGAATGTTAATGAACACACTCGCCTCTCATGCATGTAAACACGCCACAGCGGACTGTAGCCATGGGGTAATTTCCATCCATCATCCCCCACTCAATAATCCTGGCCTATTGAACATGTTTTTAGTGAGAGGGGAAACTGGAGTATCTTCCCTTCTCTGCAGACGCAGAGAGAACATGCAAACTCCACACAGAAAGGCCCTGTCCAGCTGGGATTGAAACTGGGACCTTCTAGCTATGAAGCACAAGCGCTAACTGCTGCACCACCACCCATGTTACGCATGAACCCAGCTGAACTCCGGTACAGTGTGCCTTCTCTCTGATAACTATGTACCAACCAGGACATTGTTGACATTCTTTTCAGCTGCTTGTAAAAAATGTCACTGCACAGTACAGTCACATCAGCGTTTAGGGGTCAAGCTAAAGTCTTCTTCTTCCGTCTTATGTCCTCAGACTTTCAGCTGTTAATGCAAGCCAATCCAAGGGGTTGTTGTCAAGACCAATGAGATCTTGCCATTTTGTAGTCAGTTTTTAAGGCAGCTGGTCAGTATTTGGTCCACAGTTCATGATGGATTCGCACTGGGCGCCATCCGTGACTCCGTCCTATGCGCCTGACCTGAGGCGATTTAGTGTGGTCCATTGCTCACAGGGCAGATGCTGGACCGGTACATCTGTTGGGTCCTCAGTGAACTGGTTTAGCCCTCCATTTTGTTTTGACCCAGGTGGACTTGGGCAGGTCAGCTGATGATGTGTGGAGCAGTCTGTGGGCGTGGCCAGTAAAGAGGCGGCGAAAATTAAGGGGGGTGAGGTGAAGACAGCCTCCACATGGACTCCCTCGCAAGTAGCTGGAGTAGTTGCCAGATTGCATGCTCTTCAAGCGAAACAAATGTCTTCACAATGTCAACAGGCACAACAGCTAGTGCTCCTCCAGCTAAATGTTGAAGATCTCACCCTTCTCAAGTTCAACATTCTTGAGCAAATGTCCATCAAAAACAATGTGGCAGCGATCATCCTTCAGGAGATCCATGTAAAACAAGAAGCTCAAGACCAGGAAACTAGTCTTTGTAGAGCTTAAGTTTGTTGCCGGTAACAGCGTCTGGTATAACCTGCCAGTCCACAGGCTACACACATGTATTTGTTACCTATTGGAGACTTGCTTTGACCCACGTTATCTGCCCAGCCAGAAAACATGGTAGAAACAGGCAAAGATGATGAAAGTAAAAAGATATTCAAATGTTTTTAAGTCATTCAACATTTTAAAGCTTTTACAGGCTCATAGGACACAGAGAAAACAGACTCTCTTGATCAACTGTTTGCACAGCTCTGCTCATCCTGCTGGGTGGAAGTGAATGTCCCTTGACTGTCTGCCCTTTTGAGTAAAACCTTTACGAGGCTGTTGTTCAACAATGGAACAAATAATGGAAGTAAGGGTGGTCCACATAAATGAGATAGTTTTAACGAGCTCTGGGATCCAAACAAAGGTAGGGAAATTTATTTGCAAAAATAACCATCGACTACTGTAGCACTGTCTGTTAGCAGTGATTTACAGCAGCTTCCTTATCAGAGCTTTTGGCAGCTTTATCTCCACCACACCCCTCAAACAGCAGCAGCACTTCAGAGCTTCATCTCTCTTGCAAACTACAGTCTAAGGCACGCCAAAGTCTAACAACGTTTTATGGAACAAGCAAAAGACATGCTCTTCAACCATGAACCAGCATGATGCAGGAAATCAGACTGAAATGAGTCCAATAAACTGAATCTCAATTAGAAGTGTTTTTTTAATATCTAAATACAGCAGTGATATTCAGATTAATGTAAACCATATTCTCATGCTTTGCTATTGCCTTAAGTCCTCATCCTCTTTAAGGTTGTCTTGAGGCAAAGCTCAGCTGCTGCCTGTCTGAAAAAAAGGAATCCCAACACAAATTAAAACATTATGTGTTTAATTAATAGTCTAGTGCAGGAATGCACAAACCTTTGTCATTGCAGCCACATATGGAAGTGTACAGGAGGGCCACAAACCAGTGGTCAAAGCAGTGAAACATTAAACTGAGGTCACTCTTTGGTCCAGGTCTCCTGATTAACACGGCTCTGTTCTCTTGAGTCCCGGCTTTGACAAAAACGAAAAATTGGTAAAACATGTCTGTGTTTAGTTGTGATGCGTAGACGATGCTTAAACAACATAAAACTGGGACACACTGTCTCCAAAATGCCCTTAAGCCAAGGCATGTGCGCGTGTCCAGGAACAACCCCACCCAGCACCAGAAGGCTCAGATCAGATAATGATAATTTTGAGGTCAAATAAACCATACCTTGGAAAATTAAATACATACTTTTCAGTGACTAAGGTTTTGTGATGTTGCAACAAACTTGGCCTTAATTGTCAACAGAAACTAGCTGAGAGCAAATACTTGTCAGTATTCAGTAAACCGGGGTATAGGTTCGTCTCAGGACAGAAAAACCATCAATGATCATTTCGCTGACGTGTAGCCCCAAGTCAGAAATAGAAAGCCGTGAGGGGAACTTTTACTTTTGGTATTTTTACTCAGTTCTGACCTGCACATGACTACACTTGACATTTGTGAGCTTGTGTCAATCTGACACACAATATAGCCACTTCACATATTAACATTTCAGCAAAATCCCTCAAGCATTTGGACATGTCTTTACGTGTTGCCCGTTCAAGGGACACTGAAAATCTCATGGGATCAGGATGAAATAAGTTGACAAAAGCACTGTCAAAAGCTATGCAAAGGCTTTGAGACAACCTTAGAGCACACAACAAAGCTCATTAAAAGATCGACCTCACAACGCAAGAGCTGCCAGTTAATATTACGGATTTAAGCCACAACGGCTGCCACTCAAAATCACAAAGCGCCTGTCAAGTTAATACTGAATAATGTGCAGGCTACAGGTTCACAACTTTAACTGGCTTCTTGAAACGTTTCAAAACATTTCTCATGTGTGCGATGAAGAGCATATCACTTAATCAAACTCTTTCACTCGACAATACAGAGCAATATCTAAAAAATAAGATGAAGACTGTTGGCTCTAATGTAAACGTGAAGGGCCTGACCGGTGCTTGCCTCGGGTCATTTGAGGAAAGTCGTTTTTCTGTGTCAGGCACAAAAATGACATTTCCTCGAATTAAATGGTTAGACGATGCTGTTTGTAGAAGACAGCATGACATTCACTGTTTTCAGGTGAAACAATCAAATGAACTGTTTTAAATTGACAGTATAAAGATGAGCTTATGATTTGCTGTTGCTGCTTTGAGTAAATGGTCAGGCTTTATTTGTTTAAGTCTTATTCGTTTCGTGTTAATCTTAAACATAGAAAAAGCAAATCGGTAAAAAAAGTAGTCATTTTTTTCCCAAGTGCTTGACACCGTTTCTTACTTGCTCTAATGCATAAGTAATATATTCATGCCGTGGCGTACCCTGCACAGTACAGTGTTGCCTGTGTGTGTCAGAGCACTCAGGTAGAAGTTTTGTCAGAGGAACATCTCTGTGGTGAACAGGGACGTGACTCTTTGCATGGTGCTTCCCCAAGTAAGAACAAGTTCCAGCTGTGGAGCCACCACCGGTGTCTACACTGCCCACACACAACTCCAGAAGCCAAAACACATTTAAGCCAATGAAGAGAAGCTGTTTGAGGGCGTGCTACTCACTCAATGGCACAAATGCCTCAGTTAACTGTACACCGTACTGTACACACAGGTTAATACATCTATTCTCTGCTGGTGAAACGTCCCCAAAGGTGAACTTAAATACGTCACACTTCCATGTGCATTCTTGCTTTAATTTTGCACTTGAATGTTAGCAGGAGCAGAGATGAGTGCGCTTAATCAAAAACAAAAACAAATGAGTGTTGTAACTCCAGACTGGGCTGAACCCTGTCTGCTCAGTTTCAAAGACGTATTTAAGCGGAGAACTGGCCTGTGGTGCCTGATGTCCAGTCAACTCTGGTGCTGTAACTGGTCATAGTTTGTGACAAGGGGCGCACCCTTTTCTGCAATTTCACAGCGTCAAGTAGGGATGACAAAACAGACTAGCGATGAATTAATTTGACCAAACATGTGTTACATTTTTATGATTTAAGTAATACACAAGTTGGGCAGCAGCAGTGGAATAGTTTATTTGACAGTGGCGTTACAATGCGGTGCTGATGAATTCCTGGCCTGTAACAAATCATAACTAACTACTGTGCATTCCAAACACTGGGTGTATCTCTCAGATGTTTAACCCCTGGCTGTGGGACAGTTTACTAATTTAAAACATCTTTGAACCAGCCTAGTATCCAAACGCCTTAAGGAGGTTATTCATCACTGACTGACAACATAAACAATCTGCTTACAGTGTTGCATTTGATTTCCCTCCTGAACTGGCAGTGGCCGAGCAAAGGGCAAACTCTGACATTCAGCGCTGATATGCAAATTGCTCAATATGTGTGAAACTATGACTAATGCGATGGCACCAAAACACGAGGCTGGGCGAAATGCTTCGACATGTTAAACTTGGCGCTGATTCACGGGGAGAATTCAGAGGCGCACTTGTGTGAACGCGCCGCATAAAATAGTCCCACTCTGCGGCGTTGGGCAGCAGGTCAGCTCCACTTGTCAGAATGTGTCATTTAGTACAAGACAAAGAGATGTTCATGAAGTCCTTGAGTAAAAATGAAAAAGTATTTAAAAAATATGCCAGAGCAGCCCAAGGACAAGCTTATGCCATTGCTTGAAGATCTAAGTAGCCCATACTTTGAATAAATATTGATCATATTTATGAGCATGACATTCAATAAATACTCTCAGCAGCTTGATAACAAATGCCTGATTTTAAAGATCTACAGGGTACATTTAGTTAGTTAATCAGGAAGAGATTCTAATCAAACAAAGTATAATTTCGTAAGACAGAGCTGTGATCAGATAGACACAGTAAGGTCGCCGTAAAGAGCAGGAGGAGGAGAGATCTCTGTTCTGGTCTCTTATGTGGAACCAAAGGATGCACTTCGACACTTGTACCTGTGTGCCCTGATTCACCCATTACGACAGATCCCACCCGAGTGTGGTCAGCGCAGCAGTTTGAAATGAGCAAATCAAGCGTTATCAGAGGGCACACTCACAATGACTCACCTCCGGTTCCTCGCAAAGGCCTGCTCAATGACAGAGTGACTTAAAACAACCAAGGTGTTTTCACAAGAAGGGAAATTCACCCGAGAATGGGTTATTTAAGACGGGGAGCGCGTAAACAGAGGAAGTCTTTGACAAAATGTGAAAGCAGACATCAAAGGAAAGCAGGAAACCGGCTTCTTTCAAAATCTGCACCTTTCGAAGATGTACACACAATGATATTTCTCATCAACACACGACAAATATGATGCGCTCGAGCCAAACCACACCATTGCTCTGAATCTGACGAATCTAAGATAGGACCCGAACCCACACGCAGTTCACATTTGATTTCACTAAACTTCCTGTCAGTCCTATATTGTCAAAACCACACAAAAACATGACAAAATGAGCAACAGTGGGCCACATCAGTCTACAGCAGCCACTGCAGGCGGTTTGTGGACAGAGGGAGGATGGATGACTCAAATACAGCTGCCTGCCAGGCTTTCCACACATCCTTATTACTCACTTTGCAGACATCTTGGGCTCCAGGGGTCCATCTGCACTCAGAAACCTGCCCAGGGAAAATCGGATATCACAGTTGATACGCACAGTATGGTCAGTAAGTCCGTTTAAAAAAAAAAAAGAAAAGAAAGAAGAAACATCCAGAAATGTGTCTGGTTCTGCAATTCTTCTGAGAATGTGTGGACACCAACACATTTAAAGGGCAGACAGTGAACTTTACTTCCTTAAAAGTGATCCAGAATATCTAACTTTACAGTAAATAAGCAAAGAAAGGAGAATTAAAACTCCATGTGGCTTTTAACATCCTACTGTACTCAATGGGCTGCAAAAATATGTTACGCCAATTATCATGTACACAATTTCAAGGCAAAAGACGGAATCTATCTTTATCTTTAACTTAGCAGAATTAAAAGTACAAGTGTAGCAATAAACAGAATGCCACATCCGCACAATGTTTACAACATGTGGTGCCCAAAACTCTTCTAAATGAGCTAACTATAAATACTATCACATAAAGGCCCAACTGTTCCAAAGTACCCATCTTCATGCTATTGTTACATTCCAGGCCCAAAGTGTAAGACACACGCTGGTACATTAGAGGACATGGCAAGTACGCACTGGTAACAGGAGGCTGTCAACAGCTTTTCTCTTTGGTCTCTCAAATGAGCGTTTGCATACTTAACATACTGTGACCACAGGAGGAGGGGTCCAACCTGTCCCGCCACAGACCAGAAGTCAACACACAATTGACGCAGAGTCACCCACACACAAGTTATGGTGGTCCACAAACAACCCTCAATGGACCACAAAACTTCAGGAATGAGTGTCGGCCATTGGAGTTGTTTACTTGCTTTGGCACTCTTATTGTACAAGAGCCTTGTCCACATCTCAATAAGAACATTAAGAGTGTGAACTGATCCACTCCAGAGGGCAACAGATCTCGGCAAGGACACTTTCTGCAAGGCAGAAAGGCTCACTGCTGCTCTTAGGAAGTTTCCAATACACAGAAATTACTAAGACAAGATTAGTAAAACGCTACCTGTTGTTAAACAAGCAGTTTGCGTTCATGACAATCTGGAATTGAATGTCCTAATTCCAGATGGTGCAGAATCCACAAAGTTACAAAGTTACAACTTCTTCCAAGCAGAAAAGTGGAAAGCCCACAAGTTTAGAAAGGAGTGAATGTCGGGTGGAGTCCAAACCAAGTCAAATGAATGAACTTATGCAAGTTTTTGTTTTATGTAATGCTCGGCCAGGTAATTACAATATATAACCCATGACTCAACAACAGATGAGTCATGTACAACAGTATGCAAGAACACTTACCTGTCAGTCACCTCAATATTTAATAACAATAGTCCTTGGTTATCAAGTGAAAGCATGGTTTGATGAAATCCGAGTAAGGTCCTAGTTTATTGGAACTTTAAACTGGAGTCAGTAATCGTAATTGGTACAACTCGATTTACTCCTGGTCTAAAATTGGTGCAGCATATGTTAAGTCTTCACATTAGTGAAGTACATGTATGCAATAGTATTGGCTCTTTACAGCAAACGTTTATTTTTTGCTTGTTTTTTACAAGAAACAAAATGAGCAGCTTCCTTGTTTCAAGACATGCCAGACATGCCCTGGGCAGACAGCAGGGGACGGCCCTGATGCCATTTGCCACTCTCCTGTCTGTGCATGTGCTAAGTGACAAAAGCAGGGAAGAATAACATTACAGGAGATTGGCATTCATGAGCATGATCACACATTAAATAAAGAGCTTTTGATACAGAACTGCTAATTCTCAACTTGGTGTGAAAATGTCTCCTTTTGATGTTGATGGGGTTCCCAACCAGGGGTACGGGGGTACTTGAGCACTTAGGAGGGGGTGCTTGGAATTATTTCTGATTAAAAAGAAAGTGAAACTGAGTAGAATTTTAATATTAATTTCAATGGAAAGCTAGAATTGATTCTGAGAGTATTTTAGTAAATAAATATTGAATAATAGTTTAGTTAGGCACTTTATAATAATACTGGCAAGATCCTCGAGGCAGGGGGTGCTCGGAGTATGAATGATCGAGTTAACGGGGTACGCGAGACAAAAAAAGGTTGGGAAACACTGAAAAACGTATCGTTATTAAAATCTCAAATTTTCCTACACAGATGTACACATTGTTTTAGCCTACAACAAAAATACATTCTATTCTGTCATTATGTTACACACAAGCAGCTATGACACACCCCATTGTAGCAGCAATGTGACAGCAGGTTATTTTTATCGCTAACAAAAGTTTTAAATTGCACCTTTGAAACCTCTGTACACAATACCGGTTCAACAACAAATTACTTACACATCACCACACATCATTCAAACATTGCGCTGTGGTTTCAGATGCAGCGTTTGAAGTGTTCAGGTGCCAGTACGGCATTTAACAAGCACGATTCTTTTCTCTCGGGTTTAATTTGACTTAATAAACCCGTCACTTATCGGTCATGAAGCCTGTTGACTGAATGGAGAAAAATATATCAAGCATGAACATTTGCTGTGTAATGTTATATTGTTTTAGCAAGTTAAGTAAAGTTACCACCAGGCAGTCAAACTAAACGACTCCAATAACTCTGCCTTTATTATCATCAGTAAAACTTCAGTTGTTGAGTCAGGGCTGCTGGCAAGCCATTTTGGTGATCTAAGCAGAAACAGAATGGAAGAGATTTATCATGAATGTTTTGGGATTCATCATGAATCAAACGTGTGTGATTCTTTTATTAGTTTATCAGGATACTTCATTGTGGTGAGGAACTTTTCCTGCTTTTCCTCATCACTGAGGCGAGAGAGAAACAGAGGCTCCTCAGTAAAACTAAAGACTAGTCTGTTATAAGAGTTTACACCCATTCTACTGAGGGAAAGCCATTTGTCCCAGCCAGGACCAGCTTAATGGCTGTATTTGGAACGTGTGGCCTGCTGAGCAGAGATGCTAACCATACCAAGCTGGGAGCAACTTATTCTCATCTTGAAACCCCACCCCTGCAACGGTTTGTTCCACTTTTGTGTGACGCACTTTAATTCAGAAGAGAACAACACAATGACAGTGGATTCCAGCAGAGGTCTTGCTAACAATAGTCTGAGGAGGTTTGCTTCATGTCTCCGAGGGGTGTCAACTCAAACACTGGGCTTTCGGCTGAAGACTGGGATTTACAGAAAGTGACGTCTCAGCATGGATTGCATTTGGGAAGCGACACAAACCATATGAAAAGGCTGCTGGGATACAGCTCAATGCAAACGGGGATTTACGGTCAACTTAAGTGGTGCCAACAATCCTTTTAATTTCCTGAAGTAAAACACAATTGCAACTCGATCTATGGAGAAGTAAAGATCCAACTATGTTATACACAATTTAAATGACGAACAGACAAGTTCAGAAGTTGTCATAGTTAACCACAGGCCAGCATGAGAGATAAAACTAAAGAGGTCACTCCAGGTGACTTCGTCCGAGTACGTGACCGCGTGTCCTTTTCACCTCTGACATTTCCTGTCTTGTCCTGCTGCCAGAATCACCATAGTAACACCACTGTGGCCTTTATCTTACCATTACGCACAACACACTGCATCAGTCAATGTCAGGTGAGTGGAAGGGCTGTTGTACAATTTCAGATATCAAATCCAGGAGCAGAAAATGTGGAGAAAACATAGGAAAATGAGTATAACCATTCATGCTTGGAATGGCAAAAAGAGGCAACACTTATTCACACTTTTGCAAGAGTCATCCAGATGTTTCTCAAAAATACCATGAGCACATTACAGTCAACTGAATGAGTGCGTCAAGGTGGTGTAAGAGAGAGACCACTAGCATGCATGAAGAGGAGAATATTAGAACCCATTTCCAGACTTCCTCTCACACACACAGCTAAACTGATGACTGGCAAAATCAATAAAATGTGTAACTACGTGTTGTTACTCTCAGGGAATAAATGTATTGAGAAATACAGTGACCTAGTACGGTAATTGAATGGCTCAGAAAATAACCTTGATCAAAATGTTTTAACCTTTACTATGTAGGCTGTTTGTGCGTCCTTACCCGTCATCATCTCCGTCCACTGTGATGGGGATGCCAAACAAGCTGACGGCAGGGGTGGGCAGGCGGAGACCCTCAGTGATCAGTGGCCTTACAGATGCTTTCCCTGGCACCGCACCGGTGATGGACAGAGGCAGGGCATCGGACTTGGGCCAGATGTCTTGTGTATGACCCCCTGGGGTAGGGGAGCGGCCTGGAGCTGTACTGATGCTGTGCACTGTGACACGCACACCCTGTAAACCACTGAGCGAGGTGATGGTGACGGGGGACGAGGCTGTAGCGCCCATTCTTCCAAAAGTCTGACTGACCGGGGTCACTGCTCGGACTGTCTCTGGGTGGAGGCCTGGACCAGCGGCGGTGCTCACAGGTGGCTGGCTGCTCGGAGGCACCGTAGATGTCGCAGGAAAGCTCTGGGTGCTTGAACCAAAGTGCTGTGGATGGTAGTCTGTCTGGGAGATGCCATTGGAATAAGCAAGGTGCTGAGGCTGAGTGGCGGAAGGCATGACTGGAGAGTTTTGCAACATGGCTTTGTGGTTGAGTGAAATAACATGTTGGACATTATCTTGTGCTTGCTGTGTTTTTGCAGTTGCATATCCAGCGGGCTGAAAGGCACTTGCTACGCTTCCGATCTGTGGAGCTAAAGTGTAGGCTTGTTGCAGTGACTCTGGAGAGGGAACGGACCCGGGGTGTCCCTTTGGGGATCCACTATCTGTACTCTCCACAGACAGTGCAGGAAAAGCTCTAGAGTTACTGTCTCGGTCTACACTGTGGTCATGCGTCACAGTGGCTTTCATACTGTCCACAGTCCTGTTTGAATCAGAATCCTTCTCATAAAACTCTGTGCATGCCCATCTTCCCCGTCTAAAAGGCTCACCAGTACCATGATCAAGTTTAATGACCCGGAAACGGGAACTACAGCTGGCATGAGCTGCACTGCTGGACACGGATGAAGGCTGGCTGGTAAGTGTTGGAACAATGGGCTGAGTAGCAGCAGCTGGCACTGGCACACTTCCTCCTGAAATGAGTGGGGTGCTGCGACCTCCTGCATCTATAGCTTTAATAGAAAGAAACCCATTTACACGAACCGGCTCATTGTGACCATCTCCAGCGGGGTCAAGCGCCTCCTCAGAAGAGCTGCGGTCACACACCCCCAGGTCTGTCCCGGAGACGTCTCGTGCGTCCGAAGACACGTCTTCAATACGGGAGTCGTCTGGGTCATCGTTGCTTTCAGAGTTGTCTATGGTGCCGTTTCCTGCCACTTGCGCTTGGATGACACTTGTAATCTGGAAACAACTTCTCTTCTTTCCCGACATAGTTGACATGTTTGAAGTGTGTAAAGTCAGCTCCCGGAAACGATGTGGAGTGTATTACAATTGAGATCTCAGACGCATGCGATCCTGACACATTATCACGTTCCTCTTCATCTTTCTTTCCGAGGAAAAGCATCCAATTCAGATGAAAAACTTTACAAAGATGTCAAAGAGCGCATGGGTAATGTCCCCACCTGCCTCTCTCTCTCACGTCGGCTCAGCCTGTCCCGTGCCCCGACGAGCGCACTTTCAACAGGTCCTTGTACAAGTCCTTGTTCAGCGGGCGGGCCCCAGTTTCTCAGCCCACTCTTCACTCAACCCTGAGTATTTCTGTGGCTGTAGCTGAATAGCTTGTGGTACCAGCAACAAAAATATTAGTTTAACTATCTAGGGACCCATGAGAGGACCAGCATGATGTAAACAAACTCCTTGGCGCGTCAGGAAAAATATATAGTCCAGCAATTGGGGAAAAAGTCCTAAACTGAGGGAAGTTTTCTGTCGCGGTGAGGACGGCTCACTTGTAGCAGCTAGCTGACAGATAACTAACTACTCCACAGTATCGATAGGAAGCTAACGAGCTAACTAGCTCAGCCGCGACCAGAGTGCGCACTGCATCCTGGGTAGTGTAGGAAAACGTACTACCGGTGGCAAAGCAGTAATGCATCCATGGATTAAACACATATTATATGACATGTTTGAGAGCAGTAATACATCCATGGATTAAACACATACTATATAACATTAAACACATGTTATATGACGCTTGACGGTTAATAAAAACACAAAATTGCACAGTATGAAATGTAAAGTACAAGCGTCGTGACTTCCGGCTTGCAATACGTCACGATTAAAGGGACCATCGACTTTTTAAAAAGATTAATTAAGTAACAATTAAACAAATTAAGTATTTAGGAGTGCTCTTTGATTCAAATTTCGATTTCAAGCAGCACATTAAGCTAACTGTACATATCACTAAATTAAATTTGTCAAACTTTAGGCATAGAAGAACTTTTCTGCCATATAACTTACTGATAAACCACATGGTCCCATAAATCAGAGACCAATATGAATCCCATGAAGTCTCTCTTTAAGAAAACATTAACAACTCTGGATAGAAAGCGTTTATATTATCATTACTGTAACATAGTAAGTAAGTATAATAATTCAGTCATTATCAGAACTTCTTAGATGCCTGTTTAAATTTTTGAGTTTTAAATGGTCTTGCACCTCCACCATGAATGGATTTTATATCAAAAATAAGCAACACTTGAGTAAATACCAGAGCTTTGACCAGAGGAGACTGCAATGTGCAACGACGCAGGACTAAATTCAGTCAAATGGTGGTGTCTGTCTCTCAGAGGCACACAGTCATGGAACTCACTGCCTGCTCATTTCAGGATCTAAAAAGGTCCAAAAAAAAAAAAAACTGGTTGGAAACAAAACAATTGTGCGCTACTAGGTAGATTATCAATGTAACCTCATTTCTCACCTGTGACTGTCCTTGTAACTGACCTCTGTGTCTGTAACTTTATTCTATTCTATGCACTATGTCTGTATTTCTCTTCTGTCAGTTAATGTTTCTTTACCTGCCTTCGGACAACAGAAGCAATTTAGATATTATGCTAGTTCTGCTGCAGTGTTGATTAATGTGCCCTGTCATATTTCAAATAAATAAATGCATAACTTTTATGATGACTTCATCTGAGTCCGTCTCTACCATTTTACAGTCTATGGTCTCTTGTATGGGCATCTTTACTTGATCCCCATCATTTTACAAAATGAGAGGCATGGCAACTAATGGTTTGACCTGGGGTAAACTTTTTGTCCTTCATATTATTCAAGGTGTGAATAGCGTTTGAACTGTCTCACATGTTCTATAGCCTACTTTTAATTTACTGCAAGTCAGAGGAATGTTCAACATAAAATAGTACAAAGTAATCCTTGGTTTGACCTTATTTGACCTGTCCTTATTTCTTTATTGACCAAACCACAATCTGGTGACTGATTGTTGCATTGATGATGCTCAGTCACGCGTAATGGAGGTACATGGCGTCAACATGACACCGCAGCAGTCATTCATAGTCAACAATTTGGAATAAAACAATGTTCCAGAATAAAGTGTATTGTTATCTGTTTCCTGGTGATGACCTTGGCCTGTGAGTGCTACGTTGATTGTTTGTTTTGTAATATCGTCACTTTCCATCCGCTGTATTGCTCTGTCTTATCTTTCCTATAATGTATTTTGATCAGGCTGATATTCAATATACAACAGAATACCAGCTTTATTGAAGACTACTTGTACCTTAGCCAATTTTATTAATTCGATTAGTTATAACAATCTCAATTCAATAAGGAAAAATGAGTATATCAAACATGTTTGCCAAGGAATTAAATGCACTGATAGCAATTGCTAAAGCAAAAATAGCATTGTGACCTGCTTTCTCCTGACAGAACAAATCATTGAATTAGTTATATAATACATCCGGATGCCAACTCGCCCAGACTAAAGCAATGTCATGGAGTTCTTCAGATAAACAAGGAAACAAGGAGACTTGAGTTGCCCCTTTTTTTTTTTTAGAATAAATCATTTTGTTTTAGCTTTTGTTTCTTCTTTTTATGAGATGTGAAATCTACCCCAAGCAAATCTAACCTGTAACTGCATTTATAGCAACTTTACAATCTTTTACATGAGGCATTGGTTTAGGTTTTCCTTGCCTGGGCCATGTGTTTACATAGCTGCTTATGTTTATTTACCTCGGTCTGAGGGGCAAAGACTACCAGGCTCTCCAGTGGTGCGTCACAGTCTAAAGGTTCTGATCCCACAACTTTTCAACCACCACCACTGCCCTGAGCAGCACATGCCTGAATACCGTTTGTATTTTTGGAGGCCAGTTGCAGTGTGGGCAGAAAAAACAGAGTGGGTCGAGACATGCAAGGACAACAAACACTGACCAAGCATCACCCATCACATGCTAAAAGTGGGATGAGTGGGAAAAGGCTGAGGGTCATTGTCAGAGCACCTTGACCAGGCCCAAACTAGAATGATGACTCACGTGAGCGTGGGGTTAAAAAAAATCCTACTCCTATTTCCAGAAAAACACATTTGCTTGTTGCAGTTGCCACACCATTAATTTCTTACCGTCTGACAGCTACTAAAAGTTTGTCATTTTCTGACTTCATAAGCTGTCTGCTAGATCTTAAACATGCATTAATCATAAGGTGCATTTTTATGGCGCTTTCTCTGCTTCTGTTTGCATGTTCAGTCTGTTTGGTTGCAGCGCCTCATAAATTCCCCGAGCTTCATCTTATCACTGCATAGTTCAGTTATGACTAGGCTAAAAAAAAGGCTAACTATTTTGTTTTGAACTATATTCAATATTTTTTTTTTCCAATATATTTTGGATGAGCAAGGACAAGATCGCGAATACAGGCGGCCGAAATGAGTTTCCTTCGCAGGGTGGCTGGGCGCACCCTCCGAGATCGGGTGAGGAGCTCAGTTACCCGGGAGGAGCTCGGAGTAGAGTCGCTGCTCCTTCACGTCGAAAGGAGCCAGCTGAGGTGGCTAGGGCATCTGTTCCGGATGCCTCCTGGTCGCCTCCCACGGGAGGTGTTCCAGGCATGTCCTAGTGGGACAAGGCCTCGTGGAAGACCCAGGACACGGTGGTGGGACTATGTCTCCGAGCTGGCCTGGTGTCGCCTCGGGGTCAGAACAGCTGGAGGAGGTGTGCATGGATCGGGAAGTTTGGGCATCTCTGCTGAGACTGCTGCCCCCGCGACCCGGCCCCGGATAAAGCGGAAGAAAATGGATGGATGGATGGATTTTGGATGATAACCTGAGATTTTGGTAAATTAAAAGCAGATATTATTCCAAATTTAAGAGGGACACTGCAGGCAATAAAAACACCCTTCACTGAAACTAACACATACTGTACAGACACCAATTGTTTTTGTACAGAACTATTTGCTGTTAATTTCTTGGCTGATTTATTGAGCTACTAGTTACCATAGACATGCGCTAGCCCAGCACTAGCCTAGCACCACTTAACTCTTCAAATATAAGGACTGGATGAATTTAAAATATATATATCTTTCCAGAAATCAACAACACTCAGGATAACTAGGAAATGAGGCCCTATGTCAAACATCCGGAAAAATCCCTTTAACACCCCCAAAACAAGGTAATCTTATTTTCTGTTTTATATTTTACAGGTTTTCAGTTAGTGTCTTACAATTTTACACAAAAACTTAGCCTTTTAAGATACCCCAAATTCCTTCCTTTATTTCAAAATGAGAAATTAAATGATAGAAAATTCACAATGCATTTTTTTCTTACTTCCTCTACAGCCAACTTTTCATATTGAAAGCGATTGACTTCAAGGCTTGACTCCAGTTAGCTAAGGTCACCTGTGGTTGTGACTGTGAGTGACTCATAATTTTGGATGCACATGAAAACGGCCGATACATCATGAGTAGATGTTTGTTAGATGTGTCATAGTGAGGAAGACTTGACCAGGCCTATGAAACAAAAACATATTTTTACATATAGCTGTTAAGTGGCCCTCGCAGACCGTCCAGAGCAGGGGTGGGGTGCTATCACACTCTTCCCCTCCTCTCATCTTATGTGTATAAAAATGGCAACTGCAGACTTTAAAGTGAGGCGAGAGGAAGAGTGAAATTTGAAAGTAAACAATCAAGTCCCCCCCACTTCTTGTTGGACCAGAAAGCCACTCGTAGTTTGCAAAATGAGGAGAGCGAGACCAAACTGACCAGTGGTGATCAACTGGCATGAGGCCGGGACCCACAGTCACCCTGGGAGGATGTCGCGACCCAAATATAACCCAGACTTGTAAAGTATTATGTAAATATTGTCTATTCCTCAAAAAAAAATGTGTTAAATAAGCATTAAAACCCTTCAAAAAGCGGAAATTATGATCAAAACAACCAGATTATGTCATTTTAACAGAGTCAAGTAGTGATTCTATACTTTTTCTCTATACATAAATATTAAAAGAAATGTTCTCTGGTAAAGGCTCAGGGCCCACTGAAAATGGTTCTGCGAACCACTTTTGGGTCCTGACCCACCAGTTTTCTTTTTTTTTTAAATATATTTATTGGATTTTAGTTTAATGCAATTTGCTGGTTAAATAATCCAAGGACACATATTCAAGTATGGTACGATGCCATTGACTTTTGCAGGGTGCTTTATCTGTAATCCAGTTGAGAAGGATACATTTCCTTGCACAAAATGTAAGCATCCTGTGAAGTTGCCTCCCATACTTCCCAGTGATAGTGACATCTGTTACACCAAGTAACATGGTCAATGGATTGCACTCTTTAGTAGAAAGAATGGGGAATATTTTACTAAGTTCACCTTTTATAATATGCCAAAAATGTTGTACTTTTCTGCAGGACCAGTAGCAATGAGTGAGAGTAGCCACTTCGGTTTTACATTTTAGGCATAACGGAGAAAGGTCTGAATTAAATTTATGACGTTGGGAAGGGGAAATGTGAACACGATGTAAGATTTTGAGTTGTAAAGCTTTTACCCGATTACAGACACTTAAAGAATTTGCATTTTTCCATGCAAGATCCCAATCATCATCATTCATTTCCAGCTCTAATTCCCGTTCCCAAAGCCCCTGACCCACCAGTTGAGAACCACTGTTTAAGACCCCAGTTTAGTTCTGATTTGATCTTGATCTAGGCCTAGTGGTACTGGTCAAATATATTATGAAGTGGTGTGAACATTTTCAGAACCACTGGTCTGGTGGATTTACCTTAAAGAGATGAACCAACACATTAAAGCTGAAACACTACATTGTTTTGAACGGGAAAAATCAGGTACCGCGCCTAATTTTTCCCTAAACTCATTTCTAGCTGTCACAATCCCTCCAGGACACCCAAATTGCTCAAGCAAATTAATAATGTGCTCATCCTCATCCATCACTCTATAAAAATCTGGGTGAAGACAATGCAACAAGATCTGTTTTTTGCTGTGTTTACAACAAATTCTGTGTTGGCAAATATACAATTAATTTACAACAGCAAAAAGTCGGCTTTAATAGATAATTATGTCACATTAATTGCTATAGGTTTACGTATATGTTAAAACTGAACAGTTGTCTGAAGGTATATCACATTGTCTCTTTTCTTTAATTGAGAATTAAGAAGGTTCTGTAAACTAATGAGGATCTGTCACAAAACATTTCTCTGAATCCAGGACTAATCAGATATTGCATTCATATGACTCTCTTTCAGACCATTGGGGAGTAAGTGGGATTACATAACAGACACATTGAACAAGGCCTGGACTGAATCAAGGGCCATGTGTGTCGGTCGAATATCAAAATCACATTTTATTTGGATTGTTAACACCAGGCATTTACAAGCTGTCATTGATCTTAAGAAAGAGTTGGAATGGTGCAGATGTCAAAGCTGGTCTTGGCTAGTGCTTTGGCGGTTACTTATCATGGCTCGCATAAAAAATAAACATTTATATTAACATGTCAAACCACTCAGAAATAATCTCATATGCATTTTCAGTGAGTCTCAGTCCATAAGTTATTTCAGCGCACAACCTGCACTGTATAAAACCGACACACTATACACGCTGTGCATTGTGTTTGTCTGACAAAACCTGTCTCAAACACGCACACAACAAATATTGCTTTGCCGCTTTTAATCATCTTGAATACATATATCATTATTTTGGTCTCAGTACTGTCAGACTGCGCCCACAGGCATAGCTACAGTTTGTAAATACAGCAGAAAATGAAACATATTCACATTTAATGCCATGCTTTGAAACCTTTGATTAACCATCTTCAGTGATTGTCAAACTAGGTCATCTTCCACCCTCACAAATCTTGCCCAAAGCTAAATGCAAAAGTCTTTGTGAGCTGTGAGAGCTGTCAGAGATAATTCAGGAGACTTCAAACAACTATTTCATAGCATGAGAACCTACACGGCAGGTGTTAAAATGTCTTTAAAACCGCTTTGAAACAGTATGGAAACACTCAGTATTAATAATAATATTGCACCTTTCAAGCCTGTGTTACAAAGTTTCTCAAACTTTTGGGGTAAACTAACAGACTCGAGGCAGGCAATCTGCGGCACCACCAAATACTCACACGCTCTTTCACCTTGGCCTATTGTACATGTTTTAGTGGTAGGGGAAACTGGAGTACCCAGAGGAAAACTACACAGGCACAGGGAGAACTCCGCACAGATAGAACCCCTCTGGCCTCTGGCCCGGGATTGAACCGGCCGGGACTTTCTAGCTGTGAAGCACAAGCACTAACTTCAGTATTAACCACAGTATTAATTCAATTCAATTCAACTTTATTCCGGACTCGTAGTCCATTTAAAAGAAATAAAAGACAAGACAATAATATAATACATAATATAATAATGACTGAAAAACTTAAATGAACTCCTTAGATGTGGCTCACCAAATCAAAGCATGTAAATCCTGTCATACGATCCTTTAATTAGATAATAAACAAACACATTTAAAAGAGGGGAGGCTATAACATGTTTTACTTTGATGTTGTTGCCCGTGTTGGAAGAATCATCTTATTTTGTTCTGTTTTTTCATGGTGTGCCCATCTTATGATTATTTCATGTTTATCTTTTATTTATTTCATGTTTAATTTGTTGTATATAGTCTGCTCAGTGTTATTTGTGTATGTGTGTGTGTTTTTTGTTATTAAAAAAAAAAAAAAAAAAAAGTCTTATCAACAAAAAAAATAAAAAAGAGGTGAGGCTAATGGGGGTCAGTGCGATGTGAGAGAATGGTTGTCTCTAAGGGACTATACATCTCAAAAATGAAATTTGATTAACAGAGATTACAAAACAAAATGAGACCTGTAGCAACTAGTGCAGAGTGGCATCATTAAACCTTATTTGAATATTAAGGAAAAATGTCCCTGCAAGCAGCCTAATAAACCTGTCATGCATCCTCCTGCACATTTCCAGCTAATCACATAGTCTACAGAAATTGACAAAGCCAACTTCCACAAGTCACCGCTCGCGCTACAATGCGGCCTCTTCCGTATTACGCACGCCATCGTCGCCGCGTTTACGTCTTAAGACGTGTTTTATGTCTTTCCCGTGTATTTTGGTCCCATCGTTGATTAATGGGCATGAATCGGTGCCGACTGAAGTGATTCTCAGGAATTTTGCATGGACCAGTCACCTTTTCCCAGCGGCTCTAGAGCACCACCTGCCTTTCATGCGGGGACTGAATACTGATCATTAACAACTGTAGTAAACTGACGTAGACAGTAGAGGGCGTGTATGAGCAACTTGGATTTTTCCCAGGTCCGTGTTTGAAACGTGTGCTTCTTTGCTTTTAATATTGTTATTTACCTTGTTAGAAGATCTGTAATGGTCTGTAAGGTTAAAATGTAAAAAAAAAAAGAAGAAAAGAAATAAGTGCACCCACAACAAAAAAACAAGGTACCATCGCTGTCATGAAAAAATTAAAAAGCCTTTATTGTAACATAGCCTTCAATTAACCTCTTAACCCCACCTGAAACAAGCACATTTTCTCCAGTGTGGCTTTACCTAAATGTAAAAGCTTCCTGAAAAAACTAGTGACAAAAATGAGACAAAAACGAGGATGAAAACGCAACAAAAAAAGTTACAATAATGCATCAAAAAAGCGATGTTAAAAAATGTGACGAAAATGAGTAGGAGAAAAGTGGCACGAAAGGGACAAAAAAGCAATAAAAATGCAAGGAAAAATAGTAGTTTAAACTTGTGTTGTAGGCCTTAGCTTTCAAATGAGGTGTGTTACTGGCCTCTAGGCTGTGAGCTTTTAGATTTGTTTTCTTTATTAATTGCCAGACTAACTTTTCATCTGAACTCATACATTGTGCTAATAAGATGAACTGAAGTTTGAAAGTCGAGTGCAAGTGTAGCCTTGAGATTGTGGCCTATAGAAAGTTATAAAATGACGAGTTGCTTCTCTTTGAAAATGTTTGACTTGCAAATGACAAGCAATCATTTAGGAGCAGCTAGAGGTAGTATGTCCTCACTTGTGACGCAAGCTGTGTGTTTGCGTGTTGAGTCTACACGCGTTTCAAATATCACTTGGAAACATGAGTTTATGTGAAGGTGTGGTGGTCAAAGGCTGTCTGTATTGACTCATTCAGGTGTCACGAGGAAATTAACTGTTCAATTTAGTGGTTTATAAGGCGGCAACATGAGACAAGTGATGGTCTATAACTGAGAATGAGTGTCAGGGTCAATATTTGGGCTCAAATAGTAGTTTCCATGTTTGAGATAGAAAAGGCAACACCAACAAATCTGAGATCTCAAAGGTTAAAGGCCCTATACCTGATTTTTGTGATTGCAAACAATGAAAGTGGAAGTCACTGAATTAAAATGTTGTGGTCCAAACTCATTCATAACTTTCCTAATATTTCTGTAGCATCCAAATTCTTTACAGGGACAAGTTTATAGGCATATTTCACAACTTGCAGGGTCACTTTCACAAAAATGCTAGAACAATTCATAGAAAAGTGTAAGTGTGTAAAGTTCATAAAATTGATACAAAAGTTTTATCATTTGATCATGCTGTTTTCCCCTCGAAGGTTTGAGTTCACAATATCCAAAAGGAGGACAAAATAAATTTCATTCCATTTCTAGAAGTAAAATCAGGTGTAGCCCCTTTAAATTCAAGGCTGGTTTTATTTTGAATGTGATCTACCATATGTCAGCCTCCCTAAGTTGACATCACGGGCCACAGTGGCGCATTTGGTAGAGCGGATCGTCTCATGATTGGAAGGTCGGGTTTTGAATCCCACCTCCTGATGGTGTAAGCTGTCGTTGTGTCCCTGGGCAAGACACTTCACCCACCTCCAGTCTGCATACATTGGTGTGTGAATGGGTGACTGGTTCCATACTGTAAAGTGCTTTAGTGTCTATGAAGGAAGAAAAGCATTATATAAGTTGAGACTGTTTACCATTAGGTTAAGTTGAGACATTATTTCTAAAAATAATACTTTGGGCTGCATGATGGACTTAAGCTTTTGACACATTCCCGTCCGCATCTCTGTAGGCCAGGTCTTTAGTGGAGGCCTGTCTTCAGATGGTATCTGAAAAGTCCAATGGCAGCAAGAATTATGGCCGAAATTGCCAAAAACTATACATTTATTTAAAGACACACTGAACATTTTGGACTATACTGTTGCCCTCCGTACAAAATATGCTCCTAATGAGCAGCTTGACACAGAAATGCTATTTTTGCAATGGGTAACCAAAGAATGGATTTGGATGAGAACCTAACCAATTTAAATCTCAAACTCTGCAGCCTTTAGTCAACATCTCCATGGAGACGAGCTGGAGACGTACCCACTCCCGGTAAAGTTACAGTCATGTCTTAGGAGAGGTGAGCTGAAAATATCTGTAATAAAATAAATGCTTGTGCAGAAGTGTAATCTATGCCTACACTGCTGCTCTTCTTTTCCATTAAAAATAGGCTATGTAACAGAAATGTTGATGAAAATAAAAGTGTGTTTGTTTTAATTTCTGTCCAGATCTTTAAGACAACTTTAAAGACCTTAAAAAACAGCCATTTGTGATCTTAAACATGAGGCTACTAGTTGCTGTTGTTAGTATTATGGTAAAGCTCAGAGTTGCTCCATAAAAGTTGTGAAACATGGTATAAAAGCAAGAAATGGATCACAAAAAGAATTAAAAAAAAACTATATATATTCCCTAGGGAATACCTGTTTCAATAAATAAATAAATGAATGAATGAATGAATGAATTAATCATTGAATGAATGAATGAACCAACCAATCAATAAAATCGTGTAGGGCATTTATAACATAGTCAGGAGAAGTGACAAAGTGGTACACAAATGTATGCAAAAACTACAGCAGTTAAGATAATAATAAAATGAATGTAGATATGGAAACACAGCATTGTAGTATTATGGAGTCACGCAAAAATGCATATTACACCAACCATAAAAACGTCTGCTGCGAGTGAGATCCACTTCATTCTACTATGAATAATGACTATTCATCTGAGGCCAACAGTGGTGCTTTATACTGAGTCTTATCATACGCTGCTGCAGAACAACAAGGACTGCATGTCCAGTCACTTGTGGGTTCACTGAGCAGCACCGTTGTATTTCATGACCTTTGGCTATACTTACAAGTAGAGATGTCCTTTAGATGAGTTGTAAGCATTAACGTTCTGCAATTAAAAAAAAAATATATATATAGATATATATATCTATATATACTGTATATGGGTGTTGCATTACTGTATGACATTTTTATTGGGTGACAAAGCCACATAGGAAAATTTAAAACCAAAAAGAGACAGAAATGTGCCATATGGGCCAAAAACTATGAAAAAAACTTTTAAAATGTGAAAATAGCCCTAAACTTTTTTTTAAATTATTATTATTTAGAGACAGGGGTCACTAACTATACCCTTTACCCTTGCATTTCATTGGGAAAATTAAGTGGTGCCAATCAATTAATGTTAAACTTACAACCAATGGCTGAACATGGCAGTATAGGTTTAATTAAATTATCAGCACACAATTACATTACACTTCAGGGCAGATTGGACTAAGATGAATTTTATAAATTCATCAAATTGTATGTTATTCTCTTTAATTACTTGCACATTTTTGTGTTAGTATTCTCACCGTAGCCATCAACACATTAGCATGCCAATAAATTGCATGTACATTGTCCTGCAAATGTCTATATGATTGTTTGAATGCGACATGTGACTTGCATGGCTGACATCCATGATTCACAGCTTGGCTTCAGGTCAGGAAGGCGTATGAAGTCATTGTAAGGATCAGCACATATACCACATTCAACCATGGATGTATAGGCTACAACATTCATGGCTGAAGGTTACATAGGACAGTGTTTCCCAACCAGGGAATCTGATGTTTTTCCTGGGATCTACTTTTACTTGTTTAAGTGACGACAGTGTTAGCAAAGTCAAGTACAACACTACTTAAGTTCAAAGTCAAGTACAACACTACTTCAGTTCACCAAGAAATAACCAAGCTTACAAATTCTGGCATTTGCCAACGATAGTCAATGTGTTTTGTGATTGATGGTGGTGATTGAACCTGATTGAATTGTTTTACACATAGCATCATGATCATTATTTACTTACTGTATCGCAATATGTAACGGATCGGCTCCTGAGTATCGTGATACGAATCGGATCTTGACAAAAGTGTATCGTCCCAGCCCTAGTGAGTAGTGAATCTTTGCACATGACAGTTGACTAGGCTAAGCTTTGGACATTGGAATAACTATAACTGAATTTCTTTGTGCTATATCTAATTCCATGAGGTTTGTTCCATGTTTTTGTTAATGAACATGCTCCCAAGTTATCATTTCTGTAAATGGTCTGCCGATGCTCCCAGTTTGAATTATTTCTGTAAATGGTAAAATCTCGCTAGGTAAGCAAATAAACACTAAAAATAATCAAAAGGCCCTTGCTTGCGACACTTAAGAGAAAGATATGAATAAAATGGACGTGAACAGGTTCAAATGTTTTAGTTTAGCAACATTTTGCAGGTGGGATTTCTATAGTATATTTAGATGTGTTTATATCAGCTTTAAATTGTACTTTCTTTTTTTATTGACCGATGCTGCAGTCATGTAGGTGGGTCAAAATAGACCTTTCTTCAGAAAATCTGTCACATTGCCATTCGAACTAATCAAGTATTCATCCGCCACACAGTATATTTCGCACCGCGCTATTGGGGCAAAGCACAACCCTGGCGGAGTGATTTGCTGAGGACTACACCCAAGCGGCTGTCCTGTTGCAGCAGCGCTGCTCCTCGTTTCCGAGACCTAGACAGAAGAAAGCCGGGACGTGCGGAGCCGGGGGGTTTACCTGCAGGAGAGGCCAGATAAACCACAGATAACTATAGCTTCCTTGTCGTTTTGAAGGACGCCAGTGACTCAACTTGACCCATCGCACCTTTTCCTCTTAGAACTAATTTGACAACATGTCCTGGCAAAGCTACGTGGACAACCTGATGGCTGATGGCAGCTGCCAGGACGCGGCCGTAGTTGGGTACACGGACGCCAAATACGTCTGGGCCTCGCATTCCGGTGGCGTCTTTGCCAACATCACGGTCAGTACACTGTTTGTTTCAGTACACTATAATATACCGTGGGCTGATTGTCCACTTTCCAGTGTAGTCCGTCTGTCTGTAGACAGGCCTCCTTGAATGGGCTGGGGAAAGCAGTGGGGTACACATGGTCTCACTGGCACGCATACATCAGCAATGTTATCTGGTTATTCCATGGCTATTTGTATTATTTAAACTAAAAGTAAACGCAAAGGTGGCACAGAACCTCAAACTGATTGAATGAAAATGCTCCTATTCAATTGAAGACCAGACACATAACGGTATGGCGAAGCTAAAAGCTACTACTAGCGGCTAGCTAGCATGCTAGCATTAACTAGCCCCAGATACCGGTGAAATAAATCAGAAATGAAACAAAGTAACACGCCTGTTTAACAACCCTGTCCTCTCAAATCTGAAGCGGGTGCATCTTTATTTGACCCCATGCACATTTATATTGCCTTTTCAACGTATTTGTGCCTTTCCAAAAATTGCCGGTACAGTACTGCTAAGCAATGCGATATGAACATTAATTAGCAGACTGCAGCTTTGCTAGCTTTAATCGGGCCGCTCCCGTTAGAAAAATCATTGAAGCCAACGCCGTTAGCGCAGGCTCCGCGGCTCGGACACAGGCGTCAAGCTGATATTCTCGGTCGGTCCGTAGATATTTTTTAGTGAATCGCTCTGCCGCTACCGCCCCTCGTTTTCAAGATGGCGGATAGCTACTTCTTATTCATTTTTGTTCACGGTATGCCTCTGATCCTAGCGTTCAAGAAAAGCCTGTGGTTACGCCATTGACTTTGCTTTTGAGTTTTCTTATATTATTTTATACATGTTACGAAATTAAATTTGTATGCAACATGGTTATGTTCATATTGTCCCCAGTGTTTTATTGAGCCTCCATTTTGTATTATTAGTCTTAATAAATGACGCGCCTGGAGACATAGGTTGCGGTTTTTATTGCTAAACCACAGTCCTTTAATATAAATTCACCCACATTGAGGTTTAATATCCCATTGCTGCTGTTTGTTGGGAGTGTCCTCGGAACTATGACGGTAACGGTCGTCTTGTTAAGCGCTCTTGAGTGCTTGGTGGGAGAAAACAAATCCATTTTGCATCATGGGACTTAACTTGGTAACGTTCCGCCTGCGGTGCAAAAATGAATGTCAATTAAATTATACTGACACTAGTCGTAATATTTCAAATTACTTAATTCATGTGACCATTTCATATTAAAGGTTTGCTATTAGCATTCAGCCTTGCTAACATCTTCCACTGCAAGAAGCATTGGAGCGTCTGATGTTTGCTATGACTGTGCATTTCTGGACCGAAGGGCGACGCCTTTTGTTCTGATGACTGCTTGCTTGAACCTTGAAGCTCCATTCCTCCATCGTCCTAAACGAGCATACAGTTTTTTGCGTTCAATCGGAAATAGAAATGCTGTACCCATTTAGCATCTTAGCATAATGCTTTAGTCAGCTGCTGTGGGCCCTCGAGATTTCTTCAGTCCTGCTGTATGATTTAACAAAGCTAGGTAGCCATTTGACGGCAGTATCTTTTGTTTAAAAAAAAAAAAAAAAAGCTATCCTAGGTACAGCGTGAGGCCGGCCCCAAGTTGTATACCTTGTTTTACTCATTCACTGCATGCATTATATTTGTGACAAATGTAGGGGCTTTCTAGATATACCTGGACCCATGAGTGCTGTCTTTTGCTGGATTTGACTCTCAAATATAGTACAGAATACTGGATTTTTTTGTTGTTGTAAACAGACATGTAAAACAAGTGTCTGGCAAACTTGAAACGACTCTACCTTTGTCATATAAACCGGTATATGTGTCAACTAAGTCCTATTAATTTTGCTCTGTTTCCTATAGCCTGAAGAAATCGATGTAATAACGGGAAAAGACCGGGAGGGATTCTTTACCGGTGGGATGACCTTAGGCAATAAGAAGTGCTCAGTAATCAGAGACAGCCTCCACGTTGACGCCGACTGGACAATGGACATCCGGACGAAGAGTCAAGGAGGAGAGCCAACATACAACATTTCTGTAGGGAAAGCCGGCAAAGGTGAGCATGACACACGAGTATAGTGGACAAATATATTGTGCTGTTGCTACTGATGTGGGCTGCTTTGGCATAGCTGCTAGCGGACTTTTAGTACTTTTGTGTTAAAGCATGTGGGTAGAACCTTGATGCACCTTTCCTCAATATGATGCCATAAGTTATGTTATACTGTTTTGTCAGGTACAGAAATGCTCTTCCCTTAAGAGGCCTCACAGGTTGGCAATGTTGATCTTCAAATGGGCTTTAATATTCAACAACGCTGTTGCATTTCAGTTCTGCTAAGTAGTTTCTTCCCAAGCACAATGGACTATAATATTAGATAATAAATATCTAATTCGCTAGATTCAGTTCCCTGTTGCCAAGTCAAAGACCTAAATATTTCAGAAAGGGAACTAAAACATTACCACATGATCGAACACTCATCACACACACTTCTGAACTTGTATAGAGGTATAAACTAATAGTTGGTAGGTTTTATACTTGAGATACCAATAGACTTTTTTTTTTTTTCAGAGGATTTATATCACCTGAATAACCTTTAATATATTATTGTGACCATTATAATTGTGATTTTGATTGTAAATAATTGCATAGTCTATTTTAGTTTCTTTAAAAGGGGGAAAAGTGTGTTGCACACTACAGCTTTATACCCAAAGCCAACTCATCAATGCACGTTCCTTTACACAGTAAAAAAACACTTCATATAGTTGGAACACACATATCTGTGTAACAAAATGTAAACTGCAGTGTAGTGTGAAGATGAAGCCTAAAAAGGTTGGTTATTCAGACAGGTTTCCTTTCAGCTATAAAAGTTAATATTTAACAGCCGACAGGATTCATTTATAGAAATAAACTAATGCCATTTTGCATGTTGCCTTTCTGGGCCCCAGCACTCTGCCCTTTTTTTAAATACAAATTTCCCTTAAAAATGTAATGCTAAACTAAAGGGTTTTATGGTCTCAGATTTGATTCTCTCAGAATGACACAAACTGCATGTCTCGTCTTCCCTCCTGTCAACACGTCTGCTTACCCTCAAAGGTAGCCTCTTTCCCCCCCAGTCACCAATTTGCTGTAAGCCATGAGGCCATATGAACACAGACATGTATTGAGGAGAGGTACAAGCATGCAGTGGGTGACCTGCATGTGTGTAGTTGTCCCAATAGTGAGTACACTCAGATTTTCTATACCTTGCTGCTGGTATGTGGCAGAGAAATCTCACTCAAAACCAAAATATCTACCCTCATCAAAAAAGGTAAATCTGCTTCTGTACTCAATTGACAATTGTTCAGATAGCATGGGTCAGCAAACTGAACTTTGTCTATTTAAAGCGGTCATAAGGAAAATGCATGTTTCTTTCTACCTCTGCTGTCCTCACTCTGTCCCCTGCGTGAGATGTCTTGTCTACCACCAGCAGCACTGATTAGAGCCGTGAGCGTTTCTAGTTGATCTTTAAATCACTGCCTTGCTCTGTGTGGGCCGTCCTCTGTAGCTGTTCACCTGCTGTCTGTTTCTGGTCTTTTCACTGTGACCACTTCCTTCTAAATGTTCCTTCTGTCTTCTTTTCTTACAGTCTTGGTCTTGGTAATGGGCAAAGAAGGGGTCCATGGAGGCGGATTGAATAAGAAGGCATTCTCAATGGCAAAATATTTGAGGGATTCAGGGTTTTAGTCTTGTGTTTGATGTAGCCTTTGGTGTAGTTGAGGGAAAGAGGGGGGAAAAATGAATAAAAACAAAACAAAAAAACATAAAACGTACAAAAAAAAAAGAATAAAAACTGAAAACACCTGTTAAGCCCACATTTGCCCCAAAGCCGTCCTGTTTAAACGAAGCCCCAGGAGCATTTCTTACACAGCGCAGGGTTTAAAAATATGCGCACCCCCATGTACATTCACGTGGCAATAAATTGATTTCTTTTTCCAACAGTGCTATCACTTGTGTGTTCATTTATTTTGCTTTTTGTTTCCTTTGTACTCCAGCTTTGGTTTTTGTCATGGGAAAGGAAGGTATCCATGGAGGGAAGCTCAACCAGAAAACATTTTCGATGGCCGATTACCTGAGGAGGTCCGGATACTAAAAGCAGCCTGTTCCCGGCCACCTAGCCGCTCACCCTTACCACCCTGTTGCATTTCACACTACTTCTAGTTAGTACTTTACTTTCTGCCTTCTTATACTTTTGAAATCTTGTGTCCAGTCTCTCCCCAAACCCCACCCCCACACCCCATTGACCCTAACCCACCCTCATCCCACTCCCTTGAACACACTTGCACTGTGTACCCGTCTCCCTCCCTTTTCTTTTTTTTTTTTTTTTAAACACTAAGTTTTATCCATAGCAAAGGTGAGCATGTTGCTAAACAGGATGTCAAATTTGTACTTTACTCAAGACCAGCAAATTTTGGCCATACACTGAAATGAAGGCTATACCGTCATTGAAGGAGAAGTTTTATCTTCGTCATGCTGCCCGTTACACCCTCCCCGTCGAAGCAGATGTTGCCTTCAGAGCACTTAACGTGGAAACTCATTACGTCTTCCTAATTTCCTAATTTTTTTTGTGGGGAGGGTTGTGTATTCTGAAAAGTGAGACCACGTTCATATCTCTGGTCATTTCAGTAGACGCTTCTTAAAATACATTTTGCCAAACCTCCCCCCCCCCCCCCCCTTTTTTTTTTTTTTGGGTTTGTGAGTAAACAAAGCCCCAGTAGCCCCTCATTCACTACTATACCACCCCCTCCATACCCCTCTCCCTTCAGAACCTCTCGGTCCTGACCTGCATTTCACAAACGGGACAGTGTGGGTTCGAGCGGTGTTTGGATCGGATCAGTTAGCGATTTTACAAAGTTTGTTAAGATTCTGGTAGCTTCGCCCCCCGCCCCACTGTCATCACAGCCTTGTCGAGAACACAACCCATGGACATTCCACAGTAAAGGAAGAAAAAAAAAATGGCTCAGGCACTTAAAACGTTTTTGTTTGCCAGCTCCTGTAATGTATTGTTTTATGAAAGGCTGCCATTTTTATTTTGACACTAGTTATCCCTGCATATGTATCCATCTGGAATTTGTCAGATTTGTTGTCTTTTTCTAGGACCAAGTTAAGCTGAGTGTTTATACAAATGCTCTATATAAAAAAAAAAACTAAAAAAAAACGATCATGTGAAGGTTGACTACTACCTTTTTCTGAAGGAAACTAACTCCACATGGGTTAAAAAGATGAAGCCACAGGGGAGGTAAGGGTGGGAGAAGTCATTTCATTGTTTATTTCTATATTGTTAAAAAAAAATACAAGCATTTGTACAAACCCATGCTGTGTTGACAACTCTAAAACTGTGGAATAAATTGCCTTCTGTACTCTAGTTGACTGAAGTGGGGTATCGCATGATCTGTCCATGCTCAGTACTGCTAAATGCGACGTCCACATTATAACGCTAAAAAGTAGAAATGACTGAATGCAATTGGTTGGAACAATGACACTAATGGCTGTCTTGTTGAACTTAACTGCAGAACCTGTGTATCCTGTGCCATAATGTAGAGAGATCTGTTATTGTGAAATGGATTTTTACCCACTGTCCACATGTCATTGGCACTTTTTTTTTTCTTTTCTTTTTAGCTTCCGCTCCACTGATAGGCATTGTGGGATATGTGTATTCAAGTCATGTTTGCTGATTTGTTAAATTTCTTTTCCTCACCACTTTTACATCTGGGATACAGTCTCTTCAATGCATCTGATTTCATATGCATACAACATGAAATGCCATAAATTGATTTATCACCTTGTTTACAGACAGATCAAAAATAAATTTATTCCAACCAGTTATTTGTGTGCGGTTCGTTTATTAATTTGGGTATTAACTCCAGAGTAATTCTGTTAACAACTTGATGTAGGAGTTGCTTGTTAGAACATAAATTTCCTACTGTGAGTAATGGCTGTCTTTACCCTTTTATTAGCCAATTTGAAGATTGAATAAAATCGGATTTGACTTGACGTTTCGGCTTAGTTGTCTAAACCATAGTTTAACACAAAGTGTAATGAAAAGACTGAGTACTAGGTCTTGCTCAAATCAGGTTTTAATTATCTACACATTTCTATACTGGGTGTAAACGGTCTAAACCAGAAAAAAGATGTATCAAGACTTTAATTTGAGTTGCATTAAGTGATGGTACCACCGGAAGAAGCCATACTAACACCAGTGGTACGCATACCAAAGTTTGAGAACCACTGGATTAACACATTTAGTCACAGGGTTGCACCAGTATTCAGAGAAATTGATCTTGGTGATCCTATCCAGTGAATATACAAGAACCTGCTTCATGCACAACAATCTGCAAATTTATGAAACCTTTTTTTTGCCTTACAATGAACTGTTAAGTAATGACTAGGCAAAGTTAGTTTTTATTGAAGTAATGTACATGTTACATGTTAAAACAAACTGAATGAGGCAACAGAATTTAACGAGTAAATCAAGATACAATCTGTATAAAAACAATCTTCAATGTGTTACAAGGCCCATCAATCAACATTGGACGATAATCATAGAGGCTGCAGGAGCTGACATGTCACTGAGTGAAGCCCAAACATGAATGTGACTGTACATGAGCTACTTTGGCTCTAACATTTAACCCAGTGGCACATGTAAAACAGGAGCAGAACTCCAAAAATCAGGCGAATTGGCAAAAACTTACTGTGGCCTAAATGATTTAGAGCTCATTTATCAAAATAATGCTGCATAGAACTAAATGTATTTACAGTGATACAAGTGTTCATCTTATGGCATGTAAGAACAATCAACTTCATTTAAACATTTTGATATATACATGGTACAGAAAGTTTGTATCACGTAGAAACTGAAGCTCCTCTTTGATTAGCATACAGTACTGACCCGCTACTGTACATTACTACTGCTGACATTTCATCAGCACTTCACAATCAACATAATACACTTAAATGTGGGAGACACCGCCATAGTAAACCCACAAAGTCTTTCTTCAGTGAAGCGTGCAAACAGTGGCCTAATCGTGTACCCTTAGCACAGCCAGCTCCAGCTCAGGCTCTGGGCGGGTCGTGGTCCTCAACACAGGGCCGCTGCATCTGCACCACCACAGTCTCCACTGTGACCTCCTGCTCACTGTCGCTGCTGTCCAACTCCTCCTCGTACTCTGAGGACTCCTGGTCCTGCTCGGAGCGAGAGGTGCCCGATATAGTGCCAAAGGAGTGTGCGCTCGTGGAGGCCAGTGAGCGCAGCAGAGGCGTGCTCTCAGACACCTCCTCATTCTCATCCGGGCCGCTGTCCCCCTCCTCAGAGTCTGAATCCGAGTCGCCCTGTGATGGGACAACCTTCTGCTTGCACACGGGACAGGTCTTCTTTGTTTTGGTCAGCCAGGGGTCCACACATTTACTGTGATAGGCTGAGGGCAGAAAGACCGCGTTGTTTCAGCATCTGTGTTTTAGCGCTTCATGTTGGACATTTTTACAACTTTTAAAACCTGATCATGATCTGAAGTATTTTTGCAAGTAATGCTACAAAAACTTTGAGCTCACCGTGGGAACATGGCAGTACTCGGAGCTTGTCTCCCTCTTCATACTCGTCCAGACAGATGGCACATACATCATAGCTGTCCCCTAGGTCAAAGAAACACACCAACGTAACTGAGTTAGCACTTCATTAAAAACATCATGTAAGGATGAAATTAAATTCACAAAGCCACAAAGGGTGACCTTCTGTCCCAACCACTTACCCCGTCTCTTATTGAGATAAAGCCCCCACTTTTTATTTTAGAAATCATGTATAAAAATGTACTTTAGCACTAAGGTGAGACTCAGATTGGTTTATGTCCTGTGTGCGAGGAAAGCTGTGACCCATTGGTATCCAGTTCATGGTATCAGAATCAGAATCAGAAATCGTTTTTTATTGCCATTGTTTGAGAACAGGTTCACAAACCAGGAAATTTTCTCGGTGCAGACGTGCAACATAAAACATATAACACAGAATTTAGATAAAAATAAGCTATAAAACTTTGAACTATAAGGCTATGAGGGAAGCATAAAGAATATTAAAATAAATAAGATTAAAAAAATAAAAAGTAAAATATGGTAAAGGACAACAATTTCACATAGAATAGCGGGATTGTATTTACAGATGTGTAGGTGTATAAAGTGATAAAGTAATAAAGTGATAGCAGCGGATCTAAGTGTGGACACACTGCACATTGCAACAGGGCAGATTACATCCAAGAGTCTGTAACTAAGCTATTGGGTCTTGTTTTTGTTCATAGAAAATATGTGGCCGTTTGTTTGATGGACACAGAACTGCGGTGTTCTATATGCTCAAACTGTTAAAGCCTTTTAGGCTCAAAACTAGATAGATAGCATAAGTATTAACCCCTGCATATTCCACTGAGTCGCATATCTTGTACTTCATGAGGCAGTCATTTGAGGGTCACAGCAACTTTGTCCCCTCCCTTACATCCGTCATGTAACAAAGAATGTTAGACACTGCAAAAACCCAGTTTGGACAACAGAAGAGACACAGTCTGAGCAAATGAGGCTCAGGAATGTATCGCTACACTACTTCAAATTCCAGGTTTCTTCTTCTTTCCTTCCCATCCTCTCTTTGCGAGACCAGCGGAGGAGGAAGAGGGAGCAAGACTTGTGTTTATGTAAGCTCTAAATGAGCATGTTTTCTCTGGCTCAGCCCCCTGTATCCATGCCAGGCTCGCATGTGACCGTATAAGGATGGGCAGTCGCATTAAAAAACACTCTAAACTCCCCTTTCTTCCCAAACATCGACAATTAAAGTTTAGAGTAGAAAACAACTACTTAATGCTTTTCAGAACAATGTGAGGGCAATATATGAGCAAGAACATGTGGTGAAGTGGACTTTACATTCAGGCAGAAGGACCAGGATATACACTGCTCACAAAAACTTAGGGCACACTCAAAAAACACATCCTAGATGTCAATCAATCCGATTTTCGGATGAAAATCTTTATTCATAGTGTAGGGAAATGTGTTGAGAACAAAATAACATAAGAATGATAAATGGAAATCAAATTCTCAGCCCCTGGAGGTCTGGATCCAAAATTAGAGTCAAAATCAAAGTGACAACTCAGGTCACTGGTTGATCCAAATTCTGTAGAAATTCCTCCAAACGAGTCCGTATCATCCTCAGTCGTGTGTGTGGCCTCCACGTGCCTGAATGCACTCCCTACAACGCCTTGGCATGCTCCTGATGAGACCACGGATGTCCTCCTGAGGGATCTCCTCCCAGACCTGGATTAGAGCATCAGTCAGCTCCTGGACAGTCTGTGGTGCGACGTGGCGTTGATGGATGGACCGAGACATGATGTCCCAGATGTGCTCTATTGGATTTAAGTCTGGGGAACGGGCAGGCCAGTCCATAACATCAATACCTTCATCATGCAGGACCTGCTGACACACTCTTGCCACATGTGGCCTGGCATTATCAGGCATCAGAAGGAACCCAGGGCCCACAGCACCAGCATATGGCCTTACAATAGGTCTGAGGATCTCATCCCGGTCCCCAATGCCAGTCAGGGAACCTCTGGCTCGCACATGGAGGGCTGTGCGGCCCTCCAATGAAACGCCTCCCCAGACCATCACTGACCCACCACCAAACCGGTCATGCTGGATGATGTTGCAGCAGCAGAACGTTCTCCAGGGCGTCTCCAGACTCTGTCACGTCTGTCACATGTGCTCAGGGTGAACCTGCTCTCATCCGTGAAGAACACAGGGCACCATTGGCCAATCTGCCAATCGCTGTGTTCTCGGGCAAATGCCAATCGTGCTGCACGGTGTTGGGCAGTAAGCACCGGCCCAACGCCCTCATACCACCCTCATGGAGTCGGTTTCTGACCGTTTGAGGACCAACATGCACATTTGTGGCCCTCTGGAGGTCATTTTGTAGGGCTCGGGCAGTGCTTTTCCTGTTTCTCCGCACACAAATGAGCAGATAGCGGTCCTGCTGCTGGGTTGTTGACCTCGGTCGGCCCCCCCCAGGTCTCCTGGTGTACTGGCCTGTCTCCTGGTATCTCCTCCATGCTCTGGACACTGCGCTGGGAGACACAGCAAACCTTCTTGCCACAGCACGAATGGACGTGCCATTTTGGATGAGCATCACTCCCTGAGCAACTTCTGTGGGTTGTAGATGCTCCTCATGATCCCTCTAGAGGTGAGAACACTGGACAAATGCAAAAGTGTTCCAAAAATACGGTACAAAGGATGAAGACAGGGAAATGGTCTGTGGTCACAACCTGCAAAACCATTCCTCTTTTGGAGTGATCTTGCTAATTGCCTCTCCTTTCCACCTGTTGTCTGTTTAATTTCCACAACACCAAGTGAAATTGATTCACAATAAGCGTGGCTTCCTAACTGGACAGTCTGATAGCCCAGAAATTTGACTGACTTGGAGTTACATTGTGTTTTTTGAGTGTGCCCTAAGTTTTAGTGAGCAGTGTAGTTGGGAATTGCCGTGGAAGAATTAAACACTGAAGTCAAATGGTTTATACCAGTGTATGTAACAAGTCGATAACTACTTGCATTGTAATTCTGATAATAATACTGGCAAGATAGTGTTAAGTTATAGACACCATTACTTCTCATATCTCTCACCAAAAATGTAACAAGTGGTGAGAAACATGCAGTGCACTGAAGCAAAGCCATAAAGCTAAAGGCTACGCTGGTCCTTCCATGTCAGAACAAATTCACCAGTCATGCAGATCAAAGAGCCTCCCAGCAGCATTACTTACTTCTCGTTTGAGGAATCAGCTGCTAATTTCATTGCAGTGATCCCATTTGAGTGAATACTGTACATACCCTAGTTCTACAGAATAACATGGTTACTTTGGGTCTGTTTTATGCTGTACATGGTCCGAGGAGTCCCAGAGAGAAATAGCAGTACACACTTGAAAAGCTGCTCGTCAGCTGAGCTCACCATTTTTCACTTATGTGCTGGCTGCCAACAGTCCCACTCTCAGAGGAGCCTGCTGTCCTACTGAACTTCAGATGTTTGTAAAAGCAGAGGAGGCAGCAGAGAATAGTGACTGAAGTCCAGACAAACAGAGCAGTCCTCTTTGACATCAACATGCCTCACACACAAACGCTGAGACACTGCAGCTGCTCTGTCCACTGTGTATCCCGCCTGCTCAAACACTGAGCTGAAGGTGGAGCAGAAAGGGTTCAAACCAGAGGTCGGGGGAATCCAAGAAGCACCAGCAAAACAAGAACGCTATTAAGCTTTTACTGAGTCTGAAGTTAGCCTAACATGCCAGTTTGGTCTCCTCTGTTTATTCTAAACGGTGTTTATTCTGAACTTCTTTATGTATTTCAAATATAAAGAGAAAGTAATGTGTATGCCTGCCCAGGCTAGTCAAATGTGAGCTAGACATGAAACAGACAAAACTATACCAACTATCAGCTTTGGCCCAACACAAGTGGTCATGATGCAAGTGCATGCAATAAAAAGCAGAGTTTAAGTTAAGCTACCATCAAAATGGAGTTGGTTGTGCTCTCGCAGCGGTGGCAGCTGGATTACATAATCTTGCCCACTGACACAGATCTTGTGCTGCTGCAGCTCAGACTGGTATTATGTGCCAATTACACGGGTACCGTGGTTTCTATTAACATTCATTGTGAACCAGTCATACAAACTCCCTTTGTTTCATTCCTAAACTTAAGTCTCCCACAAAGAAAACATAAGAGAAAATCATACTGAAAACATTGATAATAGCAGTCAAAAGTGGTGCGTTTTTTTTAATTTGACCTTTATTCAAATTGATCAGCACAAAAGCATCCTGCTAGTGCTGAGACAACCACACTCTAAGATGTTGTTTAATATAGTATTTTGGAGCTGAGCATAAAGCATATTTTTGCATTAGGCCAGCAGTTTTCATTGGAGATGCTTAACTGATTACATCCAATGAAAAATGAACTAGAACTCCACTACAGGTATATACTGTAGATAACAGCAAAAACGACACTTGTATGCCAAAATAATCAGGGCTAAAAAGAAAAGGCCGACGACGGTCTATGACATCAGAGCTTAGATGAGAACAAACATTCATAGTCTTACAACATAACAAATAAATTGTCTGAAACCTGAGTAATTAAACCAGAGAAAAATGAGCCGTCTCAAATCTGTTACCATGTGGAAATACTGTAGTAGGCTACCTGTAACAGCATGAGGAACTGTCCAACTGAAAGCCAATACAAAACTGTTAAAGGGAGTGGTTATCTCACTATCCTCCCACTATGCGTAAAGCATAGTGTCCCCTGCACAGCAAATTGAAAATCAGCAAAAGCTTTGACAATATACAGCTGTAGGAACGAAAGCTCCTTTAAACACACAGACAAGCTGGACCATACTACAAGGATTTGAATTGCAAAACAATACGATAACCAGACTGACCTTTGCACAGGAAAGATACCTCGCAATTTTCAGAATCAGAATAGTTTTCATTGCCATTGTTTGTAAACAGGTTCACAAACTAGGATTTTTTCTTAATACATTTTTTTCCGCCCTGTCCTACATATTTTTGAAACATAAACAAGCTTAAGAGTCAGCACAGTGAAAGCCGTGAGACACATGCATTCCTTGCAGCCAGTCATGTGTCCATTTTCAACAGAGAGGAGCTCTTCTCTGCCAAGGAGAGCTTTGGGGTAAAATCAAGTCCATATTAATCTGATTAGCTCCAAGGTGCGCAACCCAACAGAGGAATGATGTGTCGTACTGCGATGATGGCAACTCTGCACTTTGCCAAATCATGTGAGGGACAGCAGCGCGGCCAGCAGCCCCACAAAATACAGTGCGTTTCAAATGAGAAGTACAAGAGTGAGCTTTTAACCATATGAAAAACAGGGGGCTTATAATCTACAATTCTGCATAACACTGCACGTCCACTTTAAGGGATGGGGACATCATTTACCTTTCTTGTACTTGTGAATGGGAAGTTTTTTTAGTTGGTCCTTGCGCAGGCGACTTCTCCGAGCCCGTCGACGATCCTGGACAAACTTTGTGATCTACACATAATCAATCAGCACATTATGAATAGACAATACATTTATTTCATAGATCGTTAGTGCTTCATTGTCTGTAAAAGCCATTTCACAGACAAGCATTTGAATGTGAACATTTTGAGCACTTTTTTATCTCCATTGTCTATTTCTACACAGTGCGCAATTATATTGTACGTACCATAAAAACAACGATGAGGATGAGGCAGATTCCTACAATGATCAGGAAAGGGATCAGGTAGTACTCCAGGGGCAGGCTGAAGTCCGGTAACAGGACCATGCGACCACTGTACAATACAAGGCAATATGATGAAGAATTCAAGACCAACTCAAGACCAATTCAAGTGCCGAGACTCGAATTCGGGCAAATTTTCATACAGATAGGTCATTGTTCTTTCTTAGACTACAACTGACCTTTTACTTTTGTCTACCGCTGTCTTTTACAAAAACATCTAACACATCAGTGTCTAAACCTGAAAAACCTAAAAAAAAAAAAAAACACATACCAAGCAGAGCGCAACAGTGAAATATTCAGTTGGGTGCATTTTTGCAGAGGTTTTAACTAGAGGCCGTTTGATATGGGCCTAACTAAGGCAGATGCCGATATTTTGGGATGTTAATTGGCCGATGCCGATATGCTTGGCCAACATTTTTGGCAGATTTTTCCAAATGTCTGGTCTATAATCCTGTAAAAAACAAATACTTGGCCGCTCCAGCACTGGCCGATTTTATTTTATTACTTTAGGTGATCCAATCATAGATTCTGCACCAGCTTCGATTAGTTGTCGATAGCATTAGCATTACTAGCCACGGCATTTTGCGCGGTGATCAAAAATACAATGGTGGAGGATAAAACTAACTCAGCGATTGAATTCTTCAGATTCTGCATTTCAAAAATGACAAGCAGCATGTCCATAATGACGGGGGTTTAGAGAAACTTGTGTTTAACAAACTTGAAGCTAACCAATTTTTAATTGCAATGTTTCTCACCTCCCCTGAGGCTTAGGGAGTTCTGGGAGGACTCGGTCGGTCCCAGAAATATCTGCTTTTCTCGGCACTAGATCAGCTGATAGCCAATATTGTAAAATCCCCAAATACCGGCCCGTCGGCCTCTAGTTTTCACTGTAGAGCCACATCCTTATTTAGGCCTGGAAACGTCAGTTCTGTCTCAAAAGAATATAAAATGATAGTTACTTAGTTTATGATAAGAGTATAAGTACCATTTCTGAAAAATTAGGCTGATTCAACAGGAATCCTGGGGGCCAATAATAGTTGGTCTGACGGCCGCATTTGGCCCGCGGGCCATAGTTTGGAGATTCCTGGTGTAAAATAAATTCTGTATATCAAACATATCTAGGAATATCTAGAAAGTTAATTTAATTCCTGCAATCACAAGCATGTCTGAGAGTGGCGAGAGGATATCTGTCAAATACAACACTGCTGGAAAAGGGGCATTTCATCACCTTATGGTGATATAAACCTCACACACCAATCTTTTACAGACCAAGCCACATCATCGGGCATTATTATTACGTTTGGCTTGTAGCAAGGATATGGAAAAAGAAAAGTAGCAATGTCTTGTCTCGACTTACCCCTTGTCAAATGTGTAGTCTTCTTTGAGAGAGTTTGCAGTTTCCTCGCTCACAAAAACAGATGGGATGTCTATCTGCTTCATGATGTCCACTAGAAACAATCACAGACAATTATGGAAGGTTAAAAATGTTTGCACAAGTCTCTGCGTTTCCGAATAGGCTCAACTGATTGTATTGTTACTCAATTTTTAACTGAATTTGTTTTTTCCTACTTGTTTACATTGATTTAGTTTCTTATTACAATCAAAACAATAAAGAATGTAAGATCTAAATGGAAGCTCAACACAACCCACAAAAACTGACAAAAAATAAGAAGAATAGAGAAAGTATTGGGCTGTGGTGCTTTGCTTCAGGGATTCATCAACAATGTAAAAAATGGGATGGGATGCAACAAACATTTCTTCAAGCAAAAAAAAAATGGAAAAGCATGTATCATCCATCCATCAAACAAGACCTATGCACAAGATACACTGAAGTATGTGAAATCGATGTGTGCACCATGAGGGACAACACAAGCTACGTACAGTCATTGGATCCCATGCTGATCAGGTCGTCGGAGTCCACATTGTGAACAATTGCCGCTTTGTATCCGGCTTTCTGTGCGTTCAGGACCTGTGCACAAACACATGCAATCAATATTATGTCATCAAATCAAGCAGGTGATCATTATAAAAAAGTTTACAAGTTACAAGTCAGTGCTTAATATGGTGACAGAAGAAAATCAGTTGTCATTGTCTATTTGAGGCCTAACAGAATATTGGATGATATTGACATTTCCATCTACAAAATGTTTAGTGGTTTTTCTTTTTTACTATTATTGTATTTTATTCCATTTTCTCTGTGAAATGTAACACAATAGCTTTAAGCCTTCAACGTAATGTGGTATATTATGGGGCATTGAAATGGTTTAACAATTTAAATTTGCTCATTTGATTCGGATGTGTCAGCTTAAAATAAACGTCCTCAGCAGCATTGTTTTATATTTACATCATAATACCTTGGATCGTGAGAAGGCCAACCATCAAACTTATTCAAAGTAGTGAAAAGTGCACGGGAAATTGACGTCACGAAGGTTTTGCATCTGCCAGTCTGTTTTTATGGCTGCTGCATCCTGTGCAGCAATTGTTAGAGCTGACTGCAGATGTGGTGGAGGAAATAGGATGTGACAAAAAAAAAAATATCTTGAAATGAATCCTTGCACAGCGCGCATGGTTCATACAGCGAACAAGAGAAATGTGGGACATCGAGCGTCTCCTCTGAAAATGTGTGGGAGAAAACACTTTTAATGAATTGTGTGAATGTCACTCAAAACATCGAGGAAAATATTCTGTTCAATCAAAAGCTACACAAGTGACTGATGTACAAAATTTGTGTGATAAAGCGGGGGAATTCAGGAGAAAAGTACAGCACAGAAAGAGCACAGCTTGATAGCCCTTAAGTAATCCAAATTATTTACTCTTCCCTTAAAGCTACTAAAACAGCAATTACCTAAAAGTCTGTTTTATCAAGTATGTGCCGTCTGAAGCTGGTAATACCTGAAACACACTGTTCATACACAGTACATTGAATTTTACTTGCTGCAAAGATGGCAGCGAAGGTCCCTAAATTTGCCCAAATCCCCAAAGGCTCTGGACATTAGAGCAGTGACACCCATTTGGATCTGTGAAGGGGGAACAATGTGTTTGTGCATTGGCGTCTGGGAGAATGAAAGCACAGTGTGGCTTTGTGTGTGCCTTGTCATTGTAATTTTATGCACAGCCATACGTGAGGCAGCGCATATAGCATCAACAGCATTGTGATGCCATGTGCCGGCCTCTGAGAACGTATTGTGCAGAAATATCAATGGCCACTGTGTGAGGAAAGGCCGTCGAGATCAGGGAAACGCACTGTGGAAAAGACAAAGCTGGCAGAGGTTTTTTTTCAAGCAGTACGACTTGCATTATATTGGCTTAAGTAACATGAATGAACCTGATTTTAAGCTAAGGTATGGTAATGTTTCAGTGTGTAACTTTCTGTACTCTTGCAATGTATTTTGTCATTCCCTTTGGCTTGAAAGCAGAGCATGTTGTCAGCATACAGCCCAGTCTGCGTGCCTGGGGAGCTGCGGAGGAATTCAACCTCTACTGCAGGCTCACCCTTGTGTTTTCATGGGCAAAGATAAGGACATTCAATGCATTCCTGAGACGGCAGAGAGGCTGGAAACGGGAGAGGGGCCAGAGACGCAGGGAGACGGTGGAACTGAGATGTAAAGGTCTTTTTTTTTTTTTGCAGGGAAAGAAATCAATAGGAAGGAGCGTGGCTTTAAATACCAGCGCGCCGTCTCCGAGGAGGGATCTCTTAACTGTCTGCAGCGTGGAGGCAGTGCTCGGTGTGATAGCATCTGCAGACTGTTGTGACAAGAAGCAGCGTTTTCTGTATGCCTCAACTGCTTACTGACAAAAAATGTAGACCTCACAGACAGATTGTTCGAGCATGGCAGAAACTAACAGAGCTGAAGGAATCAAAACTTTGTAAACACGTACAGGAAAAGTATAAATGTCAATACAAAAATCCCTTCCAGATGCAACTCGTTCCCATAATGGCCGGTGACAGAATTTCCCATAATGTGGTAATTACTAATTACACTTTACAGCTCAAGGGAAAGGAGAAAAATGTGAAAGTTAATTGCTTTTTCCAAGGCCATCCTGGCAGAGAGAAGTTACTGTATCACACCAGGTGAGCAACACAGCTATTGTTTTATCTCAACTTCCAGCACTGTCCTGACCATAGCTGGACTTGCAAACATACCGAAATAATATCAACTTTTATAAACTGAAGTCAGGTGTGGAAACAGTGAAGGAGGCAAGATATTTTCAAAGTTGTGTGCATACAAGCTCTGAAAAGTCAAACACTTCCAGCTGCAAACACTAAACATTGTGTGATACTTGTTCACCCTTTGGCTTCGCATTTACCCCGAGAAAACAAATATCCTATTTGGGTCCGAGGGCTAGAGTTCGGGAATCCTTGGTGCAGACAGCTACAGCCTAATGTACTTTGATCATGTAGCTTTTTGCACATATTCACTTCTATGAATAACATAAGAGGTGTTATGGGGGAAAAAAAGCACATTCATTCGGGTGTTAAATACAAATTGTGCAGTGCTGGGGTTCATGTTTAAGGACTGTGGATGCCTGTCCTGTCGCTGGGTGGAAACATACCTGAATTCAACCAGTGTGTGAAAACATGGGCCACTTTCAGCTGACTCATACATGGTCACACACAAAGAATTACATGGCCATTTTGGAAAAGTTACTGCATTTATGATTGTCCAAGAGATTACTCTGAATTTCAATAGTTGCATCACCACCTCTTTTGGATCAATATTTAGCCCTATATCTGCAGTCCAGACACGGGCGGCTGCGGTGCGAACATGTCAGCTCTTTCACAGACTATAATTGCTTTCATTTGTCTCTCACCTCCGCAGTATTTGTCTTGCTATCAGTTTTCCTCCAGCATCCTGTCTGCTTTTACGTAACAAGCGAGCACTCCCAGGGAAAGCCTCTAAAAAAGACCTCGTGGCGCACTGGTGGTGCCATCGCCCAGGCCATTTGCATAGAAGAGACTTGGCTTCAGATTTTTGTAAATGAGCGCACCTTTGTCACGCAATCTAGTCATCTTTCATGACACATAATACTTGTCCTAAATCATTTTGATCCATTCCTCCAACTTAAACATTCTTATCAAATGCTACTTTCACAAATAGTATATTGTGATAATATAAAAAGTGTACTTTTTCAGTACACTTTGTATTTTTATAGCAAATAAGTAGCTATTTTACAACCTAGGTGTAGTAAAAAAAAAAGTGTTTTGTGCTTAAGGGCCGTACATTTTAAGTATAAATGGGCTTGGATATATTTCTGCACTACACTTGAGGTATTGTAATCTCTACTATATACTTTCTCTCCATCATCCTGAGCTAAATTCTCTAAACTCATCTCTGTCATTTTTATTTCTCACCATCTCTCCTCACCTACGTTGCACTCCCCCGCCCCCATTACCTTTGTTACATCACACTGTCTGCCAGCATCTGAAATATGCCCAGGCCATTGTCTAGTTTTAAAGAGTCCCGCCTTTATTCTCTGCCTCTCCATGTTACTCATTCATCCTGCCACCTGCTGCCAGCCCCCTCCCTCCTGAGTCCTGACACTCCTCGTGAAGAACGCTTAAGCTTTTGTTTCAAGGTCCATATAGCAGATAAGATAAAGAGTTCAATAAAACCTGTAAGTTACAGTACCTCCACCAAGGCACTGGTGCTATTTGCACAAAAGGCGTGCCGGATGTTAAACATTAATTTGTGGCTGAGTGAAATGTTTGAGTATATTTTGTGTTGTGGTAGAACTATATCACTAAACGAAACGATCATCTATAATTCGAGAGACTGAATAAGTTTGTATATCAGACTGGCTAGTTGTAATTCCTTTGCATAATTCTGGTTCAACATCTTTTTTTTTTCAATTTTGAAAAATGAGTTCAGCCAACACTCTCAGACAGGACGTCCTCCTGTGCTTGGACTTCTTTACCCATTGAATAAAGCCTCTGGAAATAAGAGTAGAGCCAAGGCGTCTTTGCTCATTAAACTGTATCTTTGCACAAACAGGCTGTCAATCACAATCTGCCAATGACAGTTGTGCATTTAAGGCAGGTATGAGGAAGATCAAGTCAAATCGTTCTAATTTTCACATCATTTTACAGACATCTTTTATTTGCACATTTTATTACATACAGTCACAATTAGATAGCATGAAATATAACATTGTGAGAAGTTATATCCATCTATTCAACTTCGACGTGCTTCTACAATTTGCTTTACATAATCAATGAATTTCGTGCAAGCCAAGTATGTCTTGTGAATACCTATCTGTTACACGACTCTCACTGCTTTCCCAGAGTGCATTTGTGGCTGTTCCATAGGCTTAGGGAGCAGGCCACAGGTTGCCACAACAAACAGTCCAGGCCATAAAAACAAGTCTGAAAAACGGCACTGCGACATCAGCTGGGGCCTCTCTCCCTCACTCATGCACGAGCTAGTCATCCATCCCGTCAGCTATAGTCATACCCTGTCATGAGACTGAGTGAGGGCGCGCAGGAGCCTCGATCATTGTTGGAGTCAAGACTGGGAACTATGTGTGCGGCTCAGGGGCTGTGACTGAGGTCACCGCAAAACAGGTCTGGTGGTCAAAAGCATTTAAATGGGAAAGTACCCGGCGTCACTAGAACAAACACCAATAGACATTTGAAGTGTGAAAAAGGCTTTTGAACCTCTCATCATTGACCACTCCCTTATGGTCAAGATCTTCACAGGAATCTGGCAATAAACAAGACACGGAAACCACGCCTTAAGATAAGATAAGGGAGGACCTGAACCTCAACCTTTTGCCTGTTTTTGCTCCAATGAATTTAAAGCAGTACTAAGTAACTCATGCCCCTAGAGGCCATAAGCGCCACTGCAGGTGTCATAGCATGTTGAGGTTTTTTACTCATTCATTGTCTGTGAGAGTAAATACTACGCTCACAGAAAAGACAAAGGGAGAGAGGGATATTGTACATCCAATTACACAATGGGGATATATTTTTCACTCAAACTTGGCTGTAAATACTGTTTACGTGGTGCTAGCCCGCAGTTAGCTTTGCCCATTAGCCTGTTAGCTTCTTCTTCATGATTCTATTAGTGTGTATTGGTGCTCCGGTCCGGTGGCAGTCAAGTTGCAAGTGTGGTTTTCTGGCCAGAGACAACCGGGGGAGATGAAAGACCCTTAAATCATCCCATTAACACTTGTATTACCCCCAGAGGAACTACGAAAAGGATTTATTAAGATAAACAAGTTACTTAGTACTGCTTTAATTGGTGGTATTTTAGTATCAGCTGTCAATCAATACTATGAGCATTACAACAAAAACTACTTTTACTCTGTACGCTTGTATGTTTTTGAATGCAAACTTTTAATAACTTTGAAATACAGGATCCAAATAGTTAAACAAATATATATTTGGGGTATGCGATTCCCCTCTGTCAAACATTATAAAGGCCTTATTGACGAATGAATCCTGCATAACAGTATGTTTTTGATCGTGTGCGCAAACAGACAGAGGGCAGTAGAGGCAGCAAAAGTTGTCGATAGAAGCTGAAGAAAAAAAAGAGGCGGAGGACAACGTGGTTTCACAGACCTGGACATATCTTGGAACAGGTTACATAACGGGGACATTATGTCTCGTACGGACTGTGTGCGTCTGTGTTATTAGAGAGATGGACCGACAGTCTGCAAAGAATCTGGCCAATAAGGAAGTGAGGCCACACTGGAGGGGGGCAAGGAGGAAAAAAGTATTGAGTTTCCTGTGCTCTCCCTCTCCCTCGAGCTCTTCTGGAAAGGTCAAAAAGGTCATGCACGACTCCACCCCCTTTTGGCCTGAAATCCGCATGCAGGAAGTCCAAAACCATCCATCTCTGGGGATTTTTTTTATTTTTCAAGGGGATTTGGGAATGCTTTCTTGTGCCTCCACCAGACCGAAGCAGAGATATACATTCAGGGGAAGCTGGTGCCCATTAACACGGCCTGTACTTGATCCCTCTCTCCACCCCACCCCCCCTCCCCATCTCAACACTTAACCTCTTCCATGTCCCATCTTATCGCAGCACACTCTCGGAGGGTGCCGGTTCGAAGCGTTAACAGCTGACTGCGTGGGGTTAAGTGGGAGAGTGTCCGTTTTATAGGCCATTTCAGCCACTTGCTCCATTAAAGCCTCGCACTTACGGCAGGCTTCTCGCTAAATGCAATGCAAAAGGGGGGAAGCCTCTGGGCGTAGGGAAGACATGGAAACGTGCGTGTTGGCGGGTGGACACTGGACCAGCACACGCACATACACAGCTGTCCGGTCAAGATGGAATCTATTATTCCTTTGTTTCCTCAGCAGCTTCTGAAGGGAGCTGTGAGAGAGGGGGTAGAGGGCTGAATAGTTGGAGTGACAGAGGAGAGATAGAGCATCAAGAACTAAACACAAACACAGCCCTGTCCACACAGCGCACACAGCTCATCTCTGGGTGCTATAGACGGCTATTCTCCAGCTCTGTGCAGGAGTACACACATGTCAATAAAGTCCACGGTATTTTGCTATTTTACAAATGAACACAAAGGAAGCAGCTCTGTGTGCCATGGCGACGGGTAACAACTTAACAACTCAAAGCTTAATGAGAAAATGTAAATGCTCATTTTCATCATTGAATGTCCAGATCTCAATGTGCTCTGAGAAACACGGAGCAAACATGAGAGAGATGCATGTTTATGTGTCATCACCGCCGGGTTGGAAAAAGAGATGGCTGTGTACGGTACTTCTAAGCAGGCGCGCCTCACCTGAGCTGCTCGGAGTTGGCGTGAATGTGCATGTTTATAAAGGACCCAAGAGAGCAATCATCTTTCCAACCACCTCTTTTTCCTCTTTTTATAATCGAAGGTTCTAGTTTCTCTCACTCCTGCCCTAGCTGTGGCCCCGTGCACTCACTCAGTCTGTGAGGTCCATATGTTCTGTCAGAGCACTGCCTCTGGCTTAATAATTACCCATATCTACATACACAGTGAACTGTACATGGTAATCCCACAGAAGCAGTCTGTAGATGCTACACAGCGTTATAGCCTACAGCTTAGATGCACTTCTTAGTATAGTATTCCACACTTACATGTACTTCCGTATACTGACTCATTAGTGATGTTGATGAGACTATGACTATTATTTATTTTCTTCTTCTGAGACCAATAAAACAACTAACCATGTACTGTGCGCTTGAATGCAGCGAAATCTGAATTTTCAGTCTCACTAAAATCTATCTTGGAGCTTCAAGCTGATACGTTTGGGTTCAAATCCACCGGTGGATCGGACCAATTGCATGGCAGTATTGGCAGAAGTGGGCGAGGTTTATATTTGCCTTTTATTGATAATAATTAATTAACAACTCTGTGAGGTCAGACAAACATGAGGTATGCTGATACAAACATTGTAACAACTTTGCTGTGATTAACCAAAAGAAGATGATCAAGCACAGATCCAGCAGCAAATATCCAAAAGGTTCTGTCCTCCCGAGGCCTTTCCACATTGATTTATATTATATTATTATTGATATACAATCAAACAAATGTTAAACAAACCAAATGTCGATCTAAAGTATGCATTATGGAGAGCTCAAGCTTTATTCTGTGCTGCGCAAGTGATGGCTGCCTTGCCAAAGTTGACCTTTATGTCACCTCTAACCGAGCACCGAAGGGGCAGGAAGGTGGAAAAGGCCCATATGCTTGAATGTCGTTAAAGGTTGAGAGAAAAATGTAAAAACATAGAAACGACAGCCAGTTAGGCCCTAACTAGCTACTTAATTTATAATTAAGCTAAATTGAACTAAATTAATTTATTCAAGTTTTGCATGAATATTCGCACTGTATTTTTAACTGAAGTGAATGAAGGGCGTTGATTACTTTAATTTATGAATGTACAAATAATGTAAAGGTTGATGTAAAAAAATGCAGTAACATAGCCTGTTTATATACTTTCCAAGTCTGGCTGACACTTAGCTATGTGAAATGGGAGTCTGGTTACACTCGGGTCCAGGGAACACCTCCTCGAAGTGCGACTGTGTGTGTGTTGAAGTGTGTGCGTTTGATGTTATATGCCCTTATAAGGTCGCACAGCTGAACCAGATTTACGGCGGAGAGGGAAAAAGTGAGGATGCAAGTACGAGGCAGAGAAACTCAGCGGAGAAAGTAGACAAAACAACTAAAAATGTGTGAAAGGATGAACGAAGCTGTGGCAAAGTTGTATGCAGTGTTGAAACTGCATACACCGACTCCTTAATCATGAACCCATTTATTTTGTAAGTGGCCTCAAAACCAATCATTTTGTTCTTGCTTCTTGAACTACAAAAGATAAAGCCAACCTGACGTAGCAAACACAGAGCAAACTGTAAGTGCTTTGTGAGTCATGTCTAGAATAACAATGCTTGCAAAAAAAAAAAACATTTAACGACACACATTTCTCGGCAAAAACATGGTGAAAATGTCCACACAGCAGCACAAGAATAGAAGCCCACTCCGGAAATTGTGTTTAGGGAAACGCCAGCTTCCGTTTTGTTGTGTCCAAAGTAAATGATCTAAGAAACCGGGCACCACCACCTACTGACATGAACGCACTGAGATCACATCTGCACCTCATACTTGGAGCCTAGACTGCTTACCACGGTTAACTTATCGCTATAATGAACTTTTAGCATGAGCTGAATTTAGAGCGGCGGAAAACTTAATCAAGTGAGGATATTTCATGTGATTTTACTGTATTCCAAGATCGCTCTGAGGTTAGTTTTTTTGTTTTTTATTAACCTTTAGGAAGGCAGACTTCATCATTTTTAACATAAACAAATATGTACTTCTTAAATCCACTGTATGTGAAGGAGCATCAGTGTACCTTGATGTCAAAGTTGCAGTCAAAGCGTTTGATGAGGACGATGAAGGCGCCGGTCAGGTTGTCCCTGGGGGGCGGTTCGATGGGTACACAGGCATTCTCTGGACGAGCACCAATCAGGAAGCCCTACGGGAGAGACATTATCACAGATATTTACTCCACATCCAAACTGGCTGAACCTAAATTTAATTAAAAGCCTGGAACAAATATCTGTGACTGACTACTTGCAAGTGATTTTATACTATGGTAGAAACACATCAACAGGTGGTACAAGATTTTGAAAAAACACATTTCACACTTTATCCAGCTTTTTCCCCCTCCTATTTCAGGACCAATAGAGCTGAAAGTTTTGTCTCACACACAACGGCATGGATGTGTGAGAACAGCAAATATTATACACATAAAATAACAGCCTTTTTGCTGAGGAAAAGCCATATTTAGTGACTGTCAAAAAAAGACATTCCGATGAAAAAAACAAGTGGTCGGGAAGGGATAAAAATAGTAGGGTGTTGGCGAGGCAGGCAGACGTTTGAGTAGTGAAAGAACTGCATAAAATAACAGTGGATTTTGATATTTATGAGCTTGAAGTTTCTGAATCACATTTTTTTCATGGGCTGTAACTAACACCAAAGTGAGTCAGGAGGAGCACGGCGCTAGACAGAAAGTGTGGACTACGACGGGGCGCGTTCTCTCTCCCTCCCCTCCTCTGAAAGCCAGGCCTGATGAATTCCCTGTGGGTATATCAAGAAGAGTCAGCACTTTCTCTCACAAGGGTGGTGTCATCAAGCTGCATTTTCATAGAGTGAGTCCTGTACCAGTAATGATAGACTACAACCACAGTGACATCATGTAAAAAAAGAAAAAGAAAAAAGGAATGATTACAGACTTAAGACAGTTTTGTTTAAACGCGACAACAAATGCGGCAACACCTGGTAACCTCTGGATGTCTGTTTTAGTGGCCCAGGGTAGACGCATGACATCACACTGTCCTCCTAATGTTGTAAAGAGGTGACAAGGGTGCCCTCTGCTGGCTGTAAGGCGACTGTCAATAAACCCAGAGAAAAACACCTGCAGACTGAAGGGCACAGGGAAAAACAGGAAATGACTGCGGAAGTGTCCCGATAAAACATGCTGAGAAACACCAAAGACCAAGGTCTACACAGCTCTACAGAAACAGCCTGAGCCTCGTACAGGACTGGCATGGTGAATGAGTGGTTAGCACTCTCGCCCAGGTTCAATTCGAATTTGGGCCTTTCTTGTCTGTATGCTCTACCTGTACCTGGATAATCCCATTTTCCTGATAAATGCAAAACATGCACATAAGGTTACTCCCTTCAGGTAGGTAGTCCTGACCAAATCTAGCTCAAGATCTGGACATGGGTTTTGATCTGAGTAAACCTTAACCGTAGCCCTCACTGCTATTACTGAACAGCAAAATCGCTGTGGCAAAGCTCTGAAAATAACTGTTGAAGATAATAATAATACTTCATGCAAGTAAGGTCAAAAGGATGTTTAATTGTGGTTGTTGATTCACAACTATTTGAGCTTGGGTGTTTGAAGGGATTCTCAAAGATTTTGAGTAAGAAACTAAAACCACCAATGTTATCAATATATATATGTTTTCCCTTTCTTGGTTAATACATTAGGACATTTTTATACAAGGTAGACACAACTGGAAAAGAGGAATCATAGCCATGTGATGTAAAGAGGAAGTATTTTCGCTGTTGAAATTCACTGTGACCTGATTTGAGAGAAAGCTGTAGCAGGTGTTAGTGCAGGGGGATTCCAAATCACATGGGCCTGAGGCTTATGTTGAATTGTGCAAATAGTGAATGACAAAATTCAACATTTTGGAGCAAAATCCTCCTCTTAACAAGCTCAATACCTTAGAAATAATCACTAAGGCAAAGTCCTTTGTTATTTATCTTAACGACTTTTGTATAATGATTATCAGCTCACTCAAAGATTTGCTGTAATAAATAGCTTTTGAAAATGATGAACGCACGTTTTTCCTCAACAGTTACAGGGATGCAAAAATGTATAGAACAATTGGCTTCTTCAAGTGGTACTTAGGGTATGCACTTTTAGAGTTTGTTTTAACTAGAGATCACCTTCATGTGTGCTTTAGTAGTGCATTTATTTAAGTTTGGTGCTTTTCTGGGTTAGACATGGTTTACGCCAACTCAATTAAGCTCAATTCTGCACCTTTTTTTAGATCCAATTTAATCCTGATTTGATCTTGATCTAGGCCTGGTGGTAACTGGAACGTCAAATATCTTTACAAGGTGGTACTTGGTGCGAAAGATTTGAGATTGGTGTAGAAGTATTTTATTATATTTCAATAACAGTGCTCTTTGCCCTACAAGTGAATATAACTTTCCAGAGATGGGACCGTAAACTTCAAATAAGTAACACTCGAGTTCAACAGAATACTTTTAACACACTTGGTTAAATACTTACCTAACTGACCTAGTTGGATGAGTAAATGTGTTTATAGCGATACTGTAACACAATTATGAGTCACTGCCTGTTGCCTGAAGAAGGGAAATCAACAGGCACTTCAGTCAAGTCAATACGTGACAATTTTCATGCTGCTCCTCACACTTCCATCTGCAACCTCAAAATCATAACTGTATGTATATATATATATATGCAATAAACATAAGCAAAAAACTAAAAGTGTAATATGGATGTAAATACGAGTCATCCTGAATGACTGTGGAACTGAAAGCCCCAAAATGAAGAACTTTGCAACAAAAACATTTTTTCACTTTGGTCATTGTGAAATCATCGTGCAGTATAATCAATAATCAATGAAGGTGTTTTATAAGATAATTTACATATGTTTTGCATTATCAAAGAAATGAATAAATAGTTTGGGCAAGTTACAACAGCATAAGCCCTCATCCCTTAAGGATGAAAATCCTTGATGAATAAACAAGCTTGTGTTGCCTTGTGATGCCAGTTTTTCCTCCAAGTGGGAAATCATTACATCACACAAAGGAGTCTTCAAAGTTCTTTATAGCCGAGTAATCCAATGACATCAGAGAAAAATCTAGAAAGGGTGTGTTATTATCTTGCATAAAATCTAGGTCACTGGTTTCCGGAGAAGGAATTTCAGCAAAGCAGGTAATAGTGTGAATAATAAATACTAATATTTCACAACATTTACATCACAAATTATATTCTTCTTTGTAGACCTGCCCTCAAGTGAAACAATGATTTCTCCAGCTCAAAGACATTGGGCAACAACAGTCTCCTTAGCCACAATGGGCAGCTCAGTTAGAAGACATGAATCATTCTCACTGTTTAGATCAACAAGTTTGCAGAAAGAGGGCGTGGACTCACACAGCACCATCAAAACAACACTTGTTATGAACAAAGCTATGTTTGAAACGGGCTGGGGTAGATGCATTACTGTGCCATTAGAAAAAATCTAGTTCAAATTACTTGATCAAATTTGTTGTGGTGTTGCTTAATTATCAGTGGACAACACTTACAGATTACAACAAGATAAAGTTAGTTGATATAATATCGTTTTAATCGATTTACGTCAGCCAAACAAAACTTTCACTGCTCACCTTCAAACCATCGCTTGGAAGCCGGTACCCAAACCTTGCAGGTAGATCATCAAACGTCTCTGATTTGTTGTCAAAGGAATACTGAAAGTGAGGAATGACATGGCAAAGCATTATTGTATTACCTAAAGTATTATTGAATGTATAAATCAGTTGGAAAACACATAATGAACATGTGACCTTTCAGTGCCTTTGTTTCTAAAACTTACAGCAGAAATATCAGCCTCCACTGGCAGCAGGTTGAGGAAGGCGAAGAGCTGGACTGTGAAGATGGTATAAATTTGTGTGGCGGACAGCATGAGCATTCCCAGGGAGAGCAGCATCTTGGCATCGATCAGCTGCTACGTTGACCATAAACATCTACCACACAGCAACCCCTGTTGTCCTCACACCTACAAAAACACACATGATGCACTCCATTTACGGTTTATGTGGAAAAGAGACACTGCAGTCAACTTAATAAACAAGTTGTGTGCTCAGCGCATCAGCTTCTATCACTTTTGAAGAAATGACCGATCCTTATGTATACAGAGTAATGTCTGACACAGACCTGGGAAACAGGATCAGAAACTGAAGCATGTGACAGTCTAAAGAAGCAATGGCCCGTTGACTGTTTTGATAAGCCAACAGTAAAGGAAAATTGCAGCTAATAACAATGTGATATACCAATTATGCGCATGCAACGCCATTGAAGTTAATTAGAGACAAATATATAGTATAAAGCGAACGAGTTACAAACAATTTTATCGTTATCCGGCGGCTGACTTTTTAATCTGGGAATGGT